>NW_008237273.1:505809-553552 GCF_000691975.1 Corvus brachyrhynchos
AGCAGGAATTTCTGCCCACACATTAAGTTGATTTCACATCCATTCCTTCTGTCTTGCTGATACCAATATGGTATTCATACAGAGTAAAAAAGCAGATATAATCACACTGGACTTCAGAAAGTCTTCTTATGACTGCACTGGAAGTTGGCATTTAAAAGCAGGAGAAGACACTGAGCACAAACATGTAATTTTCATTGCCCCCGTCCCAACTTCGGTGACATTCATACCAAATGCCCTTTTTTTTCAGGAAGGAAAAATTAAGGAGTAAGCAAGGTAAGGGGGGAGCAAGAGGGGACAGGAGATAATCTAGAATCACGGGACAATTTTAATTTATAGGGAAAAAGAAAAATGTGGCAACCATTTCAATAAAGCATTCCTTTTTATAAAGCTCCAAGGAGTTTAGTGCCTGTGCCTGAAGAGATAAAATTCAGTTAATTTTGCCAGTTACCTGATCTGTGTGTCAAGATTTCATTTTCAGTTTTGTGTGATGAATTCATTTCCACAGTGGACAAGTTTGTGAAGTACATATATAAATACTAAAACCTGAGACATTTTCTCTCTCTCTCTCAGCAGATATTTTTGTTTAAAATACTGTCATGGAATAGTGAAGAATACTTAAATCCTGAAGTTAATAAGTAGCAATGATAAAAATCTTCTATTTTATTTACATCAGTGAGCAGATCCTTATAATGAACAAAAAAATAAAATGCATCTCCTATGCAAAATACATTCTGAAGTAAGAATCAGTGTACAGAAATAAGGTGTGTGACTTCACTCATGTGGTATCTACTATGAAGTAAACTGTCAAAAAAGTGATGTAAAATTAGTGCAAGAGAAGCCAAGGTCAGATCTTGTCCAGTAGTAAGAGAAGCTAAGTGACTAGTTTGATACAGCAGAAATGGGGATTTTGACTGTTTATCTGTATTGCTATCCTTTTCACATTAATATCAAGAAACTCTGGAAAATGTACCTTAAAAACGGAAACTGGATGTTTAATAAGTGGGATATTTTTAAAATAATGCAGCAAGATTAAAAGGAATTTCCAGGTTTTTTGCAGATAACTTCTGCCAACCAGGACAGTTTCTATAACTGATCTGTCCAAACCCCACAAAATATTGGAGGAAGATTTTTCAACAGAGTCATTGTATCATCGGGTGAAGTTATTGAAATAATATTAATTCTTAAATTTCATGTACAGTCAGCTTTTTTTTTTTTTAACAGTGAGACTTCTTATATGAAGTTCGCTAATGAAAATAAATGTTGCCCATCCCAAGATCAGCATGTGAAGAACTATACTGATGTCTCTCCAATATTGTGCCTTTCTTTTAGACCTGGACCACTGTATATGCTGCACTACTAGAGCATCACAGTGAAATTGTTACTTTTTCCATTTATGTATAACAAGGAGGAATAACGATTTTTATGATACTACACAGATATATTTTCAGGTACAGGCAAGAAATACTATGGTTGGACTAGAAAGTTAAATTTCTCTCTCTCCAGAGAATAAGTAAATGTCTCTGTATCTCACTGTGGTCCTGCAAACTTGTTAAATACTTTAGAAAAACATTAATGTAAATTCTGTGCTATGTATGAGTCAAATGATTGCCCTAAGGCTTTACTGATAGTAGGAAGTTTGCCTTTCACTGCATGGAACTGCATTTGTTTATGGTAAAGAGCATAATTTATCAACACATTTATTCTTTGGCCTTCCATTTTATATTCAATTAAATAAATTAGATTTTATTTTATAATTAAATATAGTACCCATTTGTATTTATCTGTGTAGGGGCTGCTTTTTGCACATTTCTCTGGGAGTAAAGCAGTCATTACCTACCCGCGGGAAGAAAAGCTGAAGGTTTATCTCAGTGGAAGATGTTCTCTGAGGAACTTTTAAACAGACCTTTGCAAAACTGAAAAAAAATGAAAGCACATAAACACTGTTATCCTGAGACTATTACTGTCTTAACATTATTCTAGGGAATAATGTCATCTAGGGATGTGGTCATTTAAAGACAGATAAAATACCCATTTCTAAATAATGGAAGAATGTTGAAAGGCAAATTGGATTAATTAGGCAGATGAATTTTGAAAGACTTTTTAATACTAAAGAAAGAGGTTAATTCAATGTACCATTTCTTAGATAATGTGATGTGCTACATGAAAATAGCAGTTGCATAATTTTATTTAGTTCTTTATGAGATATTCTGCACTTCATAATCTCAGGAAAGGTATATTTGCAGACTGGTGATGGCATTTCTCCAAGTGAGGGAAAACAGCATTCTGAAGATTTCACAATTCTCTCTATATTCACTTGTTATTAATGCTTCATAATAGCTGTGCACCTGATGAACCAATCAAGTTTAAATTGCTTGCTTTGACTTTCTTGGAACAACAGTAGGTGGAAAATGCACCGACTCTGGTGAGATCTGTGGCATAGACGTTGGGCAGAATTCAGACAGTACATCAGCAGTGCTGTATGCTTTTCTGCCTTTGCCCAAAGACTATTTCAGTGAATTTCCAAACACTTATTACCCGGAAGTCAGAAGGAACATAATTTTATTCCCTTGGTAGTTACAAAGTTAGCTGAGAGATAGGTTAAAAGGCATATAAATATTTTCTTTCCAGTAACTTTGATTACATAGAGCTGTGTTACCTCTAAAAATTTTAAAGCAGAAGATTTGGTGTTTTTTAAGTAGGCAAAATTCTAATTAAAATACTTGTTATTTAGGGAAAGTGGTATCATTTCAAGCACTGCATGCTGCCAATTGTTATGCAAGGTTCTGCACGTTCATATTATTTCATTTGAAAATATTTATTTCCTGATAATGACTCAATGGCAAAACAAGAAGTAAAGAAAGTAAATTTAAAAAATAATCATGATGAATTTATCCACAGCATTCTGTCTGAGTTCACAAATTAACAACAGTAAGTAGTGATATGGCTTAACATTGCCTGTAAAGCTAGGATCATAAATAAATAAATGCATCTCAAAAAACCATATTTTTGTTTGTTTTCATTATGGTGTTTACTTATAAAACATGCCTGCAGACCCATCTATCTCCATCAACTGCTCTCTATGAGGCCTTCTTCTGAAAACCCCTACATTTGTTAATACCATAGATGTCTGTACTAAATCAGGTTGTATGAGGAATTTGGATTTTCCTTTTGAACCTTCTGGAAGTTAGCTCTAAGGGTCTTTTAAAGGAGAACAGAGTGTTCTCATTAGAAAAATGCAAATCATAACTCAAAATAAGCTTCATTTGGGGCTTTGTTTTGTTTTGTTTTATTTGGTTTCAGATGTTGATTATGCAATCCTTTTATGTGTTTTGAATCAAATAACTGTAATGTCCAGTCAGGTACAGTCCTTCTGGTTTTTTTAAACTACTTCTGCATATTCCTGGTGTAGCAGGTTTGGCCAAATGCTTCCTAAAAGTTTTCTTCACTGACATTTCTATAGTATTGACTGGCAAAGGGTTTGATACTTTGCAGTACCCTGTTCAAGAGAGAGTTCTGTGGCACTTTTCTAAAGTGCTGTTGACTTTACATTAAGGTGAATACTGAGACAGTGAAATGAGTGATTTACCAAAGGTTGCATGCAGATGAAGAGGGAACAGAATTCCAGTGTGAGGCTTCTCAGCCCTGTGCTTTCTGAGGATGTACACCCATGCGACTCCTATAAATGATCTGTGCCTAAGGTAATAACATGGAATCTGCTGGTGGTCCTACCAAGCTGAAAGAGAAAAGATGAGAATCTGCTTGAAAACAGAAGCTGGTGGTGTCAAGAATTTGAAAAACACAGTTCTTTTTTGAGTAGGGTGATGAGAAATGATTGGTTCTTTTCTGCATAGGAATATTTAAAATATGGGAAGGATGTCCTCCTGTTTGTGTCATCTTCTTAAACCAGATTTTCAAAAAAAATATTTTATATGTTGTTCTTCAAAGTTGAATGTGCAATTGGTTATCAGTAGTCTTCCCCACCTTAATTTTCATACACTTGTTACTCTACTCTTTGTCATCTTAACTAAGAAACTAAAAGGCATAGAATAAGTCTGAGATGTTAACAGCCTCAAAGATTTTGGCAATTTACCACAGAATAATACAAATGAGCGTCCTTTTGAAAATTGGGAATCAAGTAACAGCTAAGTGGCAATAGAATATAATTTTGTGGTCTATTCCTTCCATGAAGCAGTCAATGTTGAATTTTGTGTAAATAAATTCAAAATAGTATCAATATATGGCTTTGTATCTCAAACTGGTAACAGAAGAAGGGATCTAACACTATGTACAAAGAACTCTAAAAGCCTGTGCATCTTTGTTATAAAAGAATTTCATTTTGGAGTAAGCTATTCTAAAAACCCCGGTAAATGCAATTCAGCCTAAATTAGTATATATTTGGTTTACTGGTAATTTGTTCATGAGACTTAGAAGCCTAAACTGAGGTTGGAATACTTGAACCTTAAGGCTGACAATAACGGGTTTGTACTCAGCTAGGTGTTTTGTGAAATGGAACTGACACCCATATCAACTTAGAAATCAAGAAATAAATTGTAACACTTACATATCAAGACATTGCAGTAAGCTGGAAACTAGAAGTTACTGAAGGGTTAATGATTAAAGGAAACAATTACAAATTAATGCAACTGGCGTTTTTTACAAAAAAATATTTTTTGTTAGTTCTAGGCCTAAAGCAGTAATCTCTGACTAGAGATCTATGTTATTTGTTATGTGAGGGTATTTATTGCATGAGAAGTAATTGCTTGCTCATGCTGTGAGGCACTTCTTGGTAAAGTGAAGTACTATTACAGAAGAGGTGAGATTAATAGAGTATCTGCTTAGTTTTATGCTCAATCACAATGCTATAGCCTGTGCATTTTATTCATGCGACTCATTTTGCCATTAAATTTTATGGCAACTTTAAATTTCCTAACCCCATACTTTAATAGCCAAGTTCAACCCAGCTATACAGTATCATGTACTAAAAATTTCTCACATCAGTGGAAGAGGGAATCCAGGATGTGTTAACTCAGTTTTTCTTTTCATGTATTTTTCTCTTATACAGTAGGTTATAGGGCAAGACCAATGGCTTGACCATTTGTCTGAGCTCTTGATTTTGCTCACCTTCTTTCCCTTATTTTGTGTTTTACCATTCCCTGGGTAACTGGGAAAAGGGCTAGCTGTAATACTAAAAGCATGAAGAAGAAGAGAGAATGGGAAATTCTTTCTCCTGTAGGTGTGTAGTAAATTTAGGGCTACAGTTATTATGAAAATTCAGAAAGGGAATACAATCTGGACAACCTCTTTGGAAAATGTTGCTGTATATTTGAAGAAAGTCTCTTTTTCCTGAGCCTCCAAAGTTTTGTTTTCTCCCCTCCCCTCCCCTTCCCTCCCTCCCTCACCTTCGAATTGTTCCTAATTTCTAACCCTCAGACCCTTCTTGAGAAATCCCCAGAGCAGCCCAGTATGCTCCCCTCACACTTCTGCTATTCTAAACCACTTCCTGCCCATTGTAGTGGTATCTGAATGCCTGACAGAGTCACAGGCTTCATTAATAATTGACATCATCAAAATAGTTTCCTTTCCACACTTGGTCTGTTCAGTGTTTCCTCATCTTGTACAGCCTACACTCAGGGAAAGACTTGCTTTCCAACAGCTCCTCAGTTGATTCGGCTGGCTGAGCAGGCCTCAAGAACTTTGCAATGAATTTTTAAGAAGTCAAATAGCATTGAATACACAGTAAATTAAAAAGGAAACTTTGCAAAACAGTTTATGTCTATCATTTTCTGTAATTATTTCCATCTTTTCATCTTAAGTTTATTATCAGTGCAATTTCTGTGATGAAAATACATCTTTCTTGCTTCCAAATTCATTAAGGTCTTTCACTTCTTCACCATGAAAATCATGAGCTGTCACTTATTACCGATAAAATGGAGCTATCTGCCACCTTGCAAACAAAATTATGATCTTGAGTTTTCTTAAGTATTATGATTTTGTTCTCTATTGAGCAAATGCCACTGTGCTAAATATATGGCATGGGACTGCATTTTCTGAGGTCAGTCCTGAAGGAAGAACTGTTGTCTAGAAGGAAATAGGAGATTTCTAGCATTTTCTGCCACTGGAGAAAGCAACAGAAATACAGAGAACCACAGCAGAACATGGGAAGTGGAAGAAAATTTACTTCCTCATATGCTCCCTCCTTTCTGCCCCTTCTGTTGCCATACAGGAAAGACAGGTATAAAACCAGATCACACACATGTCATGAAGAGATCTATTAATATTTGAATATGAATACTGTGAGCTTGAATTATCATGAAGAGCACAAAAATAGGTTAAAGATGAGAAATTAAGAGTAGAATGTCATTGTTCAACAGGCGTGGCTTGAAGATTCTTGGTAAGCCTCCAGTTTGATCCTTCTTGGCACTTTTTTCCCTGGGTTGAGTTTGGCTTCGAGAGAGAAATTCAGAATGGAGTGCTCATTCTCAGCTGACAGCAACAACACAGGGCTTTCAGGGCAGTGGTGGTATTAGGTAAAAAAATGGCACAGTAAAGGCAATTTCTAGTCATGATCAAACTATAAATTATATTTTACTCCCTGCTGCCAAGTTTATTACACAGTTAAATAATTTGGCTTCTGGAACTCAGGAGGGCTTTGTAATTGTGAAACTGAAAAAGTACCCTTTTCATCCATCTAATATGGGTGCTAGAAAGGTAGATGCTTGAGAAGTATTTCAACATTACCCAAATTTTTCTCATAGTATGTGATATGTAAACATACTTTTTACAAATTCAATATTTAGAAAAAATATAATAATTGAAGGGAAATCAAGAGAACTGAGCATAATAAATACTGGAACATACATTTCATGCTCTGAATAAAATGCAAGTCACTGAGATGTGTCTCAGCGATTTCATGTCAATGTCCCACTGTCTGCATATATATAAACAGGATTTTTGTGGATTATGGGCGCATCTGAATCCTAAAATTATATTACAGCTTTGTAATTCAAAGCTGCCTTTTGTTCATTTTCTGGGTATATAAAGCTGCATAATTTACTTTTAATTCTACTTAAACAGTGCTACAAAATATTAAGCAAATGCAGAAATAATTTAGCAGTGTGACTTCTACTGCACTGGACACTGAATAATTGTAAACAAACACCACTTAAAAATCTTCTAATGCAAGCATGACTATCACCAGTTGTAGTGGTTTAGTTCAAAATATCCATTACTTACTTACTTTCCTTCATTGAGATAAGAATTAGGAGAAAGCAAAGTAGGCACAAAACTTAAAAGAATATAAAAAAGTTTATTAACAGACCTAAAAGAAAGAAAAAAGTCAGACTAAACCTTCAGAACACTTCTCCTCCCCCCACCTTTCTCCCTTCTCCCACTGACAACGTTAAAGGACAACCCTTGAGATTTTCAGTCAGTTTACCACCTCTATAATAATTTCTTTTGTCAGTTCACTTAGGGAGAGGAGTCTCTCTTGCTCATGCTATGGAGACATCTCCACAAGAAGTTCTCTCATGGCTTCAGTATCACAATGAGACAGCCGCCCAGGTTGGTTGTCTGCTCACGTCATGTGAGAGTCCCCTCCCATGACTTACAGCTTTCCCCACAACTGCTTTCGAGGGGCCAATCTTGAGCTACTGGGGTACCATTTTAAGGATGAGCTGTTCAGAAGCAAAAGGTTCTCTTCCATCTCTGGGAGCATCTTCATCTCTAGGAACAGAGGTCTTCTTCCATGGGAGCAAAAGGGTCTTCATCACTTTCATCTCTGTTCAAGCTTCTCATCAAATCACATCTAATTCAACATTTGCTTATTTCAGCACAGATACTTTTGCTCACAATTACAGTTTGAACGCTCCACCCCCCCATGCTTTCATGAAATTACAAAGGGTACTCTGATAGATCATAGTCCATCACCACCATAGCCTTACAACAGAATTTCAGCTTCTAGGTTTGAAGCATCTCCTCTTTCTCCTCTCTCGGGGTTTCAGCTCTTCCTTCTTCACTGACTTTGGTGTCTTTATGGTGTTTCCTTCACATGTCTTCACCTTTCCCTTTCCTCTGACTCGGGAGAGGATTGATGTCTGCAGGCTTCATCTGTTCTGGACAAATCTTACAGCACTAAGAGAGTTAATCTCACCCGGGCCTTGCAGCTGGAATTCGTGCGAGGCTCCAGGGTGGCTGTCTCCCAGCTAGCCCGGCCCGCACCGAGGGGGCTGCACCTGATGTCCAGCGAGCAGAAGCAGCTGAGAGCTCAGCCAAGCCAAGCCGCTGCTGACCCGGCCCCGCTGGGCCGTGCTGCGGCCCCCCAGTTACCTGTCCAAGAGCCGGAAGCAAGAGAGTTTTCCAGGGGTTTGTTTGTTCGTTCTTAACTGTGGATCTCAGAGCCGTGTCAAGCTTCTTAAGTGGTTTAAAAGGTTGCCAATATTCAAACTAGCCAGTTGATTGATTCAATTGGGTCTAGAGGAAGCTGTAAGCACCTCATTGCAAAGAATCACTTCCGTGGCTGATGGAGCCTTCTTTAACTGGAAACCCAAACTATGCTAAACCATGACACCAGTTTTAGATGTGAAGCAAGAAAAGTTGTGTATTTACTTGACTTCAACATGGATGTCTTCTTACATAAGTGAAATAATAGCGCAGTAACTGTAATACAATTGTGAACCAATGTCAGATATACACAGGTCTGGCAGAAAATTAGTGAGATATCACAGCCCTAGTAATGGAAACATAGTGCTATTGAGATCTATTCTCTCTTTATTGTGTTTTAAGAAACATAAAGGGGTGTGTATATTTGCAAGTGTTGAACACTGATAGCAGAGAGGGAAATAGGGAAATATACTTGTTCTACACAGTATTCCAAGACTAACAGTAATGTAATTTTTTTGACCATCTGCTTCATGCCTGCAAAGAAAGCCTGTGAAAAATACCATAGGCTTTTTTGACTATTAGAATCAAGATTCTTTATGGTATTTAGCAGCTAAAAGAAAGTAAGTTTTTTCATTTACCTTAGAACAAGATCAGTATAAAATATTTTGTAACTAGCCTTGAAGTAGCCATGAGATCTGCTTTCAGTCATACTTCTCTTCTCTATAGTTCACATTTCATGGCCCCCATGCCCCTTCAGCTGTTAGAATTGGATCTTTATACATGGTTGCACGTGAAATAATTTTGCCAGTGCTATAGTGGGTCAAAAAGCGTAGTTAAATCACAGTAGCTGCTGTGTGTTTTCTTAAATTGCAGCTATTAATAGGGGTAGTAAATAAGAGTATTGGGCTATCTATGTGTCTTGTAGTAAAAGTCAATATGCTCCAGCCACCAAAATATGTCAAGTGCTAATACCCCTTTCCATATGCATAATCTAGAAAATATATAATGTAAAGCATGAGGTGCATAATGTATCTCCTCTTGTATGAGGTTCATGCAATGCTACAGGCTTGTTGGCAGAGTGCCTGGAAAACTGCCTGACGGGAAAGGGCCTGGTGGTGCTGGTTGACAGTGGCTGAACATGAGCCAGTGTGTGCCCAAGTGGCCAAGAAGGCCAGTGGCATCCTGGCCTTTATCAGCAATAGTGTGGCCAGCAGGACCAGGGCAGGATCCCCCTTTGCTCAGCACTGGTGGGCTGCACCTTGAATCCTGTGCTCAGTTCTGGGTCCCTCACTGCAAGGCAGACACTGAGGTGCTGAAGTGTGTCCAGAGAGGGGCAGTGGAGCTGGTGAAGGGTCTGGAGCACTTATCTCTCTCTAAAACTATCTGACAGGAGGTGGTAGTGAGATGGAGGTTGGTCTCTTCTCCCACTTAACAAGTGACAGGACAAGAGAAAATGGCTTCAAATTGTGCCAGGGGAGGTTTAGGCTGGATATTAGGGAAAATTTCTTCACTGAGAGGGTTGTGAAGCATTGGAACAGGATGCCCAAGGAAGTGGTTGAGTCACTGTATTGGAGGTATTTGAAAGCCATGTAAATGTGAGACATGGTTTAGTGGTGGATTTGGCAGTGTTACATTAATGGTTGGGCTCAATCATCTTAATGGTCTTTTCCAACCTAAATTATTACTACGAGGAATGGCTGAGAGAGCAAAGACTGTTCAGCCTGGAGAAACATCAGCTTAAGGGGATCTTGTCAATGTATATAAATAATATATAAATACCTGGAATGAGAATACAAAGAGGACAGAGCCATACTCTTTCCAGTGGTGCCAGCTGACAGGACCAGGGGCAGTTGACACAAGCTGAAATAAAGGGGTCTCTGTCTGAGCATCAGGAAATACTTTTTCATTGTGAGAGTGACTGAGCAGTGGCACAGGTTGCCTAGGGAGGGCGTGACATCTCCATCCTCAGAGGAAGCAGCTCTAGATGACCCTATTTGAAAGGGAACATTGGAGAGGCCGACTTCAAGAGGTCCCTTACAACATTAACCATGCTGTGAAATTGTTTATTATCAGTTACAGATTTCATGGGAAATAGAATTAAAATCTTATTACAGGCACATTTTGAATCGATCAATACTGGCCCTTGCAACACAAATAGATAGCAGAAGAAGAAATTGCAAAGGCAACATTAACTGCAGAGCCTCTGTACCTATCCTGAATAACGTTTGTGACTAAGCCAGCTTCCTTTAAAGGACATTTCAGTTCATTAGCTATATAAAATATGCTGCCAAATAGTAGTAAATCAAACGGCTTTGTACTAAAGCATTTGAGTATCAGTAGTCCAAGTATCACCCAGAGCCTTCAGCTCTTCACCAGTAGAACTAAAAAGAAAATAATATTAAATATTTCATATCTTATAACACTTTTATTATATTAGTTGCCTAGACAGAAGGAGACTCTATAGTAGCATCAAATTGCAATAGTCTCGCCTCTAATTATATTTTTTATAAGACATTGGCAAACAGCCCAAAAAAATATTGATGTGAAATCTGATTTGCCAGTACTATGGAATTTCTTCTGTGTTGAAATACAGCTGGGAGGTTTGAAAGTGTTAGACAGCTGTTGTAAATTCAGGAGCTGGGGGCAAGGAACAATTCCTCTAGAGCAACCCAGAAATTAATATGTTATATCCTTATACAGACTGTGCTATCTTCTGCATATGCATGCATGTATGACCAGTATCTGTTCCTCACTGATTCAGACACACAATAATTTAATTTCATCTAAATTTAATAAAATTACTGCCTTAGCTAAAAAAATCACCTTTATTATGTTATTTTTTATGAGACTTTGCAGTGACACAACTTAATATTCACTTCCAGAGAGGGTGAGTCCACCACCTCTCTGGGCAACTTACTCCAATGCCTAACCACACTTTAGAAAAAATTCTAATATCTGATCTGAAAAAACATTCTAATATCTGATCTGAACCTCTCCTGGTGCAACTTAAGGCCTTTTTCTCTTGTCCTTTCACTTGAAACATGGCAGAAAAGACTGACCTCATTTCAGGTAGTTGTAGAGAGCAATAGGGTCCCTCCTGAGCCTCCTCTGCATTGATTCAAGCATTTGCTCTGGGGTGATGACCTGCCTGTTTAGAGCTACAAAATTTATCACAGTGATATTACTCTCAAAGAAACTTGCTTCATGAATTGGCAAAGTTGACAAATACAGAAATGTAGAAAAGTTGTCACTGCTGCCATGGCACAAGATTTTCACTGTTTGCTTTCAACTTTGTGCACGAGTCTAATGTCCAGTATTGAATTGCTCTGCCAGCCCTAAAATGTCCGTCTGAGATCGAACTACCTTTTACTAAATATGTCGATCAGTCCATAATAACAGCAGC
The DNA here is from genome assembly GCF_000691975.1 of Corvus brachyrhynchos. Taxonomy (NCBI): domain Eukaryota; kingdom Metazoa; phylum Chordata; class Aves; order Passeriformes; family Corvidae; genus Corvus; species Corvus brachyrhynchos. Next base: position 517,592 of record NW_008237273.1, read on the forward strand.
TGTAGAGAAGAAATCTTAATTTGTTGCTAAAAGGAACATTATAGGTCTGTTTATTTTTGTTGCACTGTTGGGATTGATTGATAGTGTCAAACGATTGACGTTTTATTTTTCAGAAACTTCACCAAGAATTTTTCAGAAAAGCATCCAGAAATGAAACAATTTAAATAAAAATATACCCACAGGCTTTAATCTGACAGCTAAACCCATCAAAAGTACTAATGAATTGAGCCTACTCTTTTTTTGACTAATTTCAAAGCATCAGGTAAGAGAAGCTTTTGGCTTTAGCAGGATGACCAAGTAATAAAATTTAAGACTTAACTTTTATTTTAAGAAGTCGTTTAATGCTATGTGCAAAAGAATTGTGTGGGTTTTTCTACATTTTTAGTCAAGCTATGCAGTCTTGCAGCAGAAAAGACCAAGAGCCCTCTGGTCATCATAAACTGGAATGTTGCCAGCAGGACAATGGAGATGATCCTTGTGTTCTGCTCTGGTGAGACACATCAGTGTGCTGCATCTGTTTCTGGGGTCATCAGTGCAAAAAAGATACATAATTACTAGATCCAGTCCAACAAAGGGCAGGATGGTAGCACATGGGAACAAACTGAAAAACATGAAACTCCATCGGAACAGAGGAAAACATTTCTTTCCCATGAGGATGGTTGAACACTGGCACAGTCTGCCTAGACAGTCGGCTGTGAAGTCTGCATCCATGGAGAGTCTCAAATCCAACCAGAGACGATCCTGGTCAACCTGCTATTGACCCTGCTTGCTCAGAGGCTGCAAGGCTGCACTAAATCATCTCAGGAAGTCACTCCCAACTTCAGCCATTTTTAAATTCTGATTCTGTTGATATTCCCTTGTGATGAACAGACCATGAATGTTTTGTTACTGGTTTTAGCTTGGTCAAGCAGCCAAATTCTCGGATGCCTGTCTCTGAAGTGTTATCCAGGCAATTGACTGACTTTTGATTAAACAAGTATGTGATGGCAACTATACTTTTCACAGACTTTTACCTGGCACTACATGTAGCACCAGAGCATTTTCAGGAATGCTAGTAGAATTTAAACACATTTGTAATATCTGTCTATGGACAGTCTGCAGAGCAGTGCTTCAAGTTCTGTCTCATACATAAGTCAGCATATTTTGCTGGGCAGAGGAATGCCACTTTTTCCATAGCTGTTCTGTAATATAAGGGGGGGTTTGCCACTCACCATAAACAAAAATGGGAACTGCAGGAGAGTGTCAAAAGTGATGAAACATGAACTAAGTGTCTAGCATTTTTTAAGAAGTTTGTTTGGCTTGATCTTTGAACAAAACTTTGGGTATTATTTCCCTTTTACCCAAGGTGGTTTGTGAATGGCAAAGCAGGTTTCATAGAAAAGCACCAAACCTATTTATATGTCCAGCATAGCTACTTCTGTAGGAATATTTATTTGTGTGATCTGTAGTTTCTTAAGATAAGCATCTTATAGCTCAACTTTACAATTTCATGCACCACAGCCCAAAGCAATTGGGATGACTGCTTAAATATTATTTAGCCTTTATCATGAATCTGGAGTGAGCCAAAAATTTCCATACATCTCTCACTTCAACTACATCTTTTTGTTATCTACATTTAAATCCTGTAGCTGATTTTATGGTGCTTATCATGTAAGGTAACATATACTAATGCACTGAATTATAGGTTCAGTTGTTACTTGATAGGTGTAAGACCACAGAAACTGTCCATGGTTCACTGTTCCATGGGATAGCCCATGTAGAGGCAATTTAGTCACTCACAGAATGTAAATCTGAGTTTTGCTTTCCTTCTCACATCAAATGGCGCAGGATTTTTTTCTCTTCTGATTAACAACAATTTTGATTGCATTTGTTTACCGAACTTAGAAACATGCATATGGGAAGGGTGTAGACAAAATTAGTGCTACCAATGAGTAAATGTATCAATGATTTTTGAATCACATATATATTTGAATCTATCTATGTAAACTGAATTTACTTTTTTTACTATTAAGATAAAATTTGCACTGTACATTACAAAAATTTTTAAGTACCCATACGGTTTCATACATAATTGCTATATTGACTTTAATGACATGAATATAATTTCCACTAGTGCCTGTATTCAAGTATTTTTGTCTAGGATGTGGTCATAATAAGAATATTTTAAAATCATTTTCCATTTTATGTTCAGTTTTGATTGTTTTGAAGTATTTCACTGGATTGCTTCTGTCATCAAATTTCTCACTGTGTCTGAGAATTGAAGAAAAATTCCTAGAAATATGAAAGAGAACCTGATGTTTTTAAGAAATGTGCTAATTTTTAATTGTCAAGATTTTCAAACACGAAGGAGTGAAATAAAAGCAAATTTGAACATGATATTTAAAATTAAAAAAAAAAGAAGAAACAAAAACACCATGAAAAAATCTATTGCTAAATTGAATATCTACAGGAATTTGCACTCATACTGGAAGCTTTTTGAGCTGGTTAATCAAGATGAGGAAATAGTAATATTAAAGGAATTTAGGTCTTCGTGAGTCAGTGATGATCTCTGAGTTTAGCTGTCAAGCTATCTGAATGGATAACTACTGGTGCGACAGCGTACTGTAGAATGTTAAGGGTTGGAAGGGACTTTAAATCATCTAGACCCAATCCCACCCTGCCATGGGCAGGGACACCTCCCACTAGACCCGGTTGCTCAAGGCCTTACCTGGCTGGACTTGAATGCTGCTAGGGATGGGTCATCCACAGTCTCCCTTGGCAGCCTGTTTCAGTGCCTATCCACCCTCACATCAAAGATTTTTTTCTTAATATCTAACCTAGATTTCCCTTCTTTCAATTTGCACCCATTCCCCCTTGTCCTAGTGCTACAGGTCCTCTCCAGCTTCCCTGCAGCTCCTCTCAGATACTGGAAGGTTGCTATGAGGTCTCCACACAACCTTCTCTTCTCCAGGCTGATCAGCCCCAAATCTCTCAGCCTGTTTTCATGGGGAAGGTGCTCCAGTCCCCTTATCAACTTCATGGACCACCTCTGGACTTGCTCCAGGAGTATCATTTCCTTCCTGTGCTGGGGACCCCAGAGCTGGATGCAGCACTTCAGGTGAGGTCTCACCAGAGCAGAGCAGAGGGGCAGAATCCCCGCCCTGGCCCTGCTGCCCACCCTGCTTTGGATGCAACCCAGGACACATTTGGCTTTCTAGGCTGCAAATGCACATGGCCGGCTCATGTTGAGTTCTTCATCAACCATCACCTCAAATCCTTCTCAGCAGGGCTGCTCTCAATTACTTCTCCACCAAACCTGTAGGTGTTCAAGAAATTAGGATTTCTTTAATGGAGTATTTCAGGAAATCAAATCCAAATGTATCAAAAAAAGCTCAAAGTAAAGCCTTCATAGAATTTCAGAGGACAGGTTATGAAAAAAGTCTTATGGAAGAAGTTCTGAGGAAACATGACATGACCTGAAGATCTATTAGCTGCTAAATATGAAGCTAAAATCCTAAGTCAAAGACAGAAGTGAATATATTAACATTATACTCTGAATTTTGGTAGTTTTTAACCTTCATTGTTTCCAGTAGTTCATCTTAACACTAGAAGGGTTACTCTGACACTGAAATAATAAATTTGTTTTATGAAAAAGTAAGTGACAGCTGTGAATAACCTCCTGATTGTTTTCCCCTTATTTAAAAATGATCTTGGTGTTGATGAAGGTAAGCATACAAGCAAGACTATTTTATTTAATTGGGGAGTTAATCATAAGTGATGTAAGACAGAAATAAGCACAGGGACAAGACTAATATTCAAATTAGAGCATACAAAACAAAGACTGTAGTTTGAAGTTCCTCAAACAGTGTTTCAGTTTGGCATGCTGAGCAAGCAACAGGTTGGAACTACAAACTGCTCTAGAGGGCTTAGGGTCAGCTTAATATCCATGCATCTTTTCGAGTCTTACTGCACTCCAATTCTCTTTTGTTACACTTAAGAACCATTCTTCTTTTACTATTCTTAATTCCCTCTGTCCCCCACCCCCAATTATATTATGTGAAATGATACTTCCTTTTCCCAGATCCCTGTCTGAGCAGGGAGTGAACATTAATTGAGGGCTGTAGCTCAACAGGAGCCAGTTTGGCTTCAAGTCAACCTCCCTTGGCAAACCAGGGAAATATATAATTCTGACTGATTACTCCCAGAGAATATTTTTGCCATTTTTAGTGCCTATATTTGAATTTCGGCTGTTCATTTTCCCCTAAGGTTTTCTCCCTTAGCATTACAAAAGGGAGGGGAAAAATAGGTAGAAATGAGAGCTTGGACTGTAGATGTGCAGCAGTAGGAAAATACCATCCAGGCAGTGGATAGAGATGAGCCTATCTTTTATTTTATGTGGAATAATAGGATGTGATGGATGTTATATGGCAACTTGGCTCAAAGCATTCATGCTTTCTGTGTATCAGTTGTTTTGTTCTTTGGGAAGAACATTTACTAAACAACCAATGAGAAAATGCTTCAGATGTTGACAAAAGTAACGTTCGTCAGGGTCACTGTTCTCTCAGCAAAGAAGAGTGAATTCTTATTTTGAAAACCCTTCTATATAAATTCTGTTACTTCATATAATCCTATGCAGTAATTATATTACTATTATATTATATATAATCCCATATATTAATATAATTCTTTGTGGCTAATACAATACAATGAGATGCAATACAATTACATGAGATAATATAATTAATACAATACAATATAATACTACAGCTATTAATTAATATATTTCTATCCAAAAGGCCAACTCTGCCACAGCACAAGTGCATCTCAAGCAACAGTGGTGCCATTAGCCATGCAAGACTTTAGCCCTTGAACTTGACACGATGCTGAGATCAGGTATTTAGGTAAAGGACTGTGCTAAAAGAGTCCTTTGCAGTACTCAGTTACAGCAAGAGCTAAACACATGGACTGAAACCATACACAGTCTTCCTCAAAACTGAGGACTACACTGCAGAGTTCAAGTGTAGCCAGTTCCTGTGCAATTTTGAAGTGTTGTTAATCAGCATTTGTGCTGGTCCCACAATTAAAAGTTAGAAAACACAGAGCATGATGGTAAGCAGAATTGGCCTGTGTCTCTTCATGAAATTGAGAAACCTGTGTGCCTACCTGCTTCCAAATATGGGTGAACAGTAATGAGATTACGCAGAGGAAGGTTAATGCATAACTCTAGAAGTGTTGTTGCTTTTGTATTCTTTTCCTCAAAATCTTACCAATCTGTTTTGTCACTAGAGGACTTGAAGAAATCTTCAAAGGTGTGGATATTTTCCCTAAGTAAAAATTGTCTTTTCTTGCATATTTTCTTTTTCTTTTACACAGTTCTACTATAAAATGCTTTAGAAAAATAAGTACCACAAAACCAAGAAGAAAGTTAATAAATCAGATTTAAAAATTGAGCAAAAAGATAGAAATATTTATAAATATTGTTGATTTGTGTGGGAAGAAAGAAGCAAAGAATACAGGGAAAGTACTCCAGGATGCCCATTCTTTAAAATGAGAGTCACTTTTTTACCATTGTCCTGTGCAGTATGAATCTTATGCAGGAGCCAGGTGGCCATCATCAGCCTGTCCTGAGGTTGATGACATACTTCAGAAGTTTTCCACAGCTCTTGTAAACATGGAAGCATTTGACCTTATAGAAGAGTGAATCATTCAGGTATTTTGTAAGTTCTACCAAAAAGCCCATAGCACTGACTAGTAAATTAATCATAGTTTGAAAATTTCTTATGCTGCCACCTGTGTTTAAAAGCCAGAAAAAAAGGCAAACCAAATATTAATTTCTGTTAATTTTTGTCCCTTATTTAGTCATTATGACTGAACATAAATAAGATACTTGACTAATCAATACTTTCTGACATTCTAAATAAGGATATTTTGGCCATTTGATTCACTGTAGTCTGTTAAGTACTTTTATTTGAGGGGGAAAAAAAGTAAAATATGCATTAAAATCTAGAAAAAATACTTTGTATTTCTGACTGTGAATTGCAGTTTAAACAAGAAAATTATTTTTATTTTTACTGAAAACATACTTTTAGGAGAATGTGTGCTTGAAATTGTACCATGCTATTCTGTTGTCACAGAATGATTTGAGTATTTTATATGCACCTTTCTTTTATATCTTTGGGGAGTTTTCCGTATGTTTTTTGCTTTCCATGTGTTTCGTTGACAACAGACATTTCAGGAATTCTGGTTTTGTTTTGTATTGCTTTGTTTCGTTTTGTTTGTTTACCAAGACTACTCTATATGGTTTTACTTAGCAGTCGTATTACCCATCCATATAACAGAACATGGGTTCCTCACTGTGCTGATGGGCATGTGAGCTCCAGACTGTCAATTAATTTCCCTTATAGAAAAGGAAAACTGTTCGCTGCATTAAAAATTTAATTCCTAGCTCTATTACTGATGTAACAGTACTGCTCTCTTTCTGAAGACTGGCAGGACCTGGGAAAAAGGCTCCCTCTGCTACCACCCCTCTCTAAAAATGGGCAAACAAGTTTAGTGGAGGGCAGCTTATGCCATCTATATTCAAATTATGCTTAGTTGCCTTATTAAGTCATCTTGCAGACAAAACCCAGAGCTGCTGGCAGCAGAATGACATATTGTGTGAAAGAGTTGTACATTATCATTGTATCACATGACTGTAGCAAAGTGAAAGCTTTATCTGTCTTCAGTGGAGTAATTGCTTGCACCAGCTTTTGTTCTCCCCCCTCCCCTTTCTTTTTTTGTATAGAGAAATTACACATTTCATAATACTTTGGGAAAAGAGTCACAAGATGTGCTGACAGCCTCCTAAACGTGTATATTGTTGGAGTTCACAGTCCTACTTTAAAGAGAATGGTGTACATTTCTTAGTGCTTTCAGGATAGCTGTTAATAGAAAATACTTCTATTTAGCTGTGGATGGACTTCCCTGCAAACTCTCACAGGGTTCCACTGGCACTCTCTTCTGTCGCATGATGTTACTTGCAGACATTTTCATCTTGGTTTTAACAAGAATTGTAAAATTGAGGAAGTTTGTAGAGTATAGAGGAACACTTCCTACATTTTCACTGAGCATCAGACTCAGGAGCAAAACTCTGGCCTGCTGAAAGTTGCTGGGAAAATTCTTACTGACCTCAGCAGGGACAAAATTTATCTTTTAAGACTGCATTGTCACTGTATAGATTTTATCCACTGAAATCTGTGGTAGCTTTGCATGAGTGGGCTGATTTTTGCCTTCCCAATTTAGCAGAATGCTTAGGCAACATTATAAAATGTTTTCTTTCTGCAGATCACAAAGCACTTCCCAAAATGACTTATTATTTAGACATAGACCAGTAAAATGATTACTCCATGTTCACAAATCACGTAACCTAAACAAACAGAAGAAAGGTCTTCCATTAACATTGTTCCGTGTGAAAAATCAAACCAAACCAAGTGACATCAAAATACCCCACTCCAAGAAACTCAAACTTCCTGACTGAACATGTGTTTATGGTGACTCATGACATCATTTTGATGATGTTTTACAGTTGCCAAACTTTCTTCATTCTTAGGTACTCTTAATATGTATGCTTGAGAGGATGGAGGGACAAAATGAAAAGACATATTAAGAAAACTGAAATGAAGGACCTAGATCAGCATTGAAATTCTTAATTGTTAACATATTTACAGGCTCCCCAGAGACGTGGTCACAGAACCAGTCAGACAGAGTTCAAGAAGCATTTAGACACTGCTCTCAGGCACAGGGTGTGACCCTTGGGGATGGTGCTGTTCAGGGCCAGAAGCTGGTCTTGATCCTTGCGGATGGCTTCCAACTCAGCATATTCTGTGATTCTGTGATATCTAGCATGACTGTAATTTTCTGGATATTGTTACACAATTCACAAGTTACTTTTGACTACAGACAGTTTTGCTGCAGAAAACATAGTCACTGATATATTACTATTAGTATTCATCTCTTATATTCCTTGGACTTCAAGACAGGCGCATTTTAGAAATGAGGTGCTCAATGACACTGTGTTTGGAATCAATACCTGAAGTGACTTAAGAACAAGGTTTTCCAGTCTCTTCTTTAAGGGTTAGCAAGGGGATGGGGGATGGACAGGAGGAAAGCAAAGTTCCCAGACTTTTGCTGTCATCAGGACAATTCTCTACTTTCCTGTATAAAAGAATCCTGTATTTTCCCTTCTGTCTTTGCGGTCTTCTGTTGACCATACTTGTAATTTTCAGTTGTTTATCCTTCTGAATAGGCTCGAGGGGAAAGCCCAGGAAGCCAGCACAGAAGTTCATAAACTGTGTATTATGAATTGCCTCTATAACAAATACAGAAGAAACTCCACAGTAAATACTACAAACATAACACATATTATTCAAGATATTAGCAGTTTATACTGGAATTATATATATGGTTTCTGAAATTTTTTTTATTGTGTTCTGCTTTTTGTCTCCTTTAATGCTTTTAATTCACAAGAAGAACATAAATATCTTCAGTTTGTCAAAATCTTCTGGTTTGTTTGTTTTTATTTTTTTTAAATCATAATCTTACTCTGCTTTATTTTGGTTTTGTTTTGTGGTTTTTGGTTTTTCACCAGCCAGGTCCTGATTCATTTACAGGATATTTTCAGGTGATCAGCTGCTGTCATCATCAGTTCTCTGTGTGGCTCAATGTGAGTGCTTGTCAAGACCAGACACTTGTGTACTATTCTCTGCAAAGTAAACTTTGCATTCAGATTTAGTCTTTTCTGCACTGAGAAGTATCAGCTATCTTCTTGTTTTCTTTAAAAATAAGAATTAGAATATGAAGACAGATAGTGTTCAAAGTTCCACTGTTCACCTTCAGAATGTGGGAAAAAAAGATGTATTAAGAAGAAAGATTAAGAGCATTGCTTCTGATTTAGTATCACTGCTATTACTACCACTAACATGGACAGGGAATAGTACATGCCCCAGAGTTTATGCAGTTTAAAGGTCCAGTTTCAGAGTTTGGTTTAAGCATTATGAGACGATCTATGAGTAAGGGCTTTGTGCCCCTGCCAAGTGAAGAGAGGCATGGGACTTGTGCAAGAAGTGGGTAGAATGCTGACCAGGCACTCTCTCAGTAAGATTTAAAAAGCACTGCTGTTTTTCTCCAGGGCTGAGGTACAGCTGCTGAAGCTAGTACAATGTGTTTGCCTGCATTCCACAGAGCTGTGGGCATGTCTCTCATTCCTAATGGACCTGAGCTCCTTTTTCCATGCTTTTGCCATCTGAAGTGCCATGGCCTGCACTATTTTCTGAGGAAAATGGAGAGAAACGGAAACAGCTGGTGCCAGGGCAGAGAGGGAGTCTTTTTTCTTGGCTTTGCCATCAGACCACAAGTATCAGATTCTGGCACTGAAACACGAGTCCATAGCAAAGCAGTGCAAATTCTTGCAGTAGCTAGAGTAAGATGCAGGAGATCTGGGGAAATTCTGTGTTAATCTATGTGTTTTACATGTCTGCACCAGTGGTAACCCTCCTCCTACCTTGTCATCGCTGATCAGTCCTTCAGAGTAGAGAATGTGTTAATCCTTTCTTACACAGATTGGTATTTTCATTAAAGATCTGACTAACATTTCCTCACCCAGCCATGTACTCCTTGCTGTCTTTTTCACAGCCTCACTGTTTTTGTGATACTGGTCACTTCTTTTGCATGATCTCAGTAACAGCTATGCACCCCTGGATAATCTGGTTGTTGTATTGAACAGCTTCCCAGAAACTTACCAAGACTGCTAGTGCTGCAGATGCAAATGTGACAGTGGTATGACAGAGAGTCAAAAGCAGTAGCTAACCATGCAGACTTGGGCAGTTACCCCACAAAACAAAGGTGATAAAGAGAACCATACCATCAGAAGGCCAAATGTGTAATGGAAAATAAGATTTTACATTTGAACAACCTTCAACATGAAGCTTTGCTGTTTAGGCTCTTTTTGTTTCTGCCAGTAACATAGCTGAATAATCTTGTAGTTCTATTTTCTATGATATAGTTTTCATCATAAATGAAGCAATATTAATATGAGAATTAAAAATACGATTGAATTTTTCTTTTCAGGATCCTTTCCTAATTAAGAATTTAGCAATTACCTAAGTAATTACAGCTGTCATCATGAAGATAAAGGGAACAAGAAACACAGGATTGTAGTAATTATTAAGCAATAGGTTATTTTGGTTTTCCTTCTTCTTCCAAAAAATTTTAGAGGCCTGTAACAATAAATGTTAGCTAGATAGGTGATAGTGTGCTTTCACAGTGTATCACAAAGGCTTCTTCTCCCACTGAATGTCCCAAATGGGAGGGACAAAGCAAGAAGCATTAAAAAAAAAAAAAAAGGCTCCAAAGAGTTTGTAGCTTAGTGAGAAAAGTACTGAACACAAGCAAAGGCAAACTTGTGGTCTCAGCTGAATTTCTAGCAAACTCTAGCCTGCACTGCAAATTCATCAGGAACAATTATATGTAATTTGGTACAATCGTCAGCTCATACTAGGAGGCCCTTTATACTGAACTACAGAAGAGACTGTATTACTTCCCATACCTAATGGGTGCATTAATCCTTGCTCAAGGGCATATCATGAATACAGGCAGTGCTGTCAAATCCTCACTGAGCAAATACCAACCCTCATGGTGGACTTTGGGCAGAAAGTCTGTGCTGGTATTCAAGAATCAGAGCAGGTTCCCCACAGCAGGTATATTTTCTTGACTTTGACGTCTGGCTGTAATGCCCAGATGTAGTTCTAAGAGCTTGTGTTTAAGATGTATACATATATGTACATTGTCTTTCAAATCTTTGGCATTTCTAGATTGGAATTTTCAGGGGAATAAAGGGAAATTAGGTGTCTAAAATGTAATGAAAATCCATTAGTCTCTTAGCCTTATTGTATAAAACCACCTATGTAGCAGCCACAATAAAGTGAGATTAAAGTTGGGATTGGTTGGCATTCCCTGGGAAGACCAGGACTTTGAATTTTAAGGCTTTGGAAAGACACAAGTATATAATCTATGTGATATTATCTCAGGAACTTGGATGTACTCAGTAGAAACAGAAATTCAACTTCTTTGAATATTAAGTTTTTATTTTAAGAATAGAGGGTGTCTTATGTACTCTATTCTTTGAGGTCCTTCAATGCTATATAAATGTAACAAGCTTTAAGAGATAACACAATAGACCAAGTTCCTGAGTGAAATAGGTTCACTGAATTTTAAATAAGCCTTTTTGAGAAGCTGGACTACAATTCCATGCAGATTCATTGCATTTTGTTCAATCTTTACATTGTTATTCCTTGAAATCCAGGATGGTCTTCTCTGGTTAGCTTCACAGCTGCAGGTAGCAGCAAGCTTGAAAAACCATAGCCACATTTACAGTTATGCCCCCAAACAGAGAGGATAGTAAACTTGCAATCAGATCTGCAAGCTACTGTGTGTTTAAAGAAGTAACAGTGTGATGTAGATATGCAAAACATAAAAATAAATATTGGCAAATTCCTTGATAAATAAATAGACAAATTTGGAATTTATGATATACATGTAGATGTGAGAAAAATACTATGATCCAGGAGTACATTAACTTACAATATCACTAAAAAAATCTTCATACTTTGGGAGGCAGACTGCCTTATTCATCTTGTTTCTACTTTGCTTTTTATTGCAACTTCTCTAAGGATGAAACAGATTTGTACTGAGAAAGACAAAATGCATCTTTAAGGTTCCCTGAGCTGACCATGCTGACAACCCAAACATAGTATCACATCCTGGGTAACAAAGATCTTCTGCAGGGTCCCCAAGTATCTTTCCTTGCACCAACAAAAACGGTCTTCATGTAATGAAACAACAGGCCATATCAATGTGCTAAGATTTCCTGCATATCTCTTTTCTGAGGCTGTAAGTTATTGTCTGCCTCCTTCTTAAAGGAGTTTGTAGTGTTGTAGTGCCCTATTAAATGTGGTCATGAAAAGAACTTTGAATTCCTATGTCACAAAACGTTCAGATCATAGAGTCATAGAATTTAGAATGGATTGGGTTGGAAGGGACCTTAGAGATCATCTAGTCCCAATTTTCATGCCGTGAGCAGAGACACCTCCCAGTAGATCAGGTTGCTCAGAGCCTAGTCCAACCTGGCTATGTTTAAATGCATTGTGGATTGGGCATCCACCACTTACCTGGGCAACCTGTTTCAGTGCCTCACCACCCTCACAGTAAGAAGAATTTCTTCCTAATATCTAATCTAAGCTTACTCTCCTTCAGTTTGAAGACATTCCCCCTTGTCCTGTCACTATATGCCCTTATAAATAGTGTCTCTCCATCTTTCTTAGAGGTTCCCTTCTGATGCTGAAAGGCCCCAGTTAGGTCACCCCAAAGCCTTCTCATTTCCAGGCTGAACAATCCCAATTCTATCAACCTCCTCTCATAGCAGAGGTGCTCCATCCCTCTGATCAATTTGGTGGCCTCCTCTGGACTCTCTCCAATAGGTCCATGTCCTTCCTGTGCTGGGGACCCCAGAGCTGGATGCAGCACTGCAGGTGGGGTCTCACCAGAGCAGAGCAGAGGGGCAGAATCCCCTCCCTGGCCCTGCTGCCCACCCTGCTTTGGATGTACAGCCCAGGACACGTTTGGCTTTCTGGGCTCCAAGCACACATTGCTGGGTCATGTGCAGCCTCTCCTCCACCAGCATCCATGCATCCTTCTCAGCAAGGCTGCTTTCAATTTCAATTCATCCTCCAGCCCATGTTGATACTAGGGGTTGCCCTGACCCAGGTGCAGCACTTTGCACTTGGTCTTGGTAAACTTCATGAGGTACCCATGCGCCCACTTGGGCAACTCCCTCTGGAAGTGTATGTCAGACTTTTTGTTTTTCTGTCCCTGAGCAGGTATTTTGCTTTGGCATTCTTGTGAAATTTCTTTGTTGTCACGCTGTGCTGTTTCTCACTTGACCTGTACTTCTCTGCCCGTGTATGTACAGTCCCATGCATTCCTTTCTTTTGAATACATTAGGTTTGCTTAGTATTTAGAAAGTGCATTGCTCTGCCCTGCAGAATTAGAAGGTCTGAAAGCAGATAAATATAAGACCATCAGAAACACATGATGATAAATCACAGAAAAATAGCCAGACTTTTGTAATTAGACCAAAGAAATATGTAAGGTTTAATGTTGTAGCAGAAAAATTACAGAGGAAGAGGGAAAAGGCTATAAAGTGTCTGCCATAGAAATATACTGAAGACTGTACATTAGGGTACCTTGATTATTAGATTAACTTACTGTATTTTCCAAACAAAACTTAGTTGTAAATGTGTTACAAGGCGCTTATAAATTCTTTTTTTCCATGCTGTGTAATTAACTACACAAGTGTGTTGTGATAAGACATAAATATGCATTGACACTCTCAGAAAGCAGCAAGCAGTGCTGCTTACATGAGGGAATCTGAGCTGGGAGCTGGTGGTGACTCCGACACAGACCTTGCTTGCAATGACAGGCACGGTTTTCCAGGGTCGGATCGCAGTAGGCAGCTAGATACTGATGACAGGGTCTGTCAACATCCCAGGTATGGCAAGGGGATGAATCAAGGCCCGAGTACCACCAGAGGCTCCTAGATGTAGCACAGCACAAACCTTAAATAGCAGCTTTGATCTTGCTGTACTGCTAACTTCAGCTCCTGACAGGTAGTAAGACCTTGTGATAGCTTGTGATAGGCTTACAAGTGTCGGTAGATGAGGAATTTATTATGTGAATATTTCTGAGGCCTGTAAAGGTGGATGTAGCACATCTACACTGTAGTCACTTCTGCTTTGCCATTTTGTAGCTGGAGAAACGCAAGCAAACTCATTTCATTTCTCCACTCAAGGTCCCAAAAGCTTACTGTCATATCAGATGTAGAAGTTGAGCCACCATAACAATCCATATGGACGGAATTTGAGAAAATACTTGTTGGATTAGGACAGCCCATAACATGCCTGATCTATGAGAAAACAGGTTGCAGAGGCTTCAAACATCAAGCCAACAAAAGTCAAGAAGCACTGTACATCAGCTTGTGGTGCAACAAGATTAAATGATCAGTGGTGAGGTGACCTCAAAAACAGCTGAAAGAATCAATGGAAACTGTGGCAAAAGGTAGGAGGACTCTGGTGTGTAGGGTTCCCATCCCCTAGCACTCCAGCAACTTGCAGAGAAGCTACAAAATTATTGTTGGTCAGTTGGAAATATCAGGTCAGTACAGGGGTTTGGCAGTATCCTCCTGCAGCTCCATTGCCAGGAAGCATCGACACCACTTTCCAGTCTGTGACTGATGTGACTGATGTCTGCATGTACATATAGGATGATTTGTACATGTTTAATGTTAATTTTCCATTGTCATCACAAATTAAAATTTCCCAATAGAAGAAGATTTGTATTCCAACAGTGAATGTGCCCAGTTTTGTGCAGTAAAAGCCAGTAATTGCCGAATAAATATGCCTTGGCCATCTTCCTCCTCTGAGCCAAAATTGGATATTCAAGCAATGTGACAATACAAGGTATAAGAGAGATGTAAACTAAGCCCCTGTCAGTTGCTTTCATGTAACTAATACTGAAGATCATTGCAAACAATTACCTCTTATCTTGTGGATCCTGTTTAGATTTTATTTTAAATCACAGTGGTAATTATTTAATAAAATACAAATGAAAGAAGAAAGTTAAAAAATGTACATTTAATGATCTATCTAAAAATGCTTTATATCTGCCCATTCAATCACTTTACAGGCTTTTCTTATCCAGGTTTAATATTCTTTTTCACAGCTTTTAATCTAAACTTAGCAATTAATTGCCCATTACTTGCAAAAGCCAAGTTTAGCAGGCACAGCACATCTGCCTGACAAGGCTTCTGGTAAAATCTCTGAGAAATGTGGTCTGCAATGAGATGATGTATCTCCTTTTAATACAGAAAGAACATTAAAAGCTGGATGAGAACTGACAGGCTATGCATGAGCAGGAAACTTGGGTTGTCCAAAGAAAAACCCTGAAAGCCGACCAATTTCAGTCATCTCAAGAGATAGTACAAAGAGACAGACAAAATTTATGACAATATCCTTTACTTCAGGTTTTTTAAAGACAGGGAGTTTCAATAATCATGAGGTAACAGAAATTCGTGCAATTACCAGCAAGATGAATGTGAGCAAACATTTTGTGAGAAGTTTACTTGCTGCTTGTTGTTCCATTGGCTGAGCTGTAAAGACACATTTTGGCCAAGTGTTCAGTTTTTGGATACAGCACTGCACACCAGTGTCCTATTAAAAGAAATCATCTTTTCAGATTTTTTTAAATGTTTTTTTTCTTTTCTTCTAAATTTGAGTGTGCAGCTACTACTGTGCTATGCATAGCTTTTCTCTTTTTTCTTGCTTTCTACTGAAGATTAGACAGAGCCAAGACTGTCCAAAGCTTTGACCAGGTTCCAATGCCCAATGAGACTTTTAAAATACTAAGTCAGATCCTTAGATTCTGTTTTGTTTTTTACTTTGATGTTCATGTTGTATTTATCTTCATGGCTCAGGCTTCTATCACTGGCTAGTAAGGAAAGATGTGAGGTCTGGTACTGAAGTATTACTACCCCATATAATCTTGTTATTGGTTATTTATGCAGCCATTATTATTTGAGTTGGTGCTCTTCTGTAAAGTGGAAGGTCTCTTCTGAACTGCTGGAACATGGAACTCTTGGCCCAGTGTCAGGAAAAGTAAGGAGGAATTCCACTGTTTTGTGCCTCCTGATTCTGGATCATGTGTGGAGTAATGAAAGCTTTGTTAGCTATGTATATCCTGCAGTCTCTCTCCCAGAATGATCTCTACTAATTTATGTGGCATGCTCTGTGTGAAAAAATTCATGAAAAATAATGAAAAACTTGTCGGTTATTCCTTATGTTAAAGCCAGGAGTAATCTTTCCTGAATAAACAAAGAGCTTTTAGATGCCCTTTATCTGGCTTTATCCTATGTGAAAAAACTGGTAAAAAGGAAGACTTCATGAGTACACATAATATATTATCTTCTAAAACTGTAGTGTAATCAGCACACTGAAAATCATTATTTTCCATTTGGGAATTGCAAACTTCCATAGTAACACTGGCCCTATGCTTCTTGCATATTTCATGCAGTTGTGGTTTGTGATTGCTTTGCCATCTGATCTCATACTTTTGTGGTATATCCAGCTCAGGAAAAAAGGTAGGGTTTCTGCTTTAGTATGTTGTTTGTATTTTCAAAGCAATTTTAACTTCTTTTTATTATGCAGGCAGGTTTTGATTTGACTGATAAACTTACGTCCTACCTTAATAAAAACATATTAATGTATAAAAATAAGTTCTTTGTTTATGTAGTATGGTTTGTTGTTGACTTAGGCATATTTTAGGAGATGTTTGCATTTTGGGGGTGAGTACTGTTACTTCTTTCATCCATGACCTGGCCTAGCTTAAGCCATTATGTGAAACTGCTTTGCTTTCCCTCTTTGATGCATTTTAGGGAGAAAGAAAAGAATCTTCTAGTACTTTATTTCCGCCCATATAAATTTTAGAGCCAGAGTTAATCTTGGCTTCAGAATTTAAATGAAACCTTTTGCATGTTGTTTCTTAAAGCAGGAGTTGTTTTGGTTTGAAGACACAGCGGTTTGAAAGTGAACAGAGAAACACTGCAGATCAACTAAGGCCAAGGGGAAAATAAAAACAAAACAAGTTTAACTGCACTTCTGTATGCAATCTATTCTTGAAAGCACAAATTCATTCTGACTACTGTAATTTTCTTCATTATTTATCATTATTCCCTGTGATCAGTTAACAGTAATATTCTCTAATTCTAAAATCATACTGAACAGCAAGTAAATTAATGGATGCATGAGATCAGAGGCAGAAAAATACTGTCCAACTTACAAAGCTTACAACTTTTCCATTCCAGAGCTATCCTAAGGAGCATGAGGTTTGGTATAAACCTGTCATCTAACTTGAGATGCTAGGAGTTCATAACAGCTTCTGGTTGACTTACATCTCCTTAACACTGGACATTTTCACTTCCTTTCCATGTGATCTGGTCAGCTGGTGAAAAATGACACCTCTTGGTATACGTCAAGCCCTAAATCAAGCCATGTGTTTGGTACAGAGTAAGCATGGCAATGTGTTTGGGCAGTCAAGTTCAGGCACTGCAGGAAAAGAGTGAAAGTAGATTTCCTGATGCAAAGACAAGGGTTTCTCCAGAAGAATGCTGTGCTGTCGGTCATTGCCTCCTTACTAAAAGGTGCTGTGATATTGACCATGAAAACGCTGTGGGCTGTTGAGGAAGAGTTTATCGCGTGGCAATATCAAAGAACTTAAGCCTTAAATAAACCTGTGAAGATATCACTGCTTTTTAAAAGAAATCAGACATAGAGATAATTTCAAGGCATTTGGATGAAAGCATGTTAAATGTACTTGGGCCTGAAAGTTGAAATTCTTTCTGGTTTTGTTAGGGTAGTTGGGAAAACCGAACATTCATTAACTTTTGTCCTGATCTGCAGACACAGTAATAACTCCTAAATAGATTTAGGAGTGATTCCCTTCAAAGTTTTTAATGAAAAAAAATCCATGTCTTTAAAACTTCATTTACATTTTGTATCAGATTTGTCTCAGTGAAGATTCTCTCCTAATGTCCTGGTTACTCAATGGAAAATTCAGTCTGAACAGACGCAGCTTCAGAAACTGCACCAAGGTCTACTGAAATGTCACAAATCACTTGCATCTCTGTTAGAGCTCAAATGTCTTTTTTTGCATTAAAGAGTTAAGTATATTTCCCCTAAAATGCACATTCTATATGTATGTAATACACACCATTCTATATCAAAAGTAACTTTCTCCTGAAGGGCTAATGGGTCATCTCAGTTTTATCCTGAGTTTGAAAAGAATTGTGCTTTTTACAGGAGAGAAAAGAATTTCATAATTCATAATTTTTGACCATAGCAGAAAAAGAGATTTTTAAGTTAGGGAATATGTCAGTCTATAGACTTGCTCAAGATGTCACACAGCTGTGACTTGGTCTCATTTATACTGTTTTCAGCTGTGGATTCTTAGAACTGAGGCAGCTGTTGCAAGTGCCACACTTTTTCTTTATTTGAAAGCTGGATACCAAGTTGTGTGCCTAAGGGATCAGTGGAACAGACGCTGGAGATTACCGGTGGGGATGTGAGGAGAGAGGCAACCAGAAGAGCTGAGAAAGTTCTGGAGAGCAGATGAGTGGTTATCTCTCCTCACCATGCATTTCACTGTCACTAATGCTTAAGGAGTGTGATACCTCTGTCTTTTTTTCTCCTGATATTTACTCTCCTATCAGCTTAAGGTGCACTGCCCATTTTCCTGGTTTGCTGAGTGGTTGCTGATGGCTTCACATGTAAAGATTTTTAAGAACTACCATACCTGAACATACACATGGATAATATATTCTAGAATATTACCTTTGCATTTCATTTTGTACAGGAAATTCCAAGCATCTAAAGCATTATCTTTTTCATGTGAGTTTAGGCTGAAAAAATCGTAGGGAAAACATCTCAATGCTCAACCAATTTTTCAAGCCGGAAGTATATTATAGGTTTATTTTAGTCAAAACACATGCAACCTCCTATGCATGGAATCACACTAATTATGGTTGTGTTCCATCAGGGGTTGCACAGCAGAAATTACAATTCTTTTTGTATTTACTGTTCAACTGCTGCTTTTAGGGTAGGCTTGCTTGAGAAACAAGTTCTAGGTCTCTTCCTGTTTTGTCCTTTGCTCCACAGCAGAAGGAAAAGCAAGTGAAACCAAGGATATTACATCAAATCAGTTATAAGAAGTATGTGATACCAGGGTGTAGTGAGAATTAAAAATTATTTCCTACCCAAGGTCTATGTGTATGTAGTTAAAGACAATCTTCTGCATGCTGCTGAAAGATGTATAAAAATGTCCTATTTAAAGTAGGTTTTAATGCATTGACAAGTTCTGCTGTGTCATCCTTTTTAGGATAATAGAATTTGCCTGATCAGATTTTTACTGGAGTGAGGATTGATCTGTAGAAAATTGTATCTTATAGGATACAGCAGTGAAGACAAAATTGAATATGTACTAATTTTTTTATATCAGTGGATTACTACCTACATTTAGTATTTTCCATCTATTTTGAAGCTGACTGTTTGTTGAAGATCCTGTATGATAAACATATAAGCAAAAACCTGCATGGGGCTCTTTTTAGTTTTAAATATCTCTATTTGGGTGATAAATCAGAAAATCCTTCAGAGGTGATAACTCGATCTCGATCTCTTTCTCTCTCTACTTTGGCATTACTGCTTTGCTGTCAAGACACCAGTGGTGTTTATAAACTGATTGTTTCGTATTCCTTTTCACTGGCCTTTTGTGGAATACATTGGGCTGGAATCGCACTGTATATGTAGCCTGAGCATTCTTCAGCTGCTTGTGGTTGTGGTCTGAGTACCTTCAGCTTGTCAGGTTAACTTCCCCAGAGAAGACTCAGGAAGATATTCTAATGGGAGTTTGCAATGAGATAGAATGGGTGGAGTCTCAACAGGGGGAGAGAACTGGAGTGATTTTTCACCCCACTTCTATAAATTTGGTAGTGATTGTAATAGAGCAAAGGTTTTGCCTCACTCTAACAGGTAGAAGTGCTCAAATATCATCCATGTATTTTCCATCCTGTGAAGCATTTTTTGGAATAAGATTTCTGGCTGATTTCAATTAATATTTTTCTCTTTGGAGCTGAGATTCTCTCAGCTTTTTGACAACTGTAGGATGCCTTTGATAATCAGAAAGATGCTGTCATTGTAGGCTCTCTCCCACAGCTGTTAGTTTTCTGCTGTATTGCTAGTGAAGTTTGGCTTGTTATTTTTGGTAGCATATGCACTTCCTTTCTCCACCCTTTTCTTTTAATCCTTATGCGGGTAACTGCTGAAAGTGAGCTTCCAGTTTTCGCTGTTGGCAGGTGCCAAAGAGTTAATTTTTCACTACAGGAGCAAGTGGAGATTATTGAAAAGTCCAGAATTCAGCAACTCTGTCTGCTGCCAAGATTCAAGAGCTGATTAGTGCCATTAAAAGCCACAGGATCTGCTGTGGCTATGGGAACATTTTATGGGTTATCATGGGCATAAAGAAGGGACAGTGATCAAAGGCATGTGAGTGCTTAAAGGATAAATAAAGAAAACTATTGTCTTGATCTGCGAGGTATTAACATTCTGTTTGCCAAACCTGTTGCTACACAGAACATAGAGCACATGTTGACTTCCTCACCCTCTCCCTTCCTGCTCCCAATCCTTTTCAAGACTAGTATCAATCTGTATATCTAAATTCCAGTGTGAGGTGGGTCTGGAATGAGATCTGCACCCAAAATTCACACCCAAGATAATTCTGAACGATTCTATTTTCTTTTACCTGTGGACACATACAGCTCCACCGTCCCTTCAACATACGTCTACTTGTGCTTTATTTCATAAAGTCAACACAAACATATCAGTGGGTCTGCATTGGTTTGGTTTTTTCCCACTGGAGGAGAATCTAGAGCACATGTGGAGCCTTTGCAGTAGTGTAATAAATGACAACAGTTTCACTGATTTCAATGGACGTAAAATTAATTTCCAGGGCAAATGATCCTTCATTTATGTCAGAGGACATAAAAGAGAATGGTTGTTTTTACTTACCTTTTTGTTTTCATATGGAAAACATAGGATCTCTTAAAACAATCCGTGTGTGACATTGCCTTGGTAGCAGTGATTGGAAAGGAGTATTTTACACCAATACCCAGGAGAAGGGACCTTACAGTGTCACACAGCACAAACTGTTCTGTGGTTCTTATTATGCAAGAACAGTATCATGTTATGTCAGGCAAAGGCATAATTTCATTGATTGAATGGGATTATTTAAAGTGATTTTTTAATAAATACCATAGGAATTTGTTTTCATGTTTGTTTGGATTGCAATATCAATTGGTGTTTTGAAGTGGCCTTTTGAGTAACTTTCATGCTGACCTATATTTGTAAAGCATAGTACATTTCTGCATCTATTCTATCTGTTTGTAATTATTATGATTATACCATGTACTTTTCAAGGTCCAAGATTGTTTTCAATTTAAACACAATTTTTTGTGTTTAACCCACGTTTCTCATAATGTATTTCATGCACACTGTACCAGGTTATAAAAATTGCATAAAATAGCAGATGCAATTCTTAGAGGTATTTAAGCTCATTGGAGGTTTGCCTTTGTATTATGTAAAGAACATGATGTTTCCTCTGCTAAAATTTTAACAGTGTTAAGTCATTCATCTGTCTAACCCCAAAATCAGACTCCTAGTTGTCTTAATGAAACTAATGATGTTGCACAAGCCATATCAAGAAGGCAAGTCTCTTGTGGTGGCAGGAGCAGTTTTGCCTGAGTAAAAGCCAGAAAATTATCCCTTATATAATTTGGTCTATTTTTCTTATAACAAGAGAGAAACATAATACCATCCTGTGCATGTAACAGCTTCTTTACTGAAGCACCTCAGGGTACCTCAGAAACTAAAATTAATTGCTGAGAAATTATTGTAATGAGAACTGATCTAGGACTGTCACTCCTTTTGAAGAAGTATAACTACTTTAATCACTGGCTGCGATTCTTGGAGTAAGCAGAAACTATTAATTACATTTAAAACAAACAACAAAACCCCTCAGTTCCTAGGTTCTAGGAATGCCATTTTCATTCGTGTTTTGACTTTACCACTAAGCAGAACTTGGCTGACATTCTACTGTTTCTAATGCTTGCCACAATCAGAGCTGCTAACTAGCAACACATGGCATGAGAAGCCCTAAGAAAACAGTGGCAGGGTTTTTGCCGTAGTGATTTGGGAATGTTTGTCACTTTGTGTACTTTTGACTTTAACATTTTCTGTTAATTGTCCCACATCTGTCTTGTCTCCTACAAGCATGCATGCCCCCATGCTGAAATAAATGCATTTGTATGCTCTGATGAGTTGCCAATAATGTACTTGCATAGAATAACAGAGCACTAATATAGTGCCCAATTCTTAATGAGGTAATCAACTTTCTTCCTAGTCCAGGGGAGAACTGATACCTCTATGAAGCCCAACTTTATATGGACATAGGGAACTTACATGAACCTGACTGCGGTGCAAATAGAATGAACCTGGAATGAAGGACTGTGGTACCAACCTGAAGATCACTACTCCTATGCTAAAGATTTGGATACATTGTATGTGTCTTTGCTTGAGAAAGAAAAAAAAAGATACCATAATTTCAGTACTTCTGCCATCTCCTTGGTGTTATTTCATTCCCTCCTAAGTTTTGACAGGACATACTGGAATTTATACCACAGAGGTTTTCTTAGATACCATTCTTCTTAGCTGTGCTGGAGGGACAACACAGAGCTTTGGGATTACTAAATGCTAGATGGATGAGTGTGTAATTAGTGTGGTACTTTGACTAAAGAAAGCATTCACCAAGTTCCTGTCCTTTAGATTCCTTTTGAAAAAGTAGATATATTTCTGGAGTATGTCAGTCTTTCAGTGTGCATGAAAAAACAACACTGCAGTAAACCCTCTAAAGGGGTCTACTATCTATCTCTTAGAAATGTGTTGAACTGCAGTTTTCCTAGAAGTCTTGATAGGGTGATAGGATCAGACCCTACTGTGTCTGGGTTATAAAATTACATTTTCTTTTTAGACACTACATGTTTCCTTAGACATGGGCTTAATTCCTCTAGGGTTGGTTGCTACTAAATATTAGTTCCTTCTACTACAATTCGGAACAAAGAAATCACTTGAAGGGATCAAAATATATAATATATAATACATAATATATTAATTATTCCTATTTACTTAATCTATTTTTAAATCACACACTGAGTCAGATACATCACAAAAATGAGGAACACCAACTCACTTTTAAGTTATGTTCTCAATGGCACTAATGATTCTCAAACATTTTTCCTCCTTGATTTGTTTACATTAAGTTGGTGTTGTTGAAATATAATACAAAATATTATATGAAAAACGTCTTTAGTTACAAATCCACATTCTCAAAATGAGAATAAATTACTCCCTGTTTTAAAGTTGACATGGTAGAAGTTAAGGGAAAACAGCCCCTGCATACTAATATGACTTTTTGACTTTTTAGTCAAACTGATCTTCACTTCTGCCATTCAGAAGTTAATCACTCCATCTATTTTCTTGGATTCCAAACCCAGTAAAATTCTCTGTAAAAGTTGATTCAGTGAATGTACTGATTACATGGAAGTAAGAAAACAACTGAGTCTTGCAGGATTTCCAGTTCGTTAAATCAAGTAGAGAAGGGGAGGTCAGTAAATGTTACATCACAGAGGATGCTGCAGTGCACTGCATTGTATTGTGTGTTAGGGAAGGATCTATGGTATATTTTGTAGTATAGGATGAAGAAGAGGCAAGAAAACCCATGTGCGTGGGAGGGGAGGGGTTGCATGTGTGTGCTTGCAATGTGATACCTGCACAGGGTGGTAATGAAACAGGGAAACATTTCTGATTTACTTGTGTCAGCAATTTACTACGCTATTGTGAATTAATACAGAAAACTGAAAAAATCATCCTCTCCCCAACTAATTCAAGTTAATGAGGGGTTCTGCTGTCTTATCCTGGAGAGAAGAAGGAGCTGAAGTTAAGTGGGAATATGAGAAGGAAGAGTTCCCACAAAAGCCAAAAAAATGGAGGATTTCCAGCCTGAACCAAGTTTCAATTAAATAGTTGTATTCTTTTTACTACTAAAAGGCTCTGAAGTTTGGGTAAACCTGAAATCAAGCACCTGCTACTTTTTCTGTTCTAACCTGAGATTCTTTACCTTGAAACTTCATTAATCTTTTCTTCCATAGTCAGTAAAGATACAGGGACATTTTTAAACTGCTATGCTGTTCCCAGTGTTAGAACGTGGAATGGAGAGTTTTGGGTCTGTCTCTTTTCTTCACGGTGGTACTGCTGAGCATTCCTGGAGGGAAAAATAGTGGCCTAAGCTCATTGACTTAGCAGTTCTCAATTGCTGGGCTGATGCCAAGATACAGGCTTTTTGTCTTTTTATTCTGTAAATACAGCTACCTTGCTGTGATAAAGCTAAGGCATAAACCCCTTTTACATTGGCTCAGAAGTGCCCTCTTGTTTGTCCAGTGTCCAAGTTTCAATGTTGCTGAGCCAGTGTCTCTGTCTGGTTTGTTTGACATCAAGGCACAGACTCTTTACAAAGTTTAGGCTAAGTAAGTACTAACTGGGATGATGTCACAACCCTTTTCACTCACTGGATCATCAGAGCCTCTTTTTTTAGTAGATTGATGTCAAGGGACATGTGATTTAAATATGGGAACTGTTTTGCCCTGGTGAGCTGCTTTGGTGTCAACAGCCAGACTGCTATACAGATTCCCATCTCAAAAAAAGGAGCTGCTATCAGAGCACTTCTGTATTTTTTTGTGTTACTGGCTCAGCATTTCCCACATGTCACTTTGATTTCTATGGTTAGTCCTCTCCTTGTAGGATTACTGGCTCAGTAACCTAACTTTATTCAGCTGGTGTCAAGATCTAGTGAACAAGAAAACTCAGTTGACCCCAGTATGACAGAGCTGGTCTCAAGGCAGAGGTTTCACAGTAGATTGTTTGATGTGCTAGGTTAGAACACTTGGACACAGATAACTTCAGCTGCACAGGATAAGAGTTCTTCAACTATCCTATAGTTCACCTGTTACAGAGAGCTTTATCAGATCCTGAGGATGATTTTTGTTTTCTGATTAGACCACCGCTTTTAAGACTTCATACCACCACACAGCCACCCAACTCCGTTGCCACACTCTGACAGACAGCTGTGCATTCGGAATAAATCTAATCTTTTCAGTTTCAATACCAACAGCTGGACCCTGTACCTCGAGTTAGATCCTTCTTCTGTATTTTTATGATTTCACTTTTTTTGTGACTCTGAAACATAAAGTTCAGTGTTCAAATGGATCTACATGCTCTGACACTAGCTGTACCCACGCTGCATCATATGAGGATGAGTATATGCATCACATATGAACATTGATCTGTGGAAGAAGACATAGGTTTCAAAAGAAGTCTAATTTAAAACAGCACGGTTACTGTGGCAGTGGTTTGTGGGAAATAACAGATGATAAAGCTGGAAGAAGACAGCAGGTAAGATGCTGGCTCTTACAGCATTAGTGAGCAAAAAGCTTACCTCAGTGTACCAAAATTACATTATTCCCTTTGATTCAGTACAGGTTATACATGTACAAACAAAAGAGCTGACAGAATTCCATTTGGTCAGAAAAGGAACAGGGGCCTTGTTTGACAAAAGCATTTTTTGCATCATGTTATTAAATGGAACACTTAATCAGCTTCTTTGCCAAAAGAAAGCTTCCCATTATACTTATTATATATAAACTATATAATAGAAGAAAAACATAGAGGAAAACCAAAGTATTGTGATTCTGAATATACTCTCCATGGTTCATTTATATGCTAGTCTAATGTACAAAGAGCAGAATGAACCTTAATATTAGAAAATGTAAGTTTAGCTAGGGCTATGTGTTCTGGTAGGTTTGAGTTTCAGCTTTTGTAAACAACTCAAGCAATCCCCTGAATGGTTTTGTCAGTCAGCTTTCTCCCTTGCACTTTTTCTGAGCTTTTTCCAAGTTTAGTATTATTTCACCAAAATAAATTACATCATGGAAAATAAGAAACACTGTCCTGTGAATATGGTTTCAAAATATAGTTCACATTAAGTTTGTATGAAATTACATAGGATTAATATAAATCTGTTCTAGATCTTACCATCTAATTCTGTTTGGATCTTTCCAAGTCTGCTTTGCTCAAAGGAAGCAGAAAGACTGGGAAAATTGTGTATCAGTCTAGTTAGAGCCAACTAAACTCTGGTTTGCCTTCAGAGACACACAAAAAACAAAGTACTGCATGCTATCCTCTGTATTACTTAAAAGCACTTCTACGGTAGTATTATTTTTGTACACTTATTCTAAGCAGAGCATCTACTTGTTTTTCTATCAATCAATCAGATTCAATCAAGATCAATCAATCAATCAATCAATCAAGATCTTCAGCAGTATTAACTGACATCATTTTGATAAGTTAGTGGAACTTACTTCTGATTTACCCCAGCTGAGGATCTGACCTTTGCCACCTTGCTGCACCAAAGAGAAAACATTCAGACTGTGAGAAGTTGAGACCAAGATACCTAAAACCAAATGGCTAATGCTGTGAAGACTAACCTCTTTCTGATTTTCGTGGCATGCATTTCTTTGTGTAGTCCCTCTCTGTTATGTAAATCATTTTTAAGAGGAGAATCATCCCCCTAACAACAAATCTGTGAAGTTTGGTGTAGGCTTGGAGTAGAAATGCACAAGAATTTGGATTGAATTTGCTAAAATAATCAATGTTTTTACATCGATCAGAGAACATACAGTCATAATAGGATGGGATGATACAATAGGTGAGAGGAACCATAAATACACACTTTGAAATAGCTAAAGAAATTGGTTTTGCTGAGGCAGTGGTAGCATACTTTTTGGGTGTAAAGAAAGTATAGCTGTAGTATTTATGTCTAACCTTTCAAATAAATTCTTTTTTTTAGTGGACTAAAATTTTCAGATGCTACCTTTTAGTCATTCTGTAAACACAACTTATCAGTCTCTGGCACCAAAGAAAATGGTACAGCAATAGCCTACATGAGTAAAATACAATCTTCCCCTCCCTTTCTCAGAGGAATTAGAGACCAATGTAATTCCTCACACATGCACACTATATATCATAGTGTATTTATTCATGCAAGCTGTATATAATATTAGGTGTATTTATGAGTACCCTGTGGGCACACCTTTTCCAGCATAAAATCAATCCCAGAGCTGGCACATTTGGGAGATACAGTTTTTCTGTCTTTTCTGGGGGTGTGTGGCAGGCCTGCTAGAAGTTCACAACAATTTGGTGCTTAGCATATGATAGGATTATTCTTTTGACTGTGGAGAAAGGAACAGAGCAAGCAGAGAAAGTAAGCGTCTTGCATTTAAAAAGAGCAATTACAGTTTATGCCTATGAAGACGGATATTTTGATGTAAAAGGAAAAGGACATTTGCCAAAAAAGCAGAAAATACTTCTCCAGCAGTAGCTTGCTCAAAACTGCATAGTGTGCATAGATTTGCATGTAAAGGCGCTATTAAGGTACCTAAACTCACATACACATGCCGAACCCACCACCCTTTCTGTAGTTTGGAAAGCTCTTAAAGGATCCCAGTCATAATGGGACTTTGTTCACATGTTTCAAATAAATGCAATCGCACTTCAAATCAAACACCCAAGGGCATGTAAAGAACTATTCCTGCATTGTTGTTAAAGCAGGTAACAACAAAGGTTTCTTTTATTTCCTGATTATTCATTTTCCTACAGCAAGTAAGCAACATATGTACATTTTAAATGAGTATACATTAAAAAAAGGAAGTCAGGAATAACTGAAACTTGTAAGCAAGGCAATATCTGCTAGAGATTATCCGATTCAACAGAAATAATCTTTCCAGTTCTTATAGCACATATGTTATGGTTGAATGCTTTCCTTAAGCTCAGGCAGTGTGCATTCTGACTAAAATTTTTTTTCTGACCTTGGATATTCAAAGCATAGACTTAGCACACATTTGGAAGCAGGGTCCAGAAAAATCACTGGATTTGTCAATCTCCTCCCATGTAATTTTTGGCAACATAACAGAAGATATTTAATGAAGAAAGATCCACAGAACAGCCATGTGCTGGAAAACATCAGGCGGAAGCACACAGACACTGTCAGCTTCCTTGCCTCTGCCCCTATTTCTTCTAATCCTAAATAACTACACCTTTAGTTCTTTACATGCCTACCATTTCACCCTGCCTCATGACATTCTTTTGAAAGATTCTTTCTGTTCTGTATGATAATTCAACTTCCTCTGGTTCTGTTGCTCAGGACTCCTGAATTGGTAGATGAATATTTTAACTTCTCTCAAAAGAAGATGGGCAAATTTATTACTATTTGTAAAAACAAAAACTGAAGCGATTGTTTGATGGAGAGATTATATGTTTTGATGTAATACATCATTAGAAAAATAAGAAATGCTACCCTATTCTCCAGAATAGAGGCTTAATGGCTTTCTCATGCTTATACAATCTGCATGTTATATTTTATATAATATTAAACTTGGTCTATGTTTCTGTTGATCCTGGTGGAAAAAACCTTTTCATAATTGGAGAAAAGTCAAAGAACATAACAAGGCAAACAAGACTATTCCTGTCCTCTGTTTCTGAGACTTTAGTGGATAATTACGTGTTCAGGATTGTTTTGTTTGGGATTAAGATAAGAGTTGATCCATTCTCTCTTCAGGCAAAAGCTATATGGCAGAGTATATCTTTACACTTGTGCCACATTTGGTTTGGATTTTTTTTTTTTTTTTTGGTTCCACGTTGTGAGTGTGTTACTGTTCAGTAATACTAAATTATCCTTAAAAATTAGGTCAGACACTCTGTAATACACAGATTTTGAGAGACAAGCAATGACACTTTAAGAGTAGCAAATCTCACTATTGAGAAGTATGTTTGCTAATGAACTTTTAGTTGAAAAAAAGCCAAGCAGAAACCCTCCTACCTTCTATCTAGTTTTGAAACTTGCTTTTTCTCATTTTCTAACCACTCTGTTTCATGCCTGGAAAATGCAATTTGTACTTGAAAATATGAGAATCTCTGCAGCTGCTGCTTGCCCTCTGAATTTTTAAGGTGACTCTCAGTGTTTATTTTCAGGATGTAATTTGGCATTCATATGGACATCTCAAGAGACTAAATCCTCAAGGGTTTCACTGGTAGGTAGGATTCATTGGCCACCTACAGTATTGAAGCACATTGTCATACAAAAGAAGAAAGAGTTCAGAAAAGGGAGCATGAGGTAGCTGCCACTGTAAATTGAACAATCCTGCAGCATACCCTAGGCTACCCAAAAGTCTCAAGTTACTTTGGCATTTAACAGTGTATCCCAGTCACAGCTGATGGACATCAGTTTTGAAAGGAAGATTTATCTCTTGGGGTAAGGTGGGTTTAATGTTAGTATGGTGTAACTTGGTTAAGCGCTAAACTTCTTGCTTGCACTCCGTAATGATGTGCTCATGTCAGCGTAAGCAAAGACCAGTTAAGAGTCTAGAGTATAGAATCACAGAATCTTGTGTATATCTAAGAATATACTTAGTTGGAAGGGACCCACAAAAATCATCAAGTCCAACTCCTGGCCCTGCACAGGATGCCCCAAGAGTCACACCATGTGCCTGAGAGCACAAAAACATGACTAAGAAACAGCAGCTTATAATTTGTAACTGCCAGGTTTGTTTCTAAGATACTGTAAGTGGTGTTTTGTTATTATGGCTGAACCAAGGCAAAACTACTCAAAACTCTGTTCAGGTACTTTTTCTTTTATTCAACACAAGGATCTGTTTTGATTTTTGATTTTAAAATTATCTTAAATTAGTCACATTTGAAAGCAATTTTTTAACAGTTATTAGTGAGTAACTAAAAGATTACGATAATTTCCTGATATTAAAAAGGGAAAAAAATATTATCCCAAAAACTAATCAGTGTAAAGTAAAGGGCACATCAACTATGAGAAATGTAGCATGTACGTATGGCTAGTGGGATACATTTCTGTATATCACGCTTCACAAAAAGGAAAAATACAACCAGCAGATAAATAAATATTCTGTAAACTTCTTCCCTTCTCTACTGAAAGGAAATGCCCCTGTGACTTGATATTTTACCTGGAGTTATTGATTAGCCTGCTCAAATATAGCTTCTAATCTCTTTATTCACTGCATTCTCATATTTCAGTAAGTAGAGTAAGACTATTCCTTACTTAGAATAAACCATTATAGGAAATGGTTTAGGCTACCCTATATATATATTATCATATAGAATTTTTATGAATAAAATATATATATAAGCCCCAGTTTGAAATATGTGGCTTAATTTTTTAAAAATCTTTTTTATTTAATTTTTTGTTTACTAATCTTAATGTTTCCTTTGAGAAAAGACAGGATGTATTTAATGGGAAGAAAGCTGTGTTGCAGGATAAGTACCAGCTATCTGTTACTGGTTTCGCCACTGCTTGTATGGTATAAGGGTTAATGAACCAACCAGCATTTGTGCAAGGCTTTAGCATGTCATACCTGTAAGATCCTTATAAGTGAACTCTATCTCTCCTATTTCAAGTTGGCTAGCTGTATCAGCTCCCCAGTTCTTCCTGTAACCCACTTTCACCAATTTCTCCAGGGTGTTTCACTTACATCCAGAAGGTCCACAGGGGTTTTGTGTTCTAGAAAAATATCTGGCTACATGCCTAGTTCTCATGGTGTTTTTATTTCTTCATAGAGATAATTACATTCTGCTTAATTAAAACAAGAATCCACATTTCTGCTTTTATTCTGGAGAAGCAAGATAATATCAAAGAAAAAAAGTTTTTAAATAACAACTGAAGTGAACTCAGTGATATCCTCCTCTGGTCTTCTCCTCCTTTTTAGATTGATCCTGTTCTTTAGCAAGAAAGTCCCCAAGTATGGAGGTGTTTTTCCTGTCCTTTGGAGAAGGGCAATCAGGATGTCAAGGCAAGACTATAGGTGATACCAAAAGACAAAAGATTTTCATCTTGTACTGTCTTGACTGTTTTTTGGTAATTTTGGTTCATCTTTCTTCGTATACTGGTCTGTCATTTGATGAGCTGTGTTGGTGTGACATCAGAAGAATGAAGGGCATGGCTTCCTTTTCCCAGCTCTCTCTCCACCACTCTCTTTCTGTACACCTCTATTATCTGATCTTCTTTTACCTGAATAACCAGTGATTTTTCCAGTAAAATGCAGATCTTAGTCACCCTGTATAACCAGTGTCCTCTTAATGGGTCCATGTTAGTGTAAAGAGCCCTGCATTTCCACTTCCCCTGTATTTCCACTTCCTCCAGCTTAATGACAGTAAAAATCCACAACTGAAGAGTTTTCTTAAAATAACATTTATTAAAAGCAGAAAGCAGTTACAAAAGGAGTCACAGTCAAAAGACCAAACACACTAATGGACAAAACACAATAAAAACATAGTGCTATGTTTGCTCACCTGACTTCCAGGAGAAAACCTATTGTCTTCACAGGCAGCCTGAATATAGCTCCCGAAGGTCTTCAGGCACAGTAAAGGTGACCTGGTGATGGGAAGATGCTATGGACCTCCTGATTGGGGTGAGAAAGTCAGCAAAATCTTTTTTAATTAACATGAAGACTGGTCCCAGACCAGTCTTAGTACACCCAGGCAAGGCGAACCTGTCAGGGTGACCAGAATTTGATGCCCAGGAACACAGCTGACAACATGCAAGGATATGGATCCTTCACTCAGAGGGAGCAGATTGGGACATACTTTGGAAGCAAGTCGGATTCCCATAAAAAGGAGCTCAGGAAAGCTGGCAGGAACTTAAGGACAGCCTCCTGCAAGCACAAAAACATTCTGCCCCTGTATGCAGATGTATGAAGAGATCAATTTGTCTAAGCAGAAAAGTTGTGCCAGAGCCACAACGACAAAATGCAATGTACAGACAGGGTGTGGACATGGAGAAAAGCTACAGAAGAGAGGTAGCAAAGCATTACCTAGGCATGCACCTTACCAGTTGGCTTTGGCTTTACTGGGGCAAAAACCAGCTCCATAAGAAAAGGCTTCACAGCCTTAAGTGGAAGGACAACATGTGGGATCCCTGAATCCCTGAATTCAATGCACCACTGTATTGTTCTGTGTAACTTCTTTTAGCAGTTTAATACAATTGTTAAAACACAGGGTTTAAGAACATTCCTATAATATCTTGTTGGGGAAGAGTGTTAGGAAAGATGCCCAGCAGTAAAGGACTAGGGGGGGCTGATCAACAGCCGGCTGAACATGAACCAGTGTGTGCCCAGGTGGCCAAGAAGGCCAATGGCAATGCCTGGCCAGAAATAGTGTGGCCAGCAGGACCAGGGCAGCAATTGTCCCTCTGTAATCAGCACTGGTGAGGCCACACCTTGAATGCTGTGTTTACTTTTGGGCCTCTCACTCCAAGAAAGACATTGAGGTGTTGGAACATGTCCAGAGAAGGGCAACAGAGCTGGTCCGGAGCACACATCTTTTAAGAAGCGGCTGAGGGAGCTGCAGGGATTTAGCCTGGTAAAAAAGAAGCTGAAGGGACTTTATTGCTCTCCACCACTGTCCGACAGAAGGCTGTAGTGTGGTGGTGGTTGGTCTTTTCTACCAAGTAAAAAGTGATAGGACAGAGGAAACACCCTCAAGTTGTGCCAGGGGAGGTTTAGATTGAATATTGGGAAAAAGCTTTTCACTGAGATAGGGGTCAGGCATTGAAACAGGTTTTCCATTTAAATGACTCGTAGATGTGACATGGTGTCATGGTTTTAATGGTGGACTTGGCACTGCTGGTCTAATGGTTGGATTTAATCTTGATGATCTTAAACATATTTTCCAATCAAAACGATTCTATTATTATATTATTCTCTTCTCTTACAGATAAATGTTTTGTTAAAATTTTGTAATTTTACTAAAACCTGTGGATCCCCTGGCTGACAAGATCTAGTCCTTTTTGCCCTGTATTATTAATTCTCCCTTACACTGCATGTAACACTTGAGTGTCCTCTGAGTACATAATTGTTTTTCCTAGCTTTTTCTTCTAGAATTAGTGAGAAATATAGGGTAACAAGAAGTCTACATCAGCCTAGCTGTTTCAGAAATGTTGGGCACAGTTCAGAAATTTTCAGTAGGATCATGTTTAACTGATGACAAGTGAAGTTCAGAATCACACAATACTTCTCTGTGAGCTGCTTTTTAATATTTGAGGCTGTGGAAACTGTATGCCTTTATAGTATGTGAGCACAAACCTACTGTGCTTCTCAGGTATAGTAAGCTCATTTTAAAATTGTTTTTCCTATGCAGCTGAGTTATTTTTAAATACACAGTGAATGAACTTATCTTTTAAAAAAGTGTTTGGGTACATAGCACTGACATTTTAAAACAAACATCGTAACTGCTGCAGAATTGGGTAGTATTTATGACTTCAGAGAACACAAAAAAGATGAAAGAAATGCTAAAATTTCAATGCAGAGAAATTATGCGAATTTAATTTACTCAAAAAGAAATGGAACTCAATCTTTTGTCAGGAAAATATTTGCTGCTTTTTCTCATATAGGTAAATAATTAGATACACTATACCAAGGTCTAATCTGGTTTCTCAATATCCTGCATCTCAGTCATTTCTGACATTCTTATCAGTGGAGCTTGATGTCAGATAAGAATCACTAAAGTAGATGGGACTAGTACAGAAGACAGCACATCAAATCTGTTACAGTATTTTTGAGACAAACATGATCTCAGATAATGACTGAACTAACATAAATGGGGGAAAAAGTAACCTGAATTAATGAGCATATGTGTGTATATGCTGTTGTTTGTCTTTTCAAATCTGCAAGCTGAATGAGGGGAGCAAACATAAAACACCACCTGCAGAAGAATTATCTGGATTTTTGACACTCCTTAGAGAACTTTAGACCTGTAAATGTGAATGGATTACCTGGAGAAATGGATATAATATTTCCCTATGTGACAGATATAAGTTGGTCATAATATGTCAGAGGAAACCATATTCATTTTCCTCAAAAGACAAACACTTCTATATCTCAACTGATAAAAGGCACTTCAAAGCAGACATAAATGAAGAAATATTCACGACACTTAATCTGTCATAATCTTTTAAAGCTGTATGTAGGAGCAGAGAGGGTGCTGGTTTATATGGTTTTTATCATTTTACAGCACCATGTGTGGGCAAAAAATGTAGGATTTTACTTACTCAAAGTCATAGATGAATTTCGCAAATGCTGCAGCATGTCTTGCATGTTACATTCATATTAGAGATGTTGTGTCACAATGAAGTAAGTGGCATCCACAAAATAGTAAATCAATGGAGAACAATTTGCCAAAATTATTAGACAGTAGTCTTTTCCCTCAGCACCACATCTGAGTTCACTGCTGTTCAGAATTACATGTTGAGGTAATTAGAACATGCTCAAGAAACTCCAAACCATTTTTACCTATCTTTTTTTGTTACCTTGATCTGCTAGGGCAGCTGTTGCACAGACAGAAACCTGTGGGTCACTCTTAGGCAGGTGAGAAGTCTGCATTTGAGGCCGGTGGCTGTGGTGGGACTGCCTGGAGTCAGGCTTTCACAAACCTACAATCGTCAGTGCTCAGGTCTGGATGGCAGAACTTTCCCTAAGGCAAAATTTTAGCAGTCCAAGCTGCTGAGTGGTCTATGGGATAAGCTAGCATAACCAAAGTTTCAGTGGCCATTACTGGAATGATTGCGTACAACATTTCTGATGTAGATATTTTTAGTTGATATATTCCTGTGGTTTTTTACTGATAAATTTCCAGATATCAGCATATGCATTTCCCCCTACCCCAGCACTGTAGTGTCATTTATAAAAGGATGTTATTTCATGTTGTGTTATGCTGAATTATATTTATATTTGTTTTCTTGGACTTAGTAGTTGCATATAATATATGAAACCTCATAGTGCCTGCTGTTAGTCCTCCAAACACAACTGAAAACATAGGTAATTTAGTTCAAAGAATTCATAGTTCAGCTACTGTTTTTCTGTGCTAGCTCTGTAATATGCATTTTTCTGAGGCTTAAAACTCTGTCACAATAAATCAAAAACAGTATACCAAGTTTAGGGGTTTGCCAATATATTTTCCTTGGTATGTGTTGCACATCAAGTTCTAATCTCATAAAATCGCAAACAAGTTTACTGGAAGAAAGTTTCATTTTTCTATAACTAAATAAATTTTGTGTCCATTGCTGCTAGAGTGCCAGAACTATTTTGGTTGATATTACACAACTGTGCTTTGAATTCACAAGTTTAGACTTTCTAAATATGACTTAATGTCTTTTACAGCTTCCACCACATATTATATTATGTTTTGCAAAACCTTTGTTTTCCTTGCTTAACAAATGACCACATTGTGGTATAATGGAAATCTCTATCATCTTCAGAAAAGCAGTTTGCATTCTCCCTTTGGAGGAATTTTCATGTGGCAGGGGTAGGAAAAAGGGATGCTGGATGGGGGGGGAGGGGGAGGTAGAAGGGGTGATGTGATGAATTTAAATTAAATGACATTTCTGGACTCCTAGTTCTCTGGCTACTATTTTGATTAAAGTTGAATCACACTTACAGAAGCTTTCAGGGTAGCTCTCTCTGTTCCATGAAGTAAGCTAAATGCTTCAGGCTTCACATGAAAAAAAAAAATCTACTACTTTTACATGCCTTTTTGGATTTGGTTCTGTGAGCCTTCCATATACTGAACTACAGCTGATGTGGATGGAAATTTCACATATGGAGGGCCTGGAGAGTCAAACCTCTTGCTTTTCACACGTTTTTCCCTCTATTTCAAATATGCAGGAAATGCAGGCATTGTACTGGTGGTTTATAAATTTTATGACTATTTCCAGAGCTAGCTCCAGACTTCGCAGCAGCAAGAGCAAAACCCTATCTTCCCAGCCCCCATCCCTCAGGGCTAAAGGAAGAATGACTTTATTCTCAGTCTTAGGTCAGATAAATTTGACTGTCCCATGAGAGATAATCAGCTGAGTGGTTTCTGGAAGAGGCAAGAGGAGGCACAGAACCAGCCTGGGTCACTTAAGGGGCAAGGGGCAGTGAAAGGTCAGGGGGTGCCTTACCGTCTCCCTTTTTTTTTCTCCTCTTCACATTCTCAAGCCTCTTAATTCTACTGTATCTGTAAAAAAATTGTTATGAAATCTCTATAACTGGAAACGCAGTAAAAGTAGTAATGAAGGTAGCTATAATAAAAGCCGTCTAATGATAAAACATAGATTGTTTTAAGT
>NW_008237273.1:553573-600507 GCF_000691975.1 Corvus brachyrhynchos
GGGGGGTTTGTTTTTTTTGTTTTTAGAAGACCAGTGAGAGAATCTGTAGAACTGAGTCAAAAGGAAAAAATTATACAGAGAGTTTAGTTTTGGACATTTATTTTGTATCATCATAAGAGGGTAAAACCTGAAGGCATTGAGAAAGGATGTTTTCCTTAAAAAATCTGTATTAAAAAAAAAAAATGAAGTTCTGATTTACAGTGCTGTATGCAGCAGTCATAAATCAATACAATTGATGACTTGCACATCACTGAAAACAGGAACATTCTTCAATTTAAAATTTTTTTTTTTCTGGATGATATTTTCACTTTTTCTCATACTGTTCAGTGTCAAATTGTTTAGACAATCAGTATACATGTCCCGTGTTTGCTTTTATTAAGATAAATGTTTTGCAATAATGCCTTTGTAACTGACATTTTGAGAAATTTCAAACAAAACCTGACCAGCATAATTTTTATTTGCAGTTAATGCCTGCAATCTGTAAACTTGCAGTCTGTATGCTTGGCAAAGAATAAAAAGTGCTCTGCTCCAGAGAGCATTTGATGTGCAGTGTCTCAGCTCTCAAGTGAATTGCAGTATGTGAGCCATCAGAGCTGACAAAATGTCTGTGAGAAAGGCTTCTCCTTATACTACAAACATTTTCAGACTCTTAGGTCTTCCACAGAGGAGGGTGTCTAAGCAGGAAAATCGCTTCTCTGATGTGCGTGTAGGCCTTGTCCTACTGGGGGACTTCAACCACCCAACATCTGCTGGAAAAGTAGCACAGCAAGCTGTAGGCAATCTAGGAGACTCCTGGAATGCAGGGAGGATAACTTCCTAAGCCAGGTGATAGATAATCCTACCAGAGGAAATGCAATACTAGATACGATAGTCACCAGCATTAGCGAACTAATGAGGGATGTCAATATTGGAGGTAGCCTGGGCTGCAGTGATCACACACTGATGGAGTTTGCAGTCTTGAGGAATATAGGCCAGGTAAGGAGTCAAGGCAGGGCCCTGAACTTTAGGAAGACAGACTTCCAGCTCTTCAGGGAGATTGTCAGTGGAATCCCCTGGGAAACTGCCCTTAGGGACAAGGGAATAGAACAGACATGGCGTTTCTTTAGGGAAGCCTTACATAGAGTGCAAGAGCTGGCAATCCCCAGGAGCAAGAAATTGGGCAGGAAATGCGAGACAGCATGGCTGAGTAGGGAACTGCTGGTCAAACTAAAGGGAAAGAAGCAAATACAAACAGTTGAAAAAAGGACAGATAGCCTGAGGACGGTATGGACATGAAGCACAATTGTGTAGGGAGGGGGAGAGGGAAGCCAAAGCAAAATTAGAACTGAACATGGCAAGGGACACAAAGAATCACAAGGACTTCTACAAGTATGTCAGTCAGAAAAGGAAATTCAAAGAAGGTGTACTCCCTCTGATAAATAGCACCGGTGAACAACGGATCAGGAGAAGGCTGAGGTACTCACAAAGTTTTGCCTGTCTTCAATGGCAGTTCCTTTCTCACACCTCTCAAGGGGATGGACAGCAGGATGGCACTGGGGTGTTGGAACTGCTCCTAATTGTAAGTAAATATCAGGTTTGTGACCACCTGAGGAATTTGAATGTGCTGAAGTCTATGGGACCTGATGAGCTGCATCCCAGAGTCCTGAGGAAATTCACTGATGTAGTTGCCAAGTCACTCTTCATGATATCTGAAAAGTCGTGGCAGTCAGGTGACATCTCAGGAGACTGGAAAAAGGAAAACATTGTACCCATCTTTACAAAGAGCAGAAAAGAGGACCCTGGGAACTACCGACCTGTCAGCCTCCCCTCTGTGCCTGAAAAGATCTCAGAACAGAAGATGCGCTAAGGCACAAGGAGGACAGCAAGGTGATTTGAGACCTCCAGCAAGGCTTCACGGCAAATCCTGCCTGACCAGCCCATTGGCTTTCTGTGATGGAGTGATTACATCAGTGGGCAAGGGAAGTGCTACAGATGTCATTTATCTAGACTTCTGTAAAGCCTTTGACACAGTCTCCACAATATCCTTCTCTCTAAATTGGAGAGCAGTGGATTCAATGGGTGGACTGGTAGGTGGATTAGGAATTGGTTGGATGATTGCATCCAGAGGATAGTGATAATGTCTCAAAGTCCCAGTGGGCATCAGTGAGAAGTGGTGTCTCCTGGGGGTCCATATTTAGACCAATGTTATTTAATATCTTCATTAAGGACATAAACAGAGGGATTAAGTGTGAATTTGAGCCCTCAGCAAATTTGTGGATGTCACTGAGCTGAGTGATCATTCTGCCACACCTGAAGGACAGGATGCCATCCAGAGGAACCTGGACAAGCTCAAGAAGTGGGCAGGTGGAAGCCTCATGATGTTTACCAAGACCAAGTGTAAGGTGCTGCACCTGGGTTGGGGTAACCCCAGGTACCAACACAGGCTGGGGGATGAACAGATCCAGGGCAGCCCTGCTGAGAAGGACTTGGGGGTGGTGGTGGAGGAGAGGCTGCACATGACCCAGCACTGTGCACTCACAGCCCAGAAAGCCAAATGTATCCTGGGCTGCATCCAAAGCAGTGCAGGCAGCAGGGCCAGGGAGGGGATTCTGCCCCTCTGCTCTGCTCTGGTGAGACCCCACCTGCAGTGCTGCATCCAGCTCTGGGGTCCCAGCACAGCGGGACATGGACCTGTTGGAGAGAGTCCAGAGGAGGCCACCAAACTGATCAGAAGGATGGAGCACCTCTCCCTCCTATGAGGGAGGTCATTTTCTCATTATTTGGGCTGATAGAATTGGCAAGACTATTTACAAGAGCACAGAGTGACAGGACAAGGAGGAATGGGTTGAAATTGAAGGAGATTAGGTTTGGGTTATATATTGGGAAAAAGTCTTTACTGTGAAGGTGTAAAGCACTGGAACAAGTTGCCCAGGGAGCAGTTGTGGATGTCCCATCCCCAGAGATGTTCAAGGCCAGGTTAGACGGAGCTCTGAGCAACCTGGTATACTGAGAGGTGTCCCTGCCCATGGCAGGGGGGTAGGAACTAGATGATCTTCAAGGTCCCCTCCCAACCCAAACCATTGTATGATTCTATGACTCTATCCATATGGACTCTATTCTATGTTGAGGCCTAATCTCTGTGTTGTGTCCCTTTGCCTACTGACTTCATTTAGGTTCATTTGAAGGCAAAATCTGGCCCATTGCATATTACAACATTGATTAGTGTTATTTTGCTAAATAATGAGATTTTTAATATCTGTCCTGTACATACTTTGAGTAAGTTTAAAGAACATCTAAAGAAGTTCTTTCATTTCTATTGGTATGACTTCCTGTGAGCACCTTGCTCATTTGGTTTTTAAAAGCAAATTGAGTTCAAGTGCCACCCAGTTAAAGACATGTAATTAGTAGTGCTATACTGAGAATCTGACAGTTTTTTTTTCCCTGGTTAATAAGTTTTGTGAACAGAAGTGAATAGCCTATGTTGAAAGGTTAGTAAAGTAGCACATAGTACTACTTCTCATTGTTATTCTCGGAAGCAATCTTTTAATTAGAAACACAGCTATTGACCTAACAATGCAATGAGAGGCATGTTAATAAACACCAGAGGACCATGTGACATCTGTGTTGCTTAGTGCTGCTTATAAAGCAGCAGCCATGTGAAACACAGGCTACTCTGAGCACTGAAAATCACCATTAAAAATTGCATACCCACAGTGTTATTTTTGCTGCTCTCTCACAGAAAGGGACATATGTCATTTTCAGGGTACTTCACCACCTCTTCTGGATTCCTGAATTCTTTGAGAAGGGAGAAGGATGAGAGAAGAGGGCTTATTAAGGAACCAATTATAACAGTTTTACTGTCCATTTTGTAACTTGAACACCTTTGCTGTTTTCACCTGGGGAAACAAATGTGCTACCCTTACAGAGAAAGCCACCCAGACTAGCCCAGCAGCTTGCCACTCATTTCAAACAGCTGGGAGTAAATAACCCAGCTGAGTAAAATTAAATTAATATAGCCATTTTCACATTCCTGTGGTGGGGATATTTTCTTCTGCCTGTTGTCTTTCAGCTCTCTAATCTCGAGAAGATCTAATTTTCACTCTGTGACAACCCTGGTCCTTCCTGGGGTGCCAAGGGGACATTTCAGGGGGGTGGTGGACCTTCACAGCCAACGTACCTGGGGGTGCTCCTTTTTGTAGGGGTGAGTCTTTCTTTCTGTACAGTAGAATTTTGGGGGTTCATTCTTGGTTGGTATGTTATTTTTTCTCCCTTACATCCACTCCAAGTTGTTTCTGATACTGCTGCTATGTCCTGTCTGAATTTAAGGCATACCCTGAAGGGGGCTGCGGCACTACTGGCTTCTCTGGAATGGTCAGCTGCTAATCTGAGTACTAAACCAGCCTATCACCATCATGAAATTCTTGCACTTTGCTCTGGCATATACTTCATATGGCTGCACTTATATGCCTGAATGCAGAGGTGCAGGATTAATCCCTGACTGGCTTCTAGTGGCCTGTTTTGAGACCATTTCGAATGAGTGAGTGTAAGACAAACTACAGTGACTTCATCACTGAAAATCTGTAAAAATAAACTAGTCCTTATAAACCAGTGATCATCCCTAAAAGTGTGAGCAATCTGTATGACAGAGCATGCAATAACATTTCAGGGAATTTCAACAGTATTTTCAACATAACAATGCAACAAATACTGAAGAAATTATGAAAGCAATCACTGTAAGGATTCCTTGCCACAACTCTGCCCCATTCTCTGGGCCCCTCACTGTCAAAGAGGAATGTGGTTTCTTACAGGCATACATTAAATATTCTGTCTGGGTTTAAACTGTTCTGCCCACAGTGTTTAATATGCAGGCTTGATGGCACTAAAAATACTGATGATTTGGTTTGCAGATTACTAGTTGTTGTGGTTGTAAATCTGTTGTCATGCAAATGCCTAGATTATCCTGTTTATGAAACCAGCTACTTTTTCATTTTCTCTGTGGCTGTATTTCAAAGATGAGACATTATTTCTAAAGAAGCTTATAACTGGAGATGCTTAGCAGGAGTACAGAAAGCATATAAAGTCTGATCCTAATGCTGTTCAGTGGGTTTTCAGAAGAGCTCAGTATCTCCTATACAGGCTTTTAGGCAGACAGGTCAGGTCAATGTGAAGAACAAACTGTGCAAACACAGGCCACCATCCCTTGACAAATCCACTTTTTGCAAAAGTGCTCCAATGAAGATACATATTTTCAAATCCTCTGGGTCAGAAAAAACACATTATTGACTATTATGTGCCTGCCTTATGTCTTTGGCTTAGGACCTTTGGGGGGAATATGACTTAGGACCATTTTGGGAAATATGTCTCACTATGTTCCCTGAAATAGTATTAGTTGCTCCAGTCATCATACAGGAAGGAGCAAGACAAATCACAGCCAGCAATGATACATGCACATTGAGGGAGCATGTATTCATGTGCTTTCAAAAAAAAAAAAAAAATCATGAGAAGTTTTTAGTTACACAAGGCACTTCAAAAATCTTGTAATGTAGAAGGCAGTAACTGTGTGTCTAGTGCCGGAAAATCTGGCACTATTTGTTCCAAAATGCATTTTTCTCTTGTTGTCAGCTACATGCAACTGAATCCTCTCTGTATTGCTCTACCTCCTGTGTTGTCTTCATGAGACCAGTGAGATCAAAAACAGGTCAGTCAAAATTACCCAAACTGCTGTTTTCAGTTGATTATCCTTGACATAGTCTTTTCTTGTAATCTTTAAAATGCAGGTTGGGAAGTGAGCTGTGTGCCATTAATGTCTTGTTCTTACTTAGGATCACAAAATGATTCTCTGAAATGAAGTCAACCATCCATGTTCCTGAACCACAGATTAATTTAGAGCCACTGCTTGAAAAATTCTCATTGTAATCAAAAAAGAAATTTTTAAGAGATGGGAAATAAAAGCATTAAAAAATTGTACAAAATATTTTTAGGAACCTAGATATATACTGTTTACTTAAACACATAATTATTTCTTGCTAATGACTCTTTGCTTAAATTGCTTCCCCTTCTGCCAATAGTCTTGAACAACATGTAAGATTTTTTGAGGTGGAGTGCAGTAGTATGTAAACTGGAGAAATGGCAAGCTCTCTGCTGTGCAGTGCAGCCCAGTGTTTTGTGAAACAGTGGCAGTACAGTCCACATGTTACATGGTGATGCCATAGCAAAACATTCATACTCAGTGTTCCCCAGAAGAAAAAAAGAAAACATACAATGAGCAGAAAAAAAAATATAGGTGGAAAAGGATGTCTTTTTTCTCAAGTACTGAAACTCAGCTGCAGAGGTTGACTCTGACCTAAACAACACCCACTCCATTCTTACTGGAATCACTAGGCTGTTTGTCAGGCCAGAACAAACTGCTATTTTTTATTATGTGGTAAAGAGTTCCTTTTTAACTCTTTTTAAAACATTAAAATGCATAAGGGAGCCTGAATTCAGCCCTGTCTCTCACAATTTAAGTGGTGGAACTACTGCTATATTCATAATTCAGGAGAGGGATATAAAGCCAAGGTTGAGAAAATTCAAACCAGTAATGTAACTAGTGTTTTATAAAATGCTCAAATTCTATCCTTGGATTTCCTAAAGGAAGCTCTGGGTGCTCCTTAAAAAGATGGGAGAAAAGGGTTCAAAATTATATCTTCATGTGACACACATGTAAAATAAATTAGTTTTATTTTATCCCACCATACCAAATCATTATAGAGGATGGAATAGCAGATTTTACCTTCTTGAGTATCAAATAATAGGTAATAAAAGTTGTTTAATTAAAGTAGCCCTGAACAGCATTACTACAAACACAAAGCCCATGACATGTGGGCATATGCTTAGAAGAATTTTATTTACCATTAAGCCACTTAGGCAGAGAGTGGTTTGGTGATCATTGGCCAGGATGTCAATAAACTAGAAAATTTTCATACAACGCATCTCACTTGTCTGTATCTCATGTTCTCACATCTGAATGTGGAAAATAAAAGATGCTTTTGAATCACATGGTGGTAACTATGCTAGTGGACAGACATATGTACCTATAAATTGCAAAACCTCTGTTAACTGTCACTTACACTGAAGAAACTGGCTAATTTGGTAGTTAGTTAGACACGTGGCACAGTGATCCTAACTCGTGCATTATATTCACCAGGCAAAGCTCATTGATATGTGGCATCTTTGTCACGGAGGTGGATGTACCTTTGGAAGGGCTGCCCTACTGTGAGCATTACTGGGACAGTAGGATTAATGGCACACAGCTCACTTCCCAACCTGCATTTTAAAGATTACAAGAAAAGACTGCCTGTCAGTCAATGGAAACAAGGCTCTATTGGACAGACAGGCCTTAGGAATGTAAAGCATAATGATTATAGATGGCACTGAAGGAAGTGTATCAAATACAAGTAAAACTGCTGGTGTTACAGCCTCTCCTCCTATGTGATACAAGACTACAAATCTCTAACCTTACCCATTGCTGCTGCACAGCATTTCTGAGCAGTTTTCCTCTGCCCACCAGGTAAGAGGGTTTTAATTAGCATGTGTATTTCCAGCTACATACAGATTTTAGAAAACCGAGCCTTTGATGTACTTCATACAGATAAAGAAATCTATATTATAATAAACTCTATTAAGCATATAGTGCTGTATAGCTGTGCCAGTATGAAAGCCCTTATTTAATTTCTAGCTTCTTCCACCCTACCTGCATTAGTTTTTGAATTGTTCATGACATCACAAGAAGTTTTTGACAAGCTGACAGTATTCTATGCTGCAGTGAATGCCATTTTCTCTCTCCGTGTAGTGAAGATCTGTGCTCATAAATGTTAAAATGTTACAACAAAAGAAACCAAACCCCTGTCACAGTTCACAAAGATACAATGTAGACCTACAATAAAAACGTGCTGGTTTTGCTTTGTCTTTTACTCTGAACTTTGACAGAAGAACAGGACAGTATACTTGGTCAAAGCCAGGAGAGAAGTGAGGAGAAGGAAGAAGTAATACGTAGCAGGGAAATGTAAATCTTAACAGATAAATAATGATCTAAAACCACAGTAAGCAATTAAGATTGCTTAGTTAATCTTCTCCATAGTCTCCTCCATAGTCTCCTCATTTAATGATTTAGATACAGTTCTTTCTTATTATATCAAAAGCTTTCTTTTTCAGAACAAAGGCTTCCAGACAGTAGCCCTCTTATACTCTTTCACTTCACAAAGACACAGTTCAGCACAAAAATATTTCATATCAACTTCAATGATGTTGTGCAGGCAAATAAAATTACAAACCTAAGTGGTCAGAACAACTGTTAATGTCAAAGATATATAAAAGCAAATTTTATAAATTAGGATTAAAATAAGAGAAAGTAGTTTAACTCAAAACTGCATTAAGGTAGCCCCATGAAAGTCTTTATAAATTAAATATAGGAGAGATTATGTATTGTATCACAAAGAAGTAGCTTTTGAACATAAGTATGCATGAAATACAATACCCATTTCAGTGGATAAACTGCTTAAATAAAACAAACGGCACCTGGTTACAGACAAACTATAATGATTGCCTCAAGAGGTTTTTTTAAATGATATATATGAAGATATCTTTGTTATAGCTATGACTTCAGGCAAGGTAGAAGATGTTGCAAAAATAAAGGCCAATCTGTCATAGTCTGTCAAGTGAGGTAGCTAAAAAGACACTGTAAAAAGATCTCAGAGAATTTGTGACATACAAAGAATATGGGACTTTAAGCTTTTCTTGTACAGATAAAGGAAGTCCTTTTATTGTCTTATATTTCTCATAATTAACATGCATGATGCAATAAGATACCTGA
This sequence comes from Corvus brachyrhynchos, assembly GCF_000691975.1. Classification (NCBI taxonomy): domain Eukaryota; kingdom Metazoa; phylum Chordata; class Aves; order Passeriformes; family Corvidae; genus Corvus; species Corvus brachyrhynchos. Next base: position 562,404 of record NW_008237273.1, read on the forward strand.
AAAGAGTAGACATTCATGAGAATTCATCTGATAAATGGCCTTTGAGGTTAAGGCTCTGAATTACAGTAGGATTCAGAACTCAGTCTTATGTGTTTTTCCCATGTAAAAATGTTGGCACAGGAGGCTTTGACACATTGACTGTGTAAATAAGTGACGGTTCTAAATAATCTAGTCTGAAATTCAGTTAGAGATCAATTGTTCCCTGATTTGCTGGCAAAGTTATTTTAAATCAGAAGTGCTACAGAACTAGAGCACTTGACTTCTGACTTTGAATAACCCCAGCCACAAAATTCCTGTTTACTTATCCATGCAGCATTATCTCCTGTCTTCTCAATATGTCCTTTAATACATTTCTATAATAGATATTGATCAGTTTGATGAAAACTGACACATATAAAGTTCTTGTATGACTGAAGGGTTTTGCTTTCCCTGATTAAAACTGGTGATGTTTATTTGCAAATACTCCTTCCATTGCTCAGAAATTTGTGTCTACTGCAGCAACTGATTTGACTGGAAAATCACATCTTTCTCAGAGGGAAGATTTAATTCTCTTAGTCAAGATAGTTTTCTTCAGTTCCTTGGTATTTGCATACTTAGTGCTATGATCATCTTTATCTTCAACTACCACATGAAAGGCTTTTATTTTTGAAATTCAGATTATATGAGTACACAGTACATGATAAAGCAAATTATAAAGCAGACTAAATATCATAGAAATTAGAATTTTACTTCAATTTTCACTCGTTTCGGTTTGTAAAAGACCTTACTGAGTTCCTTTCCATTATACCTGGTTTCTTCCTTGAATGAGAGAAGTATTAAGCTCCTTAAGATTCTATCATCTAATCACATGCCTGGCTCAGTGTAACCTAGTCAGATAAATTTACCAGCCACAATCACTCTTTAATTTTTTTAGAAGTTTTTCTGTGATGATTCAGTCCACATATGGATTTTAATTTTGAGTTGCCAATTGTCCTGAATTCAAACCAGAAGGTCACTAGATCCTACCAGTTGTAAACCCAAGAAATAAAAATTACTTCATTTTTTCAGCTGTTTCTCTGATAGTGAGAATATTTTCTGCCAAGCTTGAAAAGAGAATACTGCTTCCTGTATTTCTGCCATTTTGCAACTGTTTAATCCATCAAGTAGAAACTGCTGCTCTTTGCATAGTGAGCTGCAGTGCTGAGAAATTTAATATGGAACACGATAGCCTCCTAGTTATTAACATTATAATCTCTTCCAGTATTTTACTGGTTGCTTAAAAATAAATTTTTGTTACAACATAATAGTGCATTCATGGTCACAACGGTATACAGGTAGGAGTTCTCTTTTCTCAAATATTTGCAAGAAACATAAACAAAAAACATATGTTTCAAATATTTCACTGAATACCTTTTTCCACTCCTGCATGTATGTTGCAGCCATTTGAGCACTCTGCTGTTTCAAAATCCTACCATTTACTTTCATGTTTTATCTTTGTCTTATTCTTGTTTTTATTCTTTATCTTTCTGTATTTTAAAATGTACTTTGTGCTCTAACCTGAAGATTTTTTTTCCTCAACACTGACCCTCCTATCTTCTCCATCTCTGTAATTGTCACAAGAACAATTCCAGCTTTCAAATATGTCATTAGGTGGTTTTGTGTTATAATCCTAGCTGCTTGCCTGCATTGCTAATCTCTATCAACTTGACCAACTTGGGTGTAAGTAGTCTGTACTTTTTGCTTAGAAAAACACATTGTGACTGAGTGGGTGTTCCATCCACGTGGCTTCTTCACTATTGTTTTGATATTCAAAACTCTTTCACTGAGAAAGAAAGGCTTCTCCAATGCTCAAATATCTTGCTGGCTCAACCTTTCAAAGTGTGCTTTGTGCTGTCCTGGCATTTTCATTAATTTCTAGCACAAGTGATGGGCCAAACCCCGAAGACTTTGAATCCAACTCCTCTCCTTCCTTCACACCTCCTCTTCTGGAAACTTTGGAAAGCTGAATCCAGACACAGAGCTGAGTACTGTAAATTGGCCAAACATACATCCCACCTCCACCTAAGGGGTTTTCCAAATCCTGATCCAAAATGTACTTCCTAGTGTTACTTTTTGTCTCATTTCTTTGTAAGATTCTTAAAACTTGCCTATTCTTCCTTTCATGATATTTTGGCAGTTTCACATGATTTATTTTAGGTTCACTCATGATGGTCTATGCCTGCGTGTAGAATCTCAGTTTTGATAAGAAGAAAATGGAAATGTAATTGAATCCCATTTGCATTACAAAAAGCCACATAAATAATTACATATGCTTTACTTCCATAGAAGGAAAAATGAGACAAGGCAAAAGCTTTGTAAATTAGAGATCCAAAGAGGTTGAAAACCCTATGAGGGTTTTTGTTTGATTTGGGTTTGTTTTTATCAGTAAAGAAATTTATAACTCATAAATCCTCAACTGACTTCCAGATACAAAAGTATAAGCTCTGCTTCTTCAGTATTCAAAAGCAGTATCATCAGCCCCAAGTGTTTCTGTGCAATCTCTCTAAAACCACAGGCTTCATAGTTTGAACAATGAGACTTCTAATAATTACATGCAACTAATTTCTATCTTCTGTCAGTATCTGAGTCTGTAAAGGTTACATTTTCTGGTTATTTTTTGCGAATGGCGAGCCTAGAAACTTTTATGAAAAGTAAAACTTACATATTGACTTGACATCTGAAGCTGGGCCTATGATTTGAAAACCCAACAATGACTGTAAAACTGTTCAAGAATTTGCAAGAGTTGTTGACACAGAACAAGTCTCTTACTTGCTTGAAGTTCATTGCAAAACCTGGATGTTCTGTAAGGCAATGCAAATGCTCTGCAATTAATGTCAATTTGCCATACATATCTAAATGAGATTTACTTTCATGTGATTGCTCATGGAACTTAATCACCATATACGTTCACATAGCTAAAACTGCTAGTTTGCAGCTTCAGAAATGTTGTACAATTCTGTCCTCTGTTAGTGCCTTAATGTAAAATCATGGGTAAGTTATTTAATCTCACTTAATCTTACTGCACCTACAGTGCCCTGTTTGTAAAACAGAAACTGATTATCTTCTGTGTTTTGTGGGTTGCTCAAAGAGCAGGGCATGTTAAGGCTTCTTCAAAAATCTTCTGCAAGTAGACCTCAAAAGGAGCATACCACTGAACAACAATACAGGAAACTGTCTTGTGTGAAGAAATAAGATTGGAAAGTACAGGTTCACTTTCCAGAAAGAGAATGTTCGTGACCCAGATTCATGTGAGAGCTCACTCACAGACAGGAACTGAGATGATTCTAAAAACAGGAATCCAGTTCAGTCGGCCCATAAGGAGCATGTCCAAAAGTTGAGGACAGGTATTAAAGGCATGGAAGTGGCACCCTGGTAAGGATTAAGCCTGAGAGGGAAAAGATGTTGGAAGAATGATAGATAAGTGGTTTTCTTTCTTACTTGGAATTCTCTGTCGAAACAGGAGGAGGAAGTAATTTTCTATCTCCTGTTGCAGAATTTCCCTATTTTGTTGTTGTAATTTAGGATCTCAAGCATGTCAGTTCAAGATGTTTGGCTCATCCACTAAATTGCCACACCCTTACAATGAAAAAATGTGAACACAGTGTTAAATTGTTGTGCAAAACCCTGCAGGAGTCTATAATTATTTAGGCATTCTGGTAAAATTTTAGTTTAGGTTTTTCTGCTGCTGAAGGTCAAGGTCTATTATTGAAATACAACCGGTATCATAATTAATAAGGTAAATGGTGACGAACTAACGTGGAAGGGGGGAGTCCACTATAACTCATTACTTCAATGAGTTCAGTTAAATTTCAAGAAATGTAGGAATTCACTCCTACTCTTTCTGTAATTCCCATGAAGGAAGCAACTGTTCAGCTTCAACATTGAAAGCTCAAAATGTTTCATGTGGAAGCATCTCATCGGTCTGAGTTCTGTTAAGCCAAACAAAATGGATTAAGCAGTGTTACGTGTCATCCCTTTCTTGAGACTTTGCCTCACATTAGATGTGGGTGCTGAACACAGAGAGATCACAGAATACCTGTTCCAAAGTAACATCATTTCACTCCAGTGCTCATGGTAACCAGTCTCTCATAAAGAGCAAGGACCTGATGAGTCTGAAGGCTGAATATGTATCTATTTCCCTGCTAGGTGTGAATGAGGAATTTCTTACTGCTCAGAGCTGTATTGTTCCTCCTGTTGTACTTTCAAGTTTTATCTCAAGTTGGAGGTCTAGGTAAAGGTTTGTATGCATCAGCATACCTTTGAGGAAAGTGCTTCCATAATCCCACATCATGTACCTCTGAATGAGTTGTACCTAGATACTCCAGAATATTACACTTCTTATAACTTTAATTCTTGTTTCATCCACATCCTTGGAAGGCACATAGAGACTCACATATGTAAATGCAAATCCTGTCTATATCTCCTTATAAAGCACTGGCTTCCTCTCACTTCTCACTTTCCATATTTGCACAAGCTTCCAGGTTCCCAGAAATTAATCCAGGCTTACAAGAGAAAAAAATCTAAGAACAACTGGAACTGAAAAAGTAGAAAGAAATAAAAAGTTCTGGTTGCTACAGACTGTATGGCAAAAAAGAGGTCCAGCTACCAGGAAGAGACAGGTGGCTTCTGAGTGAAAATGGTAACATATTCTCCCCAGGGAGATCAGCTCCAAAGCTGAGTTCATTCTTTCCCGCTATAAAGCATATTGATGTTAACAGTTTTCTTCTGCCTGCACGTGTGTTTTTCCAATTAAGTATTGTTAAATCTGTAAACCTTGAAATACTGCTTCAGACACCCACCTTGGCTTCTACTTCCATTTTATATAACTTGTCATAGGTAGAATACAGTGTCAATAACCAATTCTGTTTCTCTCAAACGGATGCAAACTGATTTAATCTAACACCTGTCAGAGGTGAAGGAAAACTGGAACAAATAACCACTTCAGAAAGTGGAAGGAGTAATTTTCAGGACACAGAGTAGCATGTATTAGTGCACTCTCCCTTGAGATGGTGAAGGGCATGTATTTGTAAGGTCAAGTTTTGGAGGTGACATATTTGCATATGTGTACTCAGAAAGTGATGCTGAATGCAATCCTAGATTCACCAATCTCCAGTACCAATTTTTGAAAATACTTTGAGTGTCTCAGGACTTCATCTGTAGCATTAAGATTTTGCTAAAAACAACCTCTGTCTTACTGGGGAAACAAAAGTGCTGGGCACAATAGGCACCACCCAATATGTCCCTTAAACTTTCAGCTATTACTTCTGCTGCAGATAGCAGTCTTTTATTCCTCTGAATTCTTGTATTCACTTGGGGTCCATGACAAAGAAAATCTGGACATGAACAGGGCCTGAGGTTTTGCACTGTTCAGGCAATGTTATTTTGTTTAGAGCATATTTTCCTTTGTAGTATAGGCTTTATTTTTTATATATATGCATCCAAAGAAGAAATACCACACTCCTACTGTTTCATATATAGAATGAGCTTTCAGCAAGACAAATAAATTAACTCCATACAAATGCATATATGGAATACAATAAAGCCCTGGACCCAAAAGGCAGGATATGGAGATGTTCAGCTCCAGATTCTTTCAGGTACTTGATGCCTTAAAGTAATTTTTCAGTAAATCTACACTTCTTTTTAAAGGTTGGGTTTTTTGGGGCGTTTTTTTCAGTTAGGAATAATTCAAATGAGCCTTTAGGTAGATGCAATACTGCTCTGTAGGAATTGGCAGATACTGGGCATGACTGCTCATTAAAGCTACATGCAAGAATTTGAGTAGACCTTTCCCTTGGACTTGATTCGTGTGAGTTTCCATTCCCTGAATTTCACTTTGATTTCTAGGTTCAACTATGTGCAGAAAACTGAAAGCCAAACTGTTGGAAGAATTATATTTATGTGGTTTCATGAAGAAATTACAGGGTTTGCAGGAGGTCGTTGTGAAAACAAAATTAAAGCTGCATTTTAGAATCTGGTCTAAATTTTAAATGTGCAACAAAATATCAGTCCTGGTGAATTTCATACATATTGCAATGCTATTATGAATATCATGCTGCTCTGCTAGTGATTAAACACACATCTTGAATAAACAAAGTTCTTTAAAGATAGGTCACCTTTTCAACATTGCAGACCACATAATTTTGTGGCATTACTGTAAGATATTCAACTCACTACAAGAAAGAAGTTGAAGTTCTGGAGCACATCCAAAAAAGAGCAAGAGACCTGGTGAAGGGTCTGGAGCATAAGTCCTGTGAGGAGCAGCTGAGGGAGCTGGGGTTGTTTAGCCTGGAGAAAAGGAGACTGAGGGGAAACCTTATCACTCTACAACTTTGAGTTGGTGGTTGGTCACTTCTCCCAAGAAACAAGTGGTAGGAGAAGAAGAAACAACCTCAAACTGAACCAAGAGATGTTTAGATTAGATATCGGGAACTGAGGTTGTCAGGCTGTCCAGGGAAGTGGTTGAGTCACCATTGCTGGAGATATTTAAAAGATGTGTAGATGTGGTGCTTAGGGGCATGGTTTAGTGGTGTACTTAGCAGTGTTAAAGTAACATTTGGACTTGGTGATCTTAAAGGTTTTATCCAACCTAAATGATTCTATGATTCCATTGTATAATAAACTCCTGTCTCCCACCATCATTCTTTGTGCAACATTCTCATCAGCTGCAGTGGAGTTCCATGATCAGAACAGTGGCAGAATACAAGGAATACAAATGTAATTCCAAAAATATTACTCCATCTTAGATGATAGAGTTGTCTATTGAGCCTTCTGTACTGATAAGAATACCCTATATTTCCTTTCAAAAAAGCCACATTTTTGGAACTTGAACAAGAAATACCCAAAACAAGACATTCAGAAATGGGTTTATGTAGTGCCAGTGCAACAATAAAGTTGGACTAAGAGAAAGGAAGAAAAAACCCAAACTACACAACAAAAAAACCCAAACACATGGTTATGAAAACGTCTTTGTCAGTTGTTCCATCCATTGTAAGTTATGTAATCATAATTGCAGCAGTTTTTTTCTTAAAAATAAAGCTGTCATGATTCATCTATTCAATATTACAAATCTTGCTGCTTACATTTAAAAGTTTGTCTTGAGAATTTCATTTACAGGAATTCCAGGCAATACTCTAAGTACTTCTCCAGTGATCTTAGTCTTGTAGAAAAGGAAGAGAGTATGGTAGAAAACATATGACAGTAGTTAGGAGATATATGGGAAAAATCCTTTTGTGCCAGTCTCTGGTGTGTGTGTTGACACTGCTGGTGAAGCAAAAGATATGAAGGCTTTGCTTTGGGGGGATCATGGTGTTATTTGTAAAAAGTACACTAGGTTTTTATTATATTTATATGTTTAGTTTCCTGAGTTTTCAAGGGCAATAGGAGAAGTCATAATTTCTCCCTTGATGTCATCCTATGGTTGCTTCCTCACTTCTGATGCTGCAAAGTAGTTCATCCCCCTGCTCTCCTCCGTGAGGTGGTCACTGAAGTTGCTGTAGAGACAACAGAGATGTAACAGAGGAATCTTAGAACCTGTTTCAAACCTTTTCTCATCCCTGCTATGTGCAGTCCAGCTAGTGCATTTTCCATCATAGCCCCTTCCTACTGAGCCTTTTCAGTCTTCCTGGTCCTGCTTCCTTGCCTGCCAAATCCAAAGGTACCCAACCAAATGACCGCTTGGCAGTGAAGGCTGAAATCTGTTTCTCCCACTGTTCCTAATTACTTTCATTTCTTATTTGAAATTTCTTCTTTAGCCTCATTTCCTAAAGCCCATCTTCATCTAGTTTATATCTTTTCTATTTTGGCCTTCAGATGTCTTCAGTGTTTATGTTCCTGTTCCTGTTATACAAAGCCAGACTCTTCTATCCTCCCATCTGACTTGTCAACATCTGTGACTCTTTTTTTTTTTTTTTCCCCACTCAGTTCCTTTCCTTTTGCAAAGTCTGTATCACTCTCCATCTGTTCATCCAGCTTTTCCTCCAGGCTGGTTTTAATTTCTACTGATGTGCAGTTCTATTAAATGATCTGTGGTTTACCCTTTCTTCTTTTTCCTTTCTGTCCTCAGTCCTGGCCTTTGGCAGAGTTTCCCTTTCCTTCTCTAGCTTCTGACTTCAGTCACTTTTCAGACTCATGGCTAGCATACTATTCTCCACCCCTAACACACAATACCTTACTTTTCTCCATTGTCTGAGCTTGCTGACGTACCAGAATCATGATTTTAGGGAATACTGGGCTTTCTATATGCCCATCTGTACATGGTGTGCCCTGAAGCAGCAAAATGTTGCCACTGCAAGGCATCCAGCTCAGCCCTATGTGGAAGAATACCTACTGCGTTTAGAAAGTTCTTGGATCCAGTTTGCAATTTCTCCTTCAAAAAATAAAATAAATGGACAGTAAGTAAAAAAAAAAAAATTAAAAATGTTGGAGACTTCAGGCAGTGCAGGAGCAGAGGCAGGCAAACTAAATGAATTCTGAACAGAGTGAGAGCAGTTATTTGAAAATCCTACCTGTCAAATTAATACTTAAAAGGCAGAGTTCTCACCTTTCCTGAGGTGTTTGAGTCTTTGCCTTTTTGTGCAAAATTCTTCCTCCAATAATCTCACTTTCCTTCCAACACAGAATAGGTTAGGTTTTAAATTTCCCCAAAGAAGAAAAATGTAGTGACAGAAAGACTGTCACTCAGTCCTGTTAGAAACATTTTTGGTTTACAGTTTTAAAGCACAGTCAGATCCCTTTGTTGCTGAGCAAATGGTGTAAAAGAGAACACATTTCTGTAAAGAATACAAGGCTTTAGCAAAATGTGCATTCTCCATGGAGAATGTAAGCATTTTCCGATTGGTGCTTTTTATGGCATACGTTATGTATTGACACAGATTAAGTTTCCCTCCTGTCTGGAACAATGCACGCTCAGGAGAGCTACTGACCTAGCAATAAACGTGAACAGCTCACGGCAAGTGGTGAAGCGGAGCTCCGGGAGCTGCAGGCAGAGCACTCCGTTCAGCTGTGCCATTCTGCCTCTCTCCTCCTACTACTCCTCCTCTCCCGCTCTCTTTTTCCTTCCCCTCTGTCTTTAGCTGCTACGCTTTCCCCAGACCTCTTGGCTTTGTTGTGCTGCATGTCTGAATAGCAGGAGGGGGATTGGCTAAACGCCGGCTCAGGAAGCGCTTCCCCGCAGCTCACGCCAACCCACCCACCCACGCCTGGGTCAGGAAATGTGAGCGGGGCTGATGGAAGCGGAGAAGCAGGGCTAAAGGCTTGCACCAGCGCTGGATGTGACAGCAGGCAGCCGAGCGCTTCGCAGCCTGCGCGTGTCCGACCCCAGGTCCGGCACGGACCCGACAATGGAGTGCTGCCGCTGGACAACCGCTGGCACCCTGCTTCTAGCTTCCCTTATCCTGGTAAATGCCATTTCTGTCCTACAAATGTGTACCGCCTGTAGCTGATACTGTATCTGTGTGCATATATGCGGGTGGCTATGTTTTTAATCTCTTAAGATCGCAGTTAGAGATGAGTTTGTTTTGAACAAGTCATGTAAGTCTTATCCTCGCTAAAGTACTGCAGACTTCGAGCCTTGGTATTGTGGGTTGCTGCCGGTGGAACCAAGAAGTTGATGTTGGCATCAGCTTTCTAAACTTGGAGAGCAATGACCTGTGAATAGTGATTTAACTGCTTGGGATTTAGAGAGGAGCTGTTTCTCTGCTCTTTAAATCAAACTGTATCACGCTGTAATGTTCCTGGAATTTTCTTCCTTTAAAAAAAAAAAAAGAAAATGTGTTTCAGTTTTGCACATGCAGAGAAGACAGGTACAGCATGTACTGAACTTTTTCCAGAAATCAGCTTAAATGAGCTTTTGTTATTTCTGTAACTCATTACAGAGTCAAGTTACCAACCTTCGAAAGATATATTCTGTGATATCTGGTATACTTCAGGGCAGTAAACTTGAGCATTACTGTATTATTTTCTTGCATACTTCCCCTGGTTATCCTGATAGGATGCCTACAGCTGAGAGATGTACCTATGCTGTTTGATGGACATTATATGTTCCTTTTTGACTCGTACTTAATTTTATGAGTGGTATGTTGGAAATCAGAAAATCTGCAGAAAGCATATTAATATGCATACACTTTTGATACACTTTGAGTCATCTTGGCATACATATGTTGCCCTTTTCTTAGAATCTGATGAAATATAGTGGTTCAAATAGCAAAGCATCATTAAGAAATACATGAATTTTATAGCAGCTTCCATCTTCTTATTTATCTGTATAAACCAGTCTATAGTAAGCATTATAATCTTAACACATTTTCAGTAGCCACATGGGGACCTAAACATCAGGATAACCCTATTCAAAATGCTTATTTAAAATGATTGTATTATTAAAAAAAGAAAAACCAAACCCAACTTTTTGGATATAGAGTCACTAAATACTATTTGAGCGCTAGAAATAAGAATGCTATCTGGACTGATCTAGAAGTCTTACTTTGTTTTAAAGTCTATTTGCCATTCATAATACTGAATTCATGCAAAACAGCATGTAGTCAGCATAGATTCTCTTTCATTTGTGAAAATGAGATGTTTATAACCTGATGACCTTAATAAGTCAATAACAACTTAGCCAATCCTGCAGGACTAATTTAGGGAAGATCAACAGGAGATGTGACTCAACAAGTATGTGTAAAGACTGTAGGATTTGGCCTCATGTTAAGCTCATAATATTTGTACATCACTCTGCTGCTTGTGAATTAAGTTCTCAGTCCCTGATTCATGAAAATAAATAGTGCATTCTGCTGCCAACTATTATCCATTATATTCCACACTATACTAGTTTTTATTTGTATGACTTACCCTGCCTCAAGAGATTTCCCTGCACCTCCCAGCAAATCTCTTTGTGCCTTAAGAATAGTGATGTGAAGGAAGCTTAACTTTCTTTTTGAATCAGACCATTCTTTTTTTCCTTCATTCCAGTATTTGACTTATAGCTTGGCTAGAGATAGGGATAAGTTGTAGGATACCTTGGTATACTCATTCCTACTGTAGTTTATTGCAGCATGAGTTCACCAAAGGCATGGTAGAAAGCTCATAGATGTTTTCTGAGAAAAAACAAGAAGTCATTGAATCAGGCTGTGACCTGGCTGTTAGCATCCTAGACGTTAGCCTTTAGCCAAGCAGACAGAATGAGTTTGAAATCTATGACAATCAACATTTGGATTTATGTTTATTGCCTTGTATCTCTTCGAAAGGCTCTGTCTTTCCCACATTAACCAACACCAGCAGCTTCTTGTCATGTAGCACTCTAGTAACATCAGCAAAAGTTTACAGCTGTAAGCACTAAGGTTATGCAAGAAATGCTTACAAGATTGGTCTTAGAAGAATTTATCACACGTTCCTAAGTGTTCAGTAAGACACAGTAGAGCAAAGTAGCACCTAAAGTCTTTGTTCAGCATCTTTGCCTCAAGGAAGGACATTGCACAGCCCAGGCACACACACAGCCTATATACTTGTACCATATTGAGAGAACCAGTTTGTCAGGCATTTATGTGGACTAATTTTCATGGCTCTTTTGAGAATCTGAGCCATAACACTAAGATGCTTGTATTGAAAAAGCTGTATGAAAAGGTAATTTTTCTTTCCAGAGAAAGACCACATATTTGGAGAATTTTGCTTATTGCTCCATGAACTTTCGCATGCTAAGGAAATATTACTACATTACTTTTAAGAGCAACAAAAGAAAGCAGGCATTTTGTTCCGGAGATTTTCCCTTTGGTTAGTTTAAAAATAAAAGCCTAGCACAAGCAAATCACAGTTGTCTAACTCAAAGGAATGTAGCCAAAACCATAACCAGCCATGAGTTCAGCCGAACTCGAAGTCAAATCACGTCATGTCAGAAGGACATTTAAACACATTTGCATTTGTTATTTGCATCTTTTCAGCAGCTTTTTTAGGCTCTCTTTGTTGCTGTTGCGATTCTTACAGAAGTTACACTAGGGACTGTAATAAAGTACATGTGTTTTTCTACAGGATTTCTTTCTTTTGCTGTGCTAATTTGTACATGGAAAATAGTCAAATACAATAGTCCATTCCTTCCAGGCTCTTTGGCATTACACTCCCCTATTATCTAACTGGGTCTGTCTTGGATGACCACAAGCACAATTAGCCAGTGAAATGAGTATGTTTCTTGTTTACATCTGAATGCACAAAGCTTGACGGCTTTTCCTTTCACGTGTAGATAGGTCTACCTACTGCTGTATGTCTGTCTCTACAATTGTAGGTATATTAAGGGGGTTTTTTTCCAGTATGAGATCCAAAGAACACAAATGTATTTTTATGCAGGATCATGTATATGTACAGACTAGCATTTGATCACATCAGTTGGGGAAGGATGAACTGAAATGCAGAGTTCAGCTATACAAAGCTGAGATTTATTCATGTTACAAAGTGAAAATGTCTCACCATTGTGGTTTGTGACTCATGCTGCTATACTTCAGATATGCCATGTCTATAAAACAAAACTATTTCTTATGGGAAGGACTAGATGCTAATAAGTATGTATGATCATAATTTCTTCCTGTATTACACTAGAATTCTGTGTTGGGACATATTTAACTGACCTCTTCCTTCAGATTCTTGAAGTATAAAATTTATTTCTTCTTTTTCTACCAAGTGCAGAGGCTTGCATGAGCTAAATTAAGGTTGTGTCATGAATTTTTTTTTGCTTTTGGATTTTAGTGAATTGAACTCTGCACTTAATGTAGGCTGTTGAGCTACTATCTGCTTCACCAGTGTCACTAAAGGTTAACGTGTTCTTTTAATGAATTTGCTAGATTCACAGGGCTGCAAAAGAATAATGAAAGAAGGAATAAAACTGAACACTGTGGAGAGTCTGAAGATTGGAATGTGTTCACCTGTAGTCATGGATCTGTCAGCTGGACAAACTTCAGTGCTCAGAAGGTTCATGAGTTAATGCAAAGTCTGAGAGGGCCATATGACCAGACAAATAATTCTTTAGAAGAGGACTATCAATCTCTGCATGACTAAATTTCCACTGAAGCAAATATAACCTGAATCCCTTAAAACTGTGTTGTTAGCTGTCCAAATAAAACCTCATGATTTCTGTTGTATTGTCAAATCTACGGACAGCAGTGTTGCTTCTATTGCTTTTTTGTAGCTATTTTCTTAACCTTGTAAGAAAACTCAGAATTGTATGGGAAAAAATTACATGGGGGAAAAATGGGAAATTGCAGTCTGAAGAAGGAAAGAAGAGTGGTAAGACCATCCTTTATGGAAACAATTAAAAAGTTAAAGGTAGTGAAAAAAAACCTGAAAACACACCAACAACCAGGTGGTATAAAATCATGATAGGGAGCAGGCAAAAGAAAAAGAAATTACTTTTTCTCAGCCCAAGTCAAGGACAGTTCTAAAATAAGTCTTCTCATCTGGTGGACAACAATTAATCCAAAAATTGTCATGAAGTGATTATTTCATCAGAATATCGTACTTGGGTATGAGCCACAACTTCTTCCTAACTCCTGTACAGGAATGGCTAGTTTTTGTTGTTGGCTTCTCCATCTTTTTGCAACACCTTATGGGCAGCAGGCTTATCTTAGCAGATGGCTGACCAGTATTGCATGCTCAAGGTGTTACAACGTGTTCTAACTCTAAGATGTATGTAGGCAAAATGGGGGAAGTAAGCAAAGGATATATATTCTGTGGAGTGAGAAGATTTTCTCTTAGGTATTTAAGCCTGTGTAGTGTTGAACACAGACCAACAGCAGTCAAAGCTTAGTAGAATCTGATCACTTAGATGTCCTTCTATCTCAGGGAATGTAAATCATTTCATCATAGGTCTGAGATTTTTTATCATCTACCTTTTAAGTACCCTGTTTAGAATTCCATTCCATGTATGACCATCTTTATTTCATTTTTCTGCAGTAACTGAACTTTTCCAAACTTCTTATAAAAGTAGCTAAAGTTGGGTAAAATTGGAAGGGGGGGAAAGCAGTGTGTGTATTTGTGAGATTTCGTTTTCTGACAAAGCCAGCATATGTAGAAATCTTAGTAGTTTTGTCAGCTGTGGATTTTTTGGTTGCAGCTTATAGGGGCAGTCATTCTAGCTGTGCAGAGAAATAAGTAGTATGTACATTGATACTACTGTACATTAATTTTCACATTGTTTCCACTTTAGTGTTCACTGCCTTTATGGAATCTCTTCCAAAGCTTCAACCTTTAAAATTTCTGCTTTTCAGGGACTTCTCATAGAGGAAGTTCAACAGAGAGGGTGTCAGGGTAGAGGGAATGGGGTTGTGTGATAATGTAAGACATCCTGATAAATTCCAAGAGTGCTCAAGAAATGAGACAGGAAATTATATGCAACTTATAATAAATTCAAACTGTCCCATAAAATAAATATTTGTTTCCATATGAATGGTGGGTGTCGAATTTCCCCTTCTAGCTTTGTTGGATATAATCTTAGTCCCTGTTTGAAGTTTCCTAGTGTGTTGTTCAGGTTCTGTGCTCTATCAACAGAGCCAGATATGAAAGGAAATAAAAGAAGCAATAGGGTCTCCTACTGTTTTGATGCTGGCATCAGATGGATGAATTATTTATTTACTTATATTTACTTACTTACTTGCTGGTTTACTGAAATCCTGTATTTCTTTCAGTCTGAATTGTTAAAAGCATGAGTTGTTCAGGGCAAACATAATGGCCTTTAACAAGCCCAAGGCTGTCTTCTTCTCTTACTGTAAATATCTTTTGGATCTGACATTTTCATATTTCCTGTAACTTTTTAAAAGAGAGAGGATTTTCAAGTTCCCGTGGTATGTTCAATATTTCCCTTAAAGGTCCAGCCATGTTTTAAAGACAAAAGATCTGAATTAGCTGAAAGGGAGAGGGAAGTACTGTAACACAAATATCTGAAACTAAAAGCTTGAGTTTCTGTAGGTTTAATTGTAAGATTCTGCCACTCCAAACTTTAGAAGTCTTATCATTCTCTGATGGGCTCATCAGTGCTGGTAAGCACCAGGTCAAGAGGGAGTGTCTTATCACCTTACTAGAACTGAAGACTGACACAGAGAGAAACGCATATCCTTTCTGTGTAGCAAACTAGTTCAAAGTCTGGATGTGTCATTTCTGGCTTTTGGGGACAGCAAGGGAAAAAAATATTTTCCTCACATGGGATTTGAGGGCAGCATGAGAAGAGGAGCAGCAGCTTATGTCCTGACAGTGTTTAGCGCCTTCCATCTTGGCAGGTCAATGTAAATTCATGAAAGAAAAGAAAAGTGGTACTGCTAAAAGACTTCCTTCCTTCCTTCCTTCCTTCCTTCCTTCCTTCCTTCCTTCCTTCCTTCCTTCCTTCCTTCCTTCCTTCCTTCCTTCCTTCCTTCCTTCCTTCCTTCCTTCCTTCCTTCCTTCCTTCCTTCCTTCCTTCCTTCCTTCCTTCCTTCCTTCCTTCCTTCCTTCCTTCCTTCCTTCCTTCCTTCTTCCTTCCGAATTCCTTCCGAATTCCTTCCCTCCCCCCCTCCCTCCTTCCTTTTTTCTTAAAGCTGATGAGCACAGCACAGCCAACACATACATTCATTTCTCCCCATTTAGAAAACACTTGGCATGCAATAGCCCTCATCACAGATTACAATTTTAATTTTCTCTCATCACCTTTCTGTGTGCATTGTGGGCTTTATCCCTGCCCACAGTTCTTACTACGTGGAAGAAAAATCCGAAGTCCTCGAGTGCAAGATGCACTTTTGAACCCATGCTGTTGGGTGGGTTCCGAATTCTGAAAAATGATTTCACCTCTCCTGTATCTGAACCAGTCCTAGCCTTAAAAACCCTTCTGAGTCAATAAGGCAACAAATCTGAGGCTGAGCCATCTTGGACTTGCTCTGTATTGGATCACCCATGCCTGGTGTTTACACCAGCACAGCAGGATTTAAATATGACAAAATGTTGTAACTTCAGTCTGTGAGAGCAAGAAAGAAAACTCTTGTATTCACACTGCTCTCCTGGTGTGTTTTTTCATATGGGTAAAAAGGGTGAGAGATAGGACTCAGCTGAGGTTTATAAGGCACTGTTATAAAATGTTACACAGAGCTAAGTGTGCACCATGTTGAAGTGATATGGTGTCAGCTCCATCCCCTGCCAGCAACCCCTTTCCCCGTCCCTCCAGCTGGCTGCTGCCCTTCTATGAGGAGAAATGAGCTCACATTTGGCACATTTCTCCTGGGATACAACTTCCAGTCCAGGTTTAGGAATGGCTGTTTAGCTCTTAATGTCCTGAGATGGCTGTTAATCGATCCTTCCTTGTACTGTGGCACACTAGAAGCTGTGTCCTCCCATATACACAGTGCAGCTATATGGCTTGCTTCAGGGCATTAGGAATCCCTTGGGACTATGAGGACAGCACTGGCAATATTCTTGTCCTTCTGAGATGAATTTATGTGTGGAGATAATTATGTAAGAGGGTGCAACTGTGTACAACACTGAGACACTCTTTTTAGGAGTTCAGTGTGACACTTTGTCCTATTACTTGTGCAATAGCCATATCAGGTCATGGTTAGGGAGGGAGGTGAGGTTATTGCCCTCTCAATAAACCTTTTCTTTCCTGTGCAAAAGGAAAACATACTATAATTTATCTTTTTCTTTCCCTTTAGTAATGAGCCTGTCTTGCATGACTGTGCTCTTAAGAATAAGAGAAGACAAAAAGGAGCACAGCACTGAAAAGGACTAACACAGCAAATTTTCACTAATGTCCCTGAACTGAGCTAGCTGTATGTGTATCAGGTGTTTTCCTTCAGGGTAAGGAAAAATGCAGCTATTGATTTGTTCACAAGAGCAGAATAAGCATTGGGAAACTGCAAGAGTATCTTGGTGAAATTTTCTCATGATGGATAATTTGTGGCAAGAGGAGTAAATGTAAAACTATCCAGAAAGAGATTTGGATTTTTTTTTTTTTGTTTATTCCTTTTTAAGAGACTGAAATAATAAATCCTGGGTGATTTATCTGCACTAGCAAAATCTGAGCGTAATTACCCAAAGTTCAGAATATATGCTCACACGCCTGTGCTCCTGTGCCAGTACCTTCCTTGTGGTTTGGAGACATTCAGATCAAGGGTTCCCTGTGCCAGGGATTTTCCGTAGGAAATACTCTCTTGATCCCCTCAGAGGCCTTTTGCTTTGACTTGCAAGTGAAAAGGAGGCAAAAATTCCTAAGTTAATTTCCAAGACTGTGAAGCCTCAGGCAAGTGGGATGGTACTGTTCAGTTCACAGTTGCATCCCCAGTAGGAGGGAGTTGCTAGCCTCCAGGGAACTGAGGAGATAGTGTTCAAGGAATAGCCACTTTGGCCTCAAGATGTCTGATGCTCATTGCAGCTACTTTTCTTTCCAGGTTGTTTGCCAGGGAAAACGGTGTTGTAGAAGTATTTTGAACAGTTCTGTAGGCATCCTTTTGATCTGGCCATATGGAACAGCATGCAGTTATTCATGGCAGCAATGGCACTTGGGGTCACTCAGCATCTCAGGTGCAGTAAACAACTCATGCAGATTGGGTACAAGGGCATTTTCTCTTTTCATCTTTTAAATTCTGTGAGAGCATGTCTTGGGTTGACTTTATGATGTGTATCCCATATCGCTGCCCTATGCCTAGAAATTAATTCTTGTGCCTTTCTATGCCTTTAAACTGAGCCTGAGAGGGGGAAAGAAAAACTGAGCAAAACTTTTTCAAAGCAGTTTGCAGCTTGTTCAAGGTCACACAGAGACAGCGACTGTTTTTTTCCAGCTGCGGCAGGGGAGCGAGGAAGCACCCGGCTTGCTGCTCCTGGGTCAGATTTTGGCCAGTTGTTCAGTTTCTTTTTTTCCAGAGAGAGACTGAGAGTTGAACTTTTTTTTTCCTTCCTGGAATTTCGGATTTTCTCCCTTTTCTACTGGACTGCTTCAGTATCAGAGCATATCAGGAGGACTTTCCACCGGGCATAGAGGGCCTGGCCCTGGCCCAAGCCCCAGCTCCAAGGAGACCAAAGGAGGACTCTAACACTTTCCCAGGTTTTTTCTCCACAGCGAGAGATTTTATTATTTAGCAAATATTTTATTATTTTCCTTTTCCCGTGTGTTTGTTAAATAAATAGTTTTTTATAGTTTTTATCTCTTCCACTTTCCTTTGAGGAAAATTTATTTTTCCCGAACCTGGTGGGGGAGGGGTGGTTGTGCCTTCTCTCAGAGGATATATTTCTAAATTTAGCCAAACCGGCACAGAGCAGAACTTCCATTACTTTGGTAAGCATGTCAGGTAGGTGGGATTTTCTGGTTTGTGTGGTCCTTCTGGAGGCTGGCTGGTTGGTAGGTCTGGTGGCAGAAGTCCTTTTTTTTGCTTTTACATGGGATACAGACCAGACAATGGGAAGACAAGCTGTTTACCATACCAGCTAAACCATCTATCCTGATCCTGAATCTGACCTTTCGGAAAAGAAAACAGGTTGAAGTCATTGGTTTCTATGGCTGACTTCATGAGGTGCATGAAATGGAAAGATACCTCCTTGGAACTGAAGAACATCTATTGTCGTGGGAAATCCTAGTGTTTCCAGGGAATCATGCTCCTCAGAAAGATAAAGCTTACTGTTGTCAGCCCTTTCTTCAGTATGGTGCAGTTATTCTGGAAGACTAGATGTGCTTTGGTCATACAGTACCATTTAAAATTACGTGCAAGTCTTTGTCTAGATAGATTAAACATTTTCTTTTCGTGAATTGCAAACTGTATGTGTCAGAATATTTTGCTTATGTTGTTTCAATATATTCACTTTGAAAAGTTTCAACAGTTAGTCAGAAGTGTCTTGTATGTTATCATACTTTTTGATGGTAATTACCAATATTAATTCAACTGACTGTGAATTCGTTCTGCCTTGCCTTTTTTCAAAAGCCAGAGATTTCCAAACAGTTTTCCATGTGAGCTTTAATCCCGCTGTTAACTTGGATGGAATGCAACTAAGATACATAACATTGTGCCAATGAAATCTTATAAACCATACATTTACATTGGTTGAAGCTTTGAAATACATGGGTTTTATAAAGAGTTGAGGTCACCGGCCTTGTCTCCTGCTGTTACACACCTAGGGAAGTGCTGAGAGCAGTTTCTTGCTGGTTCACAACAGACAGCATTTCAGTACTGTGTGAAGTATATATTTGACCTCAGTGATAAACATCAAAGGATGATCAAGGATTACTCAAAGGAGAATGTGTGGCTTGGCAACAATTCACATAGGGATGCATTTAAACTTATCTGAAAAGGCTGGGCAGGAAGACAATTATATAGGAAAAATTACTGGGTTTCTGTCCCTAACATAATTTTTACAGGAGCTAAAGACAAGTTTAGGCAGTGGCCTCAGAGGAGTCTTGCGTATTGTCACTGACGCTTCATCATACCCTGAAACGGTGGGGATATGGTAAGAACCAGATGATATAAATTTCTTAACCAAACTCAGTGACATATTATCATATTATCTGGGAAATAACTGGCCTAAATACTGTATCAATGCCATAGTCCAACAAGAGTTTAACTACATTTTTTACTATCTGTATTGCTGTTTAATCAAGGGAACACACTGGGTACTTGAAGAAAGGACTCCAGCAGCATTTTACTGAATGAGGATGAAGACTGGATGTCTCAGAACCAGAGGAGAAATTAATGAGCATGATCTGTATTTATATACACACTCTTCTGTGTGACACTGACAAATAGTTGGATTCTGTAAGGATAGCACTGTTCCAAACAAACCTTTAAATTCAATTTCAATGTGCA
Source organism: Corvus brachyrhynchos (assembly GCF_000691975.1). Taxonomy (NCBI): domain Eukaryota; kingdom Metazoa; phylum Chordata; class Aves; order Passeriformes; family Corvidae; genus Corvus; species Corvus brachyrhynchos. The sequence continues at coordinate 582,203 of NW_008237273.1, forward strand.
ACTAAGATTGATTTTCTTAAGGTTGAACTTCTTTTATAGACGTCAGGACATGAACAGAAGTCTTGCTGCTCTTCATTTTTCTCCCTCTGTGCACCCACACACGTGTACACATATGCTTTTAAAAGAAACCTGGTTCTTTTCAGGGATGCAGCGCCTAGATGTCCAGGTAGCTGTTGTGATTTAAGGATGTGTGACACTTGTATTCCAGATGGTCTAAATGATTTCTGTATACTGTAAGTGGAAAGGGTAGGAAACACCACTGAATCTAACATGGATGCCTGAAAACTCTGTAGTAAATTCAGAAATTACTATTAAACACGAAAGCTGGATTTTTTTTGAAGAATCAGATTGGATGCCTAGCTCTATTAGTCCTACTTGGTTATGTCAGATTGCTTTTGTTTGTATTATGAAAAGTCCTTTGTTTGACTTGCAGTTTAAAGCCTTTTTTCTTTTACTACTGTAAGCATTTTCACCTGAGTACCCTATCTATTAGTGATTTCATTTTTTACACATTATCCTTTTTGACTTCTGGTCCAATAGCACAAGGTGTTCTTCCTATTTCTCATTAGACAATTCTTTGGGAGTCTTCCTGCCCTCTCCCACTGGAGCTGAGGTATGGGGTGGTAGATGCAGGATCACTACCAGATTAAGAAGTGTATGTTAAGATAATAAAGGGGTTAAGGAAGATCTGGCTTTGGTTAGTGCTAGCAGATAAGCAAATTACTTAATGCTGACATTTCTGACTGGATAATTTTGATCAGGACATCGTGAGTTTTGTCTGGCCAAAGCAATGGGTATTTCCTGGGAAGCTCAGGCTGACATGCACCTAGAATGGACAGAAAGGATAAGGAAGGTCTTCTGGTACCAGCAACAGGGCATAATGAGCCTTAATGACTGCATTTAGCTTCTTTCACATACACTGGTATTATTGAGAACCACCAATCTGGAGTATCTCGGGCAGAGGTAAAAGACTTTTTCTATGATGGAACTGTTGCTTAAAGAAAGCTTTAAGTGGTGCCAGCTTTGCTTTTTGCAGCTTTAAGGGCATATACTTCCCTCTACTTTTTTTTTTTTCCTATTTTTTGTTCCTTCTCTTTATTCTCTATGACAGGAACTTCAGGGCTTTAAAGAAGTACTGTAGGAGCTCTTGCACTGCAGAACTCTTGACTGCTACTTTAATGTAAGATCTTAAGGTTGATTCATTTTGTTGAAAGTGGGTAGAAATTATTAACTACCAGTATAAGCTACTTTTGAAAAATCTATGTTAGACAATGAATTCTAGCTAGTAATTGTATAGATATCCTGTATCTTGGATAGAACCATAATGGACAGTTGTCTTCTGATTTAAAATGACTTTTTGGGTATTGCTAGAATTTCAAGCTCAGTCTTAACCATGTAGCTCACAGGAAGGAAAACACTCTACTTTCTTTAACATTAAACATGGATAGAGTTGAAATGAATTATGTTTATTCGACTTGTTAAAAGAAAACTTGGAGCCTGTTCCAGCTTGAGATCACATGTTTTTTGGGAATATATAGGTCTTAAAACAAATTTTGGAATGCAAGTAATAGGCTCACAGTTCTCCTCTGGGTGGGATTACAGTTTATGTCAGAAAAACTTGGACCTTTAGAATATCTAGTTGTGCTGATGCTTGTAATTTGTGCTGAGGTAAGAGTACTTGGTTCACGTGAGTTTACCTTGCAACCCTTTGTAATTATGTCTTTGGACTTTCAACCAGGGCTGAATGATCAGGTCATGCACCCATCTGCAGTTTGAAGATATTTGTTTTCCTATAAACTGGAAGCACAGACATGTGTTTTAATTTTAAGAGAATAAAATTACAAATACTCATTTTCATTTTATAAAAATTACTTTTCAAAAAGCAGTCAGGTGATATAACCTCAGTAAATTGTTGTGTCTTCTCCTATCTCAAATGTAAATCTGGATACTGGGTCACATCTAGTCATAGTTAGAATTTGATCACTTATGAAGCTTTAATTTTTAAATTTACCCTTCCAATTATCGTGTTGAATTTTTTTTATATATATATTTTAATAAAGGTAAGATAAAATGAGTGTGTCGAATAATTATTACACACTCATTAGACAGACCCCGTATTATCTCTCACAGACTAAATTAATTTTTACTTATGAATAACAATATTCAAGGCTGGTATATTTCACCATATTTCATTACTAAACTTCTACACAGCTTCACTGAAGGTAAAATTATTTTGGTGTTGAGTTATCTCTGTGTCTCAAATAATCTCTTAATGTTGCCATCAAACAGGAGGTTCTGATTGATGGCAGAGCATCGCCAGCCTGGAAAGGGAGGGGATTGCCCTGCTCTGGTCTGCACTGGAGTGGTCTTACCTCAAGTCCTGGGGGCAGTTTCTGGGTGCCACAATATGAGAAAGACATCAAACTGTTAGAGAGCATCCAAAGAAGGGCTGCAAAGACAGTGAAGGACCTTGAGGAGAAGCCGTATGGGGAGTGGCTGAGGTCCCTTCGTCTGTCCAGCCTGGAGTAGAGGAGACTGAGGAGAGACCCCATTGCAGCCTACAATTGCCTCATAAGGGGAAGAGGAGAGGCAGGCACTGATCTCTTCTCTGTGCTGACCAGTGAAAGGACCCAAGGGAATGGCCTGAAGCTGTGTCAGGAGGAGGTTTGGATTGGATGTCAGGAATAGGTTTTCACTGAGAGTGTAGTTGAACACTGGAACAGGCTCCACAGGAAAGTGGTCACAGCACCAGCCTGACAGAGTTCAAGAAGCATTTGGACAATGCTCTCAGGCACATGGCTTGACACTTAGGGTGTCCTGTGCAGGACCAAGAGTTGGACTCGATGATTCTGATGGGTCCTTTTCAACTCACCATATTCTATGGTGCTATGAAAGCTGAGGCTGATTGCTGTAACATGGGCCAGCAGCGATGCTTGCTGATGTTCCTCTGTTCAGGGTGTACCTTCGAAGTCTCCCTCATATTGTTGTTTTGCCTTCTTATGAATATCAAGTGCAGTTAGAGCTGCTATTCACCAGGTGCTGGCCCACAGCACAAGTCAAGCTTTGAAGGAGAGTACTGCCTGTCTCCATCAGACACAGGCATTTTTGGTGCACCTTTGCAAGGCTGGTCAGTTTTTCCAGCAAAACCACATTTCCCACTGGAACAGTATCTAAATAGATGGTTAAATCATTTGCGTCCATAAAAGTCTATGTTTCTGAGGTGCATTTGCATGAATGAAAATGAAATGCTGAATACAGGTATGACTGCTTTATTTGAGGCAGGTACTAGTATCTGTTTATGACTTAGTCCTGGAAAAGCTGTGCATTTCTGAGTCTTTCAGTGCTGCTTCTCTATGAAGTTGTTAGAGCACAGCCACTGGCATTAACAATACCACTGTCTGGGTCTGCGCCTGACACTGGTAACTCCTGCTCTTCAGGGAATGTGCATTTTCTTTTTTAAGCTAGCAAACAGTAAGGATTAAACAGTTAGGGAAACTTTGTCCAGCAAGTTTCATAGCTCTTTAGACAGAGAAGCAATGATAGTTCAAATTCTTTGTGGTGCGCGCATGAAAGTGATTATACTTAATGCCTTTTTAGCACATTTTTCCTTAGGAGCTTTTTGGAAGGTACCTTTCAATATGCCTTTTCGTAGTTTCTAACACAGCAGCAAAACTTCAGAGTACAATTTCTAATATCTATAATACTCCAATTCTTAATCAGAAAAAATCCTTTGTCTCGCTGTTGTTCAAAGACCTCTCTTAGAGCAGACTTCACTAGCCTCAAACTGAGACAAAGTAGGATATTCAAAAGATGAAAATGACCTCATACACCATTCACTACGAAGGAACTGGTTGTCAACCAGTAGGCATGCCAGAGAGGAACATATTTATTCAATCTATTCAGTGCTTTCAATAAGTAGGATGATATCCAGTAAAAAGAAAGGTTAAACTAGCAACAGTATTTTTGACACTTAAATGTTGTTTCCTGATTTTTTTTCCTTCTCCCTCTCCTCAGAGCTCCAGAACAGCTCGCTCGGAGGAAGACCGAGACTCACTGTGGGATGCCTGGGGCTCGTGGAGCGAATGTTCACGCACTTGTGGAGGAGGGGCTTCATATTCACTGAGACGCTGCCTGAGCAGCAAGTAAGTGGCTGGACGTTTTTTACTTCATTGGTGGAAAAATTCAACCTACTCATGTATGTCAGACCATAAAAAGTAACCAGTGGAGATCTTGACCTACATTGAAATTTTCATCTCAGTGTCAAAAAATTATGGTGGTGGTTGTTTTTAATTCAGGCAGGCAGCCAACATGCTTGATAAGGCAACACTCTCTAAAATATAGCAAGAACCGATGGATATAAAAAGTGGTCTGCACAGCTTGCAAGGCTGCCAGCACCTGAAATTGAAACTTCCCTCCACTTTCACCATTTAAGCAGTAAGAGTTGTCATGCACTCATACCAGGATACAGATAATTCACTACATTTAGTACCCCACAGTCTCAGCCACACTGACTTTAAAAGCATCACATTAATCAAATGTGGGATCCTGAGCTACAGAAGAAAAGGTAACAATTCTACAAAGGATATCTTACAAATTAAATTTCAGATAGGAAGTCTTTCATACCGGCAAGGCCCCTCCCAAGAAAGAGAAATAAAATGGTCTGGTACAAAGGTGAGTTCTGGGTACCCAGTAAGGCATCTGAGATTTTATTCCTACCCAGTTACTAGCTTGCAGTGGAAAACGAACAATTCATTTGACAACATTTCCACTCTTTACTTCATGTAAGTTTTACCTGCAAAATATTTCTAGCAAATACTTTTTCTATCTACTTTAGGAAAAAAATTACCTGCAGTCAACATGGTATATGTGATAAATATTAAGAGATTTCTGGTAAAGGATATGAAGGGAAACTCCAGACCCAAACTTCATGGCTTTTTGCCATCTCTGATACCTTATATATTGTAGGATAAAAAATCTAATACAATTTTCCATCCTGCATACTTTCTTTCATATTTTTATTCATGTGCTTATAAAACTGATGTTAATATAACAAACAGTGGCCATACAATCCAAATAATTTCCTCTGTCTGGCATTTTAATATGTGATGTTGTTTAGTGAAGACCGGAAACACCATAAGGCATTGAACCATAACATCAGAATAGGATATTGTGTATTTTAGCTTTATCTGTGAACAGTCTCCTAGTAGCCCCATTTATTGAGTTGACTGTGTGCAAAAGTCTGCTGGAAGAAAAGAGGCAAAGACATCTGATGAAATAAGTGGAAAACCAGTACTTTGCTAATCCATTCCCATGGATTAAAAAAAAATATTTTGGTTTTAAATGTGGGGCCAGATTTTAAGACCTTGTTAATTTCATGGCCAACTGTGGTTCTGCATTCACCTCAAAATCTGAAATTTCAGAGACAGGAACTTAATTTTAATCACAGTATATCATTTTCCATACTTAAAAACGTAAGTGACCTTCAGTATGTTGCTTTAATGTAAACATGAACCCAGGCATATCAAGAGATCTGGGGAATCTGAGCAGTAGCAGCTTTCTCTGCTCCCTCATGAGAACTGTCTCAGTAGGTTCTAGAAGGTAAATCTTGACGTTCCAAATTGTACTAGTGGTAGTAGTCATCATGGTCTTCTGTAATATGCGAGTGTAAATCATTTCTTCTGGACGCTCTTTGATTCTTGTGCTCTTCAGGATGGCCCTGAAGTTTCACCAGTGGAACAGGGAATAACCTCATAAATTACATGGAATTGTTTTTCATACACTACCTTACTACTGTCCCTTCAGGACACAAGCAATGCTTCCTGCCTGAAGAAACCAGCCACAAACTATGAGCCATTCAGACATAGAAACCCCCAATTTCCAGGATAGGAAGCAGGGAGTTAATTAGGTGCATGGCTTTTGGTAGCCAGTAGCAATAAATCATAAATAGTAACATTTGTCCTGGAATTAGCACTCTGTCAAATGTGTGATAGTTTTTCCTTTTTCCTGGTCTACATGCAATTGTTACTTAAGTAAAGGGTTTAAATTATTTCTATTTCTGCTGAGCATTTTAAGCTGCTAAGTCAGAGAGGGAGCAGGGTAAAGAAACTCGTCCAAAGTTTCCAAATAAGCCTGTTCACATGAGTACTTCGAAGCTGGCAAGGCATGACCAAAGTGTCCATCTCCGACGGACAATCTCTTCGTCAGTACAGTTTATCTCATGTATTTGTTGTGTGTAATTTCACTGCAGCATGAAGGAAGATACTACATTCTTCTGGCAGATGAAAACTGACAATACATTTACATGTTTTGGAACAAATTAATCCTTAATATTTCTCATCCTGGAAGGAATATTCATTGTGCCTTGTATCTTTTAGTTCTGTGTGAGGGGACTTTCAGAGCATCACATGAATAGAGAGAGCGTAGTGCATCTGCTTTGAAAAAATTCAAAGACTAATTGCCCATTCCTAAACACCACTAATATATATAGCTAAATAAAGGAAACCAGCTTTCTTTCCAGCTTTTGTTTGCCAAACTTATGTTAGTGCTTGTGTTGTTTGTTTTGGGAACATGTTTTGTGTTAGGCCTTCACAGCTGTGATGAAAGAATGGAAAGTGTTAGTGAAAAATTCTGTATTCTTGTGTTTTAAATGGCAAAAATTTCAGGGTAGTGTCTGTTTAACAGTACTTTTCATTAGAACAACTGGTTCTGATTATGCTAAGGACATTATGATAGTGATATAAATACATATGCTAGTCACACAAGCAGATGGGTTGTCAGCCCAAGTCAGTTGTATGTCCTGGAATCCCATGCTGACAGCAAGCACTGGGTCACTGCAAGGGCAGAATAAGACCCAGGAAAATAAAGTTTTGCTAATTAGAGTGCTAAGACTCAAAGGATGACGCTTTTCTTTTTCACATTAACTCTTTATAATTTTTGATACTGTTGTTACTTACAAAAAGGACAGACACCCTTTAAACGTTACTGGGTTTTCTCTCAGTGAACCTCCCAGACGAATTATATATTAGGTGGACAAGTAAGTGTTTTTTATTTTATCATTTTAGAGTGTTTTGCCCTTCAGTTTTCCTATCTTTTTTTTTTTTTTTAAATGAGCTGCCATGCAGCACTACTCATCAAAACCTGTATAGAGGAGAACCACAGACCACTCCTATTTTTCTTGAGGGCCAAACTACCAACAGTGGAGCTTCTGCAGGGAACCAAGTTTTATTAGCTGTTGGCTGCTTAGGATACAGAGATTATGGAAATACATAGGCAGAGCAAGTAGAGAGGCACTGCAATACGGATTTTGCCCTCTTACTGAGAATCCAACTCTTATTTGTTGCAGTCTGTCAATTGTGCAGCACTGCTGGCATTTATCATTTAGCATAACGATTGATAACAACTCAAATACCTTCTGTCCAGGTTTTAATAACTGTCCATACTGATTCAAGCAGCTCAAACAGAGCAATAATAAATACCTGAATTAGATATCTGAAATTCATGTGCATTTGTTTCATGTACTGGGATACATTCTCAAATTGTAAAAGAAATTATAAATTCTCTTATTCATTTGTTCATCCATCCTGATCTAAAAATATTCTGTACTTTCTGAAATTGTACTTTACATATTTATGAGTTACTACAGTAATAATGATACCATTTTGCTGTGTCTAGGCTTGGCAAGAAGATAATTGTGATTCTTTTTCCTATCATCTTCCAAATTCACCACCACTTTCTTTTAAAGTAAGGCTGCATGTAGCAGAAGATAAGCATGTCCTAGAGTTTTGCAAATTATTTTTGCTCTTAGTGGATAAGTAGTCTATTTTTTAAACTGCTTAGAAACCCTTCATGTTACTGTTGCTTCTGTTTATGAAAAAAACATGAAGCAAAGAATTGGAGTGTATAGCAGAGTGCTGAGCTAGTTATGGAGTCCCAAGGATGCTGAATCTGAGCTAAAGGGCCAAAATTTGAGATTATCACTCTTACCTCTGGGAAATAATGTGTAAACTTCTGAACAGGGTGGAGGTTTTCCACCATTAAGTGAGGGGTTTATGTGTAGTACCAGAAGTCAACATTAACATTTTCCTGACAGATTTCCCCCAGTGTAAAAGTGTCAGAGATTTAAAAAAAAAAAAAAAAAAAAACCACAAAAAAAGAAACATCAATAAAACAAAACAAACAAAGAAAAGCACACATTAAAAAAAAGGTGGAACAAATGTGAGAGAATTAATGCCATCATTGTTCTTACTCTTCATATTGTGTCACTTACTGGAACATATTTTTTTCTCCTTTTCAAATACCTCCCTTCCTTCCTTCAGCTGATGACTGTCTTTTGGTAATGCAAGTGAACCACAAATATGAAATAGCCTTTCTTCTAGCTTGGCTTGCTAAATTAGCTGCAGTGATTCACTATTTTGGTTGTTCGGCCCATTGCCATTGCATTCTGCAGAGTGAAAACTATAGATCTGCATAAATGACTCTCAGCTTTACTGTCATTTGAAGTTTGTCACATCTAGCACTGATAAAAGGTCCTTTAAATTTTCTGAGTGAAAATTACAATGGAGCAGTTATGTAGGCTGGGAGTTTCTTCTTTATCAGATACAAGCTAACATACATTACTGTAATTATTGTGTAATGATATTAATGCAGCCTGCTCTGTCCTGGCACTACTAAATAAGCCAGATTAGGCCATTTTATGAAATGTTCCTATATTGGTCAAAAATGATCAGTTTAAATACTGTGGGGTTTTATGACTTTGAGAATAAGTCCTTTTCTAGTTTAAGGTCTATGGAATAAAGAGCAAAATATTTGTGCACAGATGCTATCAAAGTGGTTGAATGCATCCCTGAAAGTAAATAGCATTCTGATGAAGCCTACCACATCACTCATGAAGAGTACAGTCAATGTAATGAAATTCTTAGGTGACCTGCGCTATGAAATTATTTAGGAGGATGTTTCTCATTGCCTTGTTTAAAACTGTATCTGTATACTAGTGTAGTATATTGCTTCCTTCAAAGACCTTCAGGATACCTGAATTGCTGGGGTTTTTTCTGCTTCAGCTGATACTTCTAGATGGTTTACTCTGTAAAGGACATCCTCCATGATATACTGTATGAGTCCAAATAGTTGGAAGAAATTTTTGGTTTCTTTAGTTTTTGGGTGCTTCTAGTTAAGGCTGTGCCACCTAGCAGCATTTTAAAAAGGAAGTTATTATTCTATTTACTCTGCAATTAGTGAAATCTGTAATTATGAGAATTTTGAAACCATTTTCTACTTTCATTTGATAGAGAAGCTCTTCCAAAATTTTGAGAGAGCTCTAACTCTTTCTAATGGCAGAAGCAGCAAGCAACAATCTTACATCTGAGTCAACATGTCAACACTAAAAGAAGCTGCAAATTTCACACTATGTAAATCAGTATTGTAATCTGTGGAGTGACTGCTCGTGGTCTTCAGAAAACCAGTTAGACACACTGTGATGGCTTTCCTAATTTCTGGCTTCAATGCCTCACTGAAGTATCTAAAATTATAGAAAATGCTTTCCTAGTGTTGTTTTCCTATGTAATCCCTTGCTAGACCTGACACAGAGATGTTACATATTGGTGTTTTGGGTGAAAAACTGATACGTAGTAGAATGAACAGTACTCAGCATTGTACCTACAGGTGAGTGATGGATATGGTCTCCATAAATCCATCTCTCTCTGCTGAGAAGTAGCCTACCAAATAAAAATGTCTGTCAAGCCCTCATTCAGATGATATACTGTTCATATGTCCAGGTTCACTGGAAGAGCTCTTAGCCATTCATAAGTCTTTCAATAAATCAGTTCTGGGACTTAAATTTAAAAGAATTAAATCAGTCAGGCCTTTGCATGATGTAGAGTTTTTGTAAGCCTTAATTCCTGTAAGAAACCTAAGATGTGATTCTCTAAAGATTCTCTAAAGACCAAGAACTAGATTGTACATGAGAAAGCATGCATTTCAGTGGAGGTGGGCTAACATGTAGGCTCAAACTTCCTCAAAGAACAGAGAACTTGCAATCCTGTTCAGCACGTTTGTTTTATAAAGACCGGCTGCAAAACCTGGATCCTGCTCCAATTTCTAGCATGTTCAGATTTGGGGTGTTTGTACTTCTGGGCTTGAAATATGTTCTATGTGGTTTATTTGTGATACAACAGGACAGGTGAGATTTTATATTGTATTTCTTTCCACTTGGGTTGTGAAGAGACCCCTCATCCTTGTTTTGCTGAAAGGCAGGGGTTTTTTTAAATTTTGCTTTTCTGCCTTTCTAGGATAGTGAAAAACATTCTCAACTGTAATTGCTTTCTGTATATCTGCAATACAAGTTATGTGTGCAAATCTAAAGAAACTTCTTAAAATATTCCTAAGAAAATAAAAAATACTGTGGTCACAAAAAAATATGTGAGACTAAATGCTGAAAATAGTGTTCTGAAAGCACTCTGACTTTTTTTCTGTATTTTCCTCTTTTTTTTCTTAAATTGGATCCTTGTTATTTTAAGTGGACTAGCCAGTCATACTTTTCTGAGTTTAGGCAGTGTTATTTAATGCCAGCTGTTACTTAGAAAACAACAATCAGTGACTTGGAATGAGGCAAAGAAAAACTTGGAAATAAAAATTTACCAGAAGGATACTGTGCAAACTGTATCAAAAGCTTTGCTAAATTCTAATAAAAATACATCTGCTAGTCAACGAGATGACTCACCTTAATAAGGAAATTAAGTTAGTTAAACAGAACTTTCCCCTTTTGAACCCATCTGCAACCCTCACTTTCCCAGTCTTTCTTCATAGGAGAGGTGTTTCACCCCACTAATTAGTTTTGTGACCTGGATCTGCTCTAACAGCTCAGGTTGTGTCTCTTGCTGGGCACCCAGACCTGAGCACAACACTCCACACGGGGTCTCATGGATGCATAGTAGAGGGAGAGAATCATCTTCCTTGACCTGGGGAACACGCTTCCCTTCATGCAGCCCAGGATAAAATTGGCTTTCTGGACTGCAAGTGCACATTGTCAGATCATATTTAATTTTTCATCCAGCAATATCCCCAAGCCCTTCTCCACTCTTGGTCAATTAATCACTCAGTCTGTATTTATACTGGAGATTGCTGCCATGCAGGATCTTGTGCTTGGCCTTGCTGAGCCTCATGAGGTGCACATGGGGCCATTGATGATAAGTATAATAACATCACTTATGTCAGAATTATTGATTGCCTAATACCAGGGTTGTGAAAAACATTATTTATGAAAAACATTATTTAGGAAAAAATTGGCCTTTCATGGCCCCAGATCAGTACACATGTTTTTATTTGCCTTGCTGGTTTTCTGCATGTAGTGACTGAAGTTGGTATTTTGCCTCCTGGTTGTTTATTTTTCAACTGCAGAAGAAAGAATATTTGTATGATCTGTAACTAAATTTGCCTGGGAAATTTGGCTTGTACATCCATGCCCAATTTTCTTGTCTCAAAGTTAACTACTCATGTAACTCTTCTGGTATTTAACATTTTAACAACATTCAGGAGCTTGTAGGAGACCATCTTCTAAACACAGAGAATGAAAGATTTTACAGATGCATGGCAAAATATACCAGTGTGTCTCAACAACCCATGGTGGCAGGCAAGGTGATTATTAACAAAAGGATATGGAAAAATCTTTAAAAATCTTTGCAACTTATTGTCAATTGAATTATTTAGACATGAGTTTAGCAGACCCAGCCAAATAGTTTCAAAAGGTGAACTTCTTAAAATCAGTGCAGTCCTGATTCATCTTTCTTGTTCACAAAAGTGTGGTGTTCAGGCCCTTCCTTCTCACTTCCTTTACAGGAAAAGGGGTGTGCTGAAGAGTAAAAGAGACTCACTTTTCCTCAGAGAAGGACAAACACAGAAATTGTATTGAGGATGACGGGGGGTCATAACACTGTGCCACATTTTGGAAAGAGGTGAGAGCAACAGGGTGAAGGAAGACAGATGAAAGATGCTGTTATCCCTGTGTGTGTCGCCTGGCTTCATGCCACAGCCTGCCTAAAGATCTCATGGGAAATGACAGACCCACAGCATACTTATCTCACAAGTAAAGTGCAGAAACCAGAATCTGTCCCAGAGAAGTGGCTATCAAGGGGTGTGAAAATAAAGTAGGGGAGATTATTCAAAATTTTATCAACTTCCAAAACCCTGTAGTGAACAACTGCATCAAAATTCACATGCACAAAAATAACCCACCCATGGCTCACAGTTGCTTGTTTATAAGGAGACTTGTTTCTTAAGGAAAGCATTTCAAACACTGATGACTGCTGAGAGTGGCAGGAGTTGATGAGGTCCTCCTCAGCAAATCTCTTTCATAGTCTTTGGTAATTACAGATAAAGACAGCTTTGGCAGGGGGTTGCTATTCTTTCTGGCATGGATTTTTGTGAGGCTTCTAACTCTAGCTGAGCACAAATACACATCTACTTGAGACCTTTGAGGGGGGGACTGAACTAAGTCCATCTACAAACTGGAGCCTGGAGGAATAAATACCAGGGGTTTGGGTTGTTTACATTAAGAGAAGTGAATATTTTAATATATTAAAAGTTGTTAACTTCTTTCCAAAACTTTACTGGAAACAAGTGACTAAGTTTAAGGAATGAAACATGATTCCCAACAGCTTGCTTTTCTTTCATATTGACATGATAATAATTCCCTGTTAACCCAAACCCTCAGCTACCTTTTTCCACTGAAAAATCTCCTGCAGTGTAGGTAACAGAGAAGGCTAGAAGTACTGCTTACTTCTCCCACTCTTTCTGTGCTCTTCAAGATGAACTTGGCATTTTGGTTGACTTCTGAGTTTTCCTACTGGCTGTGTGTACTCCTTGTTGATAGGAGTTGTCATTTATATCCTGCGGAGATCAGAGGAAAAATGATGACTGTATCTCACAACATGGCTCACTAATCTGCTGTGGTCCTTCCCTGAATGTTAAAGGCTCAGTGCTGTGGAATTCTGCAAAGCATCCATGCTGAGATATGCATGCAAATCCCATGAGTTTGACTCCAAAAGTAGTTACTTGTGCTTAAGAGAATCTGGAATACTGTCCTGAAGTAGGGTAGATCTGAAACAAAAACTACTATGCAAATCTATTGTGAAAATATATCATCTAAGGCTAAAATCTGTTTACTTGCTTTCTGGTTGATGGGTGATGACTGGGAAACTAATGAGTTTAAACAACCAAACTCCAAAGTATGGTCTTGCTGAGTAAACAAGGGGGATTTTCTGAGTGTTTCCTAGTGTTCATGAATCATAAGAGCACTACCTGCATCCAGAATTGCACATTGTATCTGAACATCCCTGGCCATTAGCCAAAGGAGGAAAAATGGAAGAAAAAAATGGAATAGTTGTTTTGTCGTATGTTTCAGTTACAGTCATGGAAATTGTGCTAATATCAAGTCTGTGTGAAGGAAAGTAATGTCTGATGGGTTGTGTGGCATTTCTGAGAGACACATGGGGCAGGTAGCAAGCTTGACGAACAAGCTATTCAGTGTAGTAAATAAGGCCTTCACTAGCACTGCCTACATTCTGTGTAAAATACTTCTTTATTTGCTCTCTATCATTAGCAAAGTACCTTTATTGAATGCAATATGAACACAATTTTTTCAAGCTTGCCTGTATTGCTTAGGAATGACTGGAATAGTGGGTGTGGGTGTCGCTTGAGTGTTTTTTTGTTGTTACTGGGTTTTTTACTTAAGTTTTTTAGTTCATAGTCTATTATGAATGTAATTTTTATTAATATACTTCCAAACCCAATTTTTTTCTACTGCTAGATACTCTGCGCACATTTTTCATTTCTTGCAAGCCTTTAAAGATAAAAATTTAGTGGAATTAAGTACATAATACTACAAAATAAATTAATTGGTGATAGTGATAGTGATTAGTGATATTTCTATTATGCTTTTCATAGCATTTTTATATGCCAAATGCTACACAACAGAATGTGTTATCTTTCCACTTAGATTGACTCTGAAAATGTGATGAGGTTTATTTACTTGTTTGTCTCCTCTTGCGATCATTTAGACAATTGTGGTACATAAATGACTATTGGATGAATTTCACAATTACGTCCTGTGGATAATGAACAGAGAGGATGACTTCAATAATTTCAAGGAAACTTGTTCTCTTTATTTTAGAGTTAACTCAGTAGGGGAAAAGTTTCTCTGCTTTAAAAAAAAAAAAAAGGAAAAAAAATCAATGCAGATGCTGTTGTCCTTTCCCTTGGATAGTTCAGAATGCTTTGGATTTTAAAAATCAGGCTTGGCAGGCACTTATTCCTGAAAGAATGTGGGCGTGTTAAGTCCTGGCCAAAAAAAAAAGAACGGGGTGGAGGGAGGGAAAGTTGTGAAATTAAGAAATTAAAAATTTTAGGAATTCTATTCTCTTGAAGGATACATTTTAAAATCCAAAAAGCCTGCATTCTGATCTGCACTGAGGACCTCCTCAGAGTATACTGTCTGAACTCATAAAATACGTGAAACTTCACCTAAGGTCAAATACTCAGAATACATGCTGCTGAGTGCAAAAAAGTTATCTGGCTGTTGACCTTTATTTTGTGAGCCCTGCCAGCATCAGGGCTGATATGGGTCTGCTGTGGGAAAAAAGAAGGAGAGCCATGAAGAGCACACATCAGAGTACATGCTTTCCTTGACCTCACTGGGCTGCTCTTTGAATGCTGTTCTGCAGCAGCGAATTGAGGGGAAGCTTTTATGCTCTCCTTCTCCCCTCATATGAAATTGGGAAAAAGCCATGTCATGCTAGCCTGAAAGACAGTAAATCTAAACTGAAAGAGAGTAGGTTTAAGTTAAATATTATGAAGAAATTTTTTACTGTGAGAGTGGTGAGGCACTGAAACAAGTGGTCAGGAGAAGCTTTGGATGCCCCATCCCCAGAAATGTTCAAGGCCAGTTTGAATGGGGTTCTGAGCAATCTGGTCTAGTGGAAGCTGTCCCTGTCAATGGCAGAGGGATTGGAAGTAGATGGTCCCTTCCAACCCAAACTATTGTATGAGTTCATGCTGCTGCAGGCATTGTTCCTCCATCCCAGCGCCCAGTTTTTCCCAAGAAGAAGACAAAGCCTGCCTGCTCAGACTGTGTCAGTGCTAGACTGTGTGCCCAGGAAGACACAGAGCTATGCCCTTGTGAAATCATTATGAATTGCTTGGAGACATGAGACATTATTAATGTGATTTTGATGCTGTTTTTCAGCTAAATTCTGTATTCTCACTTCTAATCTCATTTACAAACTGATGCTACCTTCTAGAAAATAATTTTAAAAGAAAGGTAGGAAACTAAGGAGTTGTAGCATACCTCAGTAGGGACAGATAATCCTTTACTTTGGGGAAGAGAGTTGGTGGGGGAGTAGGGGATTAGATATGGGAAAGTAAACATTATGTGTTGGCTTTCTATATTCAGCTATTAATGTTTTTGGGTTTGTTTTTAATTTTTGGACACAGGACCTGTGAAGGGCGAAACATCCGGTACAGGACATGCAGCAATGTGGTAAGTGAAGTATAGCTTTGATATGATACAAATCATCACGTATGATAATCACTTTCATATTACAGCAAATAATTTGGTAAAGCGATTGTGAGAATATTGTAGCTATCTAAACTACTTTCATACCACAGGACCACAGAACCACACACAAACCTTTGTCAGTGCTTGAAAAGTAGAGAGATTACAGCATAGCCTGATGCTAAAACTGTCTGGAAGGGATTGCAGTCACAGCCACCACCAAGTCAGTGAAACTTCGGAGCTGGTCTTTACAACCTCCCTGGCAGAATCAAGACATCTTGTGTTCTCAGTAGTACTTTGATAACCAGCTGGTTCACATTGGCTAGTCTGTCAGGCTGGAGGATTAAGCTGTTAAGAATTGAAGACAAGTTAGTAGAAGATATGTGATTCTATGATTCTGTATGTTTCTGTTCACTTGTGCCCTCACAGCATTTTAATTCTGTTGTGTGTCTTAGAGAAGCAGTTTTGCATAGCCACTACCAGTGTTTTGGCAGTTCCAAAGGCTCTTGCTGTTTTTTTTATATGTGGCAAATATAGTTTTCAATACAATAAAGTAAGAAACTTCAACTTCTGTCTCAACAAAGTGAAAGTGTGTTTTCACTGGTGAAAATTGAAATAGAGGCTTTCATATGGAAAGTTTTATTGAGTGCCAAGAATAGTAAACGCTCTCAAGTTACATGGAGAAATGTCAGTTTTACTAGTAAAGATGGAAAATGAAATCAAACGTACACCGGGCCAAGCTTTCTCATGCCTGATAGGGACATATTCAGGAGCTTTTCAATACATGCTGTGTTTTAAAAGTTTAAAAGTTTAACTTTAAAAAAGGAATATGTTAGCTCATATTTAGCTTATCTTTACTTCAATAGACCACAGTTCATAATGAAAGAAACTGCTTCTATCTGAGTTTTAGTCTCCTATGCAGTAAGATTTCTCTCAGTTCTTTAGGAGTTGGTCTTTGATAATCCCTGTGAGCCCATTCCAACTCAGAATATTCTGTGATTCCTCTGAAATTTGTTCTGATTGTATTGTTTGGGTTCCTTAAAAGTCCCATCAGTCTAGCCTTCACCTTCCCTAGCTGACAGCAACTTGTGTAGCTAATAAATAGATTTGCTAGCAGATTAGCAGTCTGGTTTTCCTCTAAGGAACTTAGGCGACCCCACATCTATGTGAGGAATGGGAAGTTTGATTTGTGCTAGTCAAGTTGCAGGCCATAGCTCTGCTATATGACACAAAAAGAAAAAAAAAAGAAAGAGATACTGTTAAAGGCTAATTGGACTACAGTTAAGCATTTGTTTTGTTTTGGTTGCGTACTGTATGCACATTGTGACGGTCCCTTTCTGTGTCTGATCTGCCCCTGTGTATGTTAAGAGCAGTGAGACAGTAGCATCCTGCTCTGCTGCCATGAGATGTTCCTGGATCACCCTGATGAAAGGCTGGAGCTTTAGCTGGGTTGCAACCCTTATTTTCGAATCACTGAGTTTAACTTTCCAAGATAAGGAGTATTTCTTTAGAAGTTATTTTTAGCTTAGGTTCTGCTTTGCAAATGTGCACCTGAACAGTTTTCCTTCAAAATAAAACTTTGCATAGTTTTTTCAGGCAATTCCTTTACGTATCTTGTATTTGGCAATACTGGCTCCAGAATTTCCAACTATAGCGGGTTCAGTTCATAACCAGGCACAAACACCAATTAAGTGCAGTGGTTTGGTTCAAAACATCCATTACTTACTTATTTACCTTCTGTGAGATAAGAATTAGGAGAAAGCAAAGTAGGCAAAAAACTTAAAAGAATATAAAAAAGTTTATTAATAGACCTAAAAGAAAGGAAAAAAAAGTCAGACTAAATCTTCAGAATACTTCTCTTCCCCCCACCTTTCTACCTTCTCCCACTGACAACGTAAAAAGACAACCCTTGAGATTTTCAGTCAGTTTACCATCTCTATAATAATTTCTTTTTTCAGTTCACTTGGGGAGAGGAGTCTCTCTTGCTCATGCTATGGAGACATCTCCACAAGAAGTTCTCTCATGGCTTCAATGTCACAGCAAGACAGCCACCCAGATTGGTTCTCTGCTCGCATGTGAGAGCTCCTTCCCTCGACTGACAGCTTTCCCCACAACTGTTGTTGAGGGTCCAGTCTTGAGCTAATGGGGTACCATTTTAAGGATGAGCTGTTCAGAAACAAAGGTTCTCTTCACCCATCTCTGGGAGCATCTTCATCTCTAGGAACAGAGGTCTTCTTCTTCCATGGGAGCAAAAGGGTCCTCATCACTTTCATCTCTCTCTGTTCAAGCTTCTCATCAAATCACATCTAATTCACATTTGCTTATTTCAGCACAGATACTTTTGCTCGCAATTACAGTTTGAACGCTCCACCCCCCCATGCTTTCATGAAATTACAAAGGGTACTCTGATAGATCATAGTCCATCACCACCATAGCTTTACAACAGAATTTCAGCTTCTAGGTTTGAAGCATCTCCTCTTTCTCCTCTCTCGGGGTTTCAGCTCTTCCTTCCTCATTGACTTTGGTGTCTTTATGGTGTTTCCTTCACGTGTCTTCACCTTTCCCTTTCCTGTGACTCGGGAGAGGATTGATGTCTGCAGGCTTCATCTGTGCTGGACAAGGGTCAGTCTCACCCAGGCCTTGCAGCTGGAATTCGCCTTTTGCTGTTGCTCACATGATCTTTGCCGGGCAGCGGCCTCAGATGAATTTCGGCCGCACTGGGTGAGGGCCGGCCTGGCCAGGCCGAGCCGCGCTGCCGGGCCGC
>NW_008237273.1:600613-601888 GCF_000691975.1 Corvus brachyrhynchos
GTTACCTGTCCAAGAGCCGGAAGAAAGAGAGTCTTCCAGGGGTTTGTTCGTTCTTAACTGTGGATCTCAGAGCCGTGTCAAGCTTCTTAAGTGACTTAAAACGTTGCCAATATTCAAACTAGCCAGTTGATTGGTTCTATTGGGTCTGGAGGAAGCTGTAAGCACTTCTTTGCAAAGAATCACTTCCGTGGCTGATGGAGCCTTCTTTAACTGGAAACCCAAACTATGCTAAACCATGACAGTAAGGGATTTGAACTAGATGATCTTTAAGGTCCGGTCCAACCCAAACCAGCAACAACTGTGAGAGACTCAGCTTTCAGCTTTACTATGCTGAAATCACTGACAATTTTTCCACTGAAATATGAAGACCCAGGACTGCATTTATGATTTTAAACCATTTTGGTGGGGAGTGTAAAGAATGGCTTGTGCAGTGTAAATCTAAAGCCATTTGGGAGCCCCAGGCTTACATCTCTGTTCTAAAATCCGTTCTGTTACTGAATTGTGCAGTTTAACACTGAAATACTCTTTGTCTCTTTCAGAATAGTAAAAAAAAGTTAAATCATGTACTTTGTCTTTAATGAAGTCTACTCTTTTGTCTCCACAATCCAAAGATGCATATACACAAATTGGATCTTGAAAACAACTCATTAAGCCCATAGCTTGTTGTGGAATTCTGCATTAGGAAAGGTCCACAATCTTCTGTGTATTTTTCTTAACTCAGATTTTGCCTTTAAAGATTTCATCCACAAAGACACTGAAAATCCAAAGGATGGAAATTCCAGGCTCATGAGACCTATGTTTTCATCTCTTACATGACGGTCTTTGCTTTGAAGGCAAGAAAGATCAAATCCCCCCATTTTAGTCCTGCAAATGAAGCTAGCTATCATGCATCATGGAAAATTCCTTTTTGATTCTTGTGAAAATCACTGTGTCCTGAAATACACTTTTCATTACCATTATCTTGTGCGTAGCTTGAGGAATGATGTTCATAAAATAACCAGTGTTTTTGTTTTTTGCAAGCTGTCTTTCCGTGAACTTACATGGGATTTTTTTATGACCATCCTCTTGCAGGAAAGGATGGGTAGTCACATATACTAAAAGCAAATTATTTGAAATGTGAAATTGGAGAATTGGAAGAATACTTCTTGGAGTCTGGCAATGAACACATTTTATAGACACTATCATTTGCAAGATTTTGCTACAGCTGGTTTTAATTCATCCTGAAATTAAATTACAGAGGGGGAAAAAAATGAGATAAAGAAAAAGAGAGGCAAG
>NW_008237273.1:601902-637713 GCF_000691975.1 Corvus brachyrhynchos
GCCTGTTTTTCCACTGACCTATATTAATTATTCCAGAGGTGCTGAATAATTTTGCGTAATAAAGACTGTAGGAAAGACTGATACTGCTGTCTGTAAAGCTTCTGAACAGTCCTTAAAGGAATAAATCCAATCCAGTATGTTTGCCTGTTGTTGATCAGAAACTAGAAAAATTATGGGTATGAAGCCACATGTGTAAATAGTAAAAGAAGGAATGAGAGAATCTGAAGATGATTTAGGGTTGAATTGCATCTGCTTTTTTTCTTCTTACTATTCACATTGACTTCAAGCATGTTTCCAGCCATTTTAGAATATAATCATGGGAGGGATAGAGGCAGTTATTTATTTTTCTTTAGAAAATTAGTCTGAATGCAATGAAAACATGTTTTTGCAAGTATCTGGGTTGTTATACTGAACATTATGCAAAATAAACATATATATTTTCAAAATCTGAGTAGGGTTTTTTTATTTGTTCTCTTTCTTTTTTTTTTCCCCAGCTAGCACACTCTTTTTTCCTTCTTCTATGTTCATTCTTAGTTGCCAGGTGTTCTCCAGATTTTGTACCAGACCGTCATGCCACCTCATATGCCCTCTCTCTTTTTCAGTCCTTTTGCCACTCTTCTGTCTTTTCCTTTCTCTTCCCTTCATTTATATGCAAATCACTATGAAGGTAGTTTGATTATGTACTGTCTTTATGCCTTTCTTCTCAGTTATCAAACTCCTCCTTGTGACTGAAAGCATTTTTATTTTCCCTGATACTTTTCCTTTCATTGCACTGCTTTCTGAATCAGAAAAAAAAAAAAAAAAAAAAAAAAAAAAAAAAAAAAAAAAAAAAAAGAAGGAAACGTGAAGCTGCACAACAAGGCAGCTCTTTCAACGAGGTTTCCGTTAAGTCTAAGATAAAATTTGTAGACTGTAGATCCCATTAATCACACAACCAAAGCTTGTAAACACCACCTGCAAATCTTTTTATACATACCTCACTTTCTTCACTTGGCTGAAGTACCAGCTGTAATGTCATCCCCCACTTTTTGGCTTGCATTCAGACAAGCTATTTCCATCCCTGTTTCTTATCAGCTCATGCTGCATTTTGTATACACCAGCAATGATGTTGTTCATCTTACTTTCTACAAAATAACACTATCTTCTTTCCATGCTCTAAACCCCAGCCTGGAAAGTGTCAAACCTAAACTTCCATATAAGTACATAATTCTCAGAAGCATTGGCTTATGTGTATGAGAAGTATCATCACCAAGTAGATATTTTCAGACTTACAAGAGTGATTAGCAGAGTTTAATTTTTCTACCCAATGGTGATTAGAAATGCCATTTTGCAGTCAAAACTCCCAGTTTACATTTTGCAGTAAAATATTAAAAAATTAAAGAAATTATAGGCACTACTCGTATCTCCTTACAACACACAATTTATATCATGTCAATTTACTTTTTAAGTGGAAATTCTTCCAAACGCAGGTCATTTATTGTGACTACAGTCTGTTCTTCAAACTGTTGGGTTGTAGTAACTACCATCTTATTCCTGATTGGGTGCATTTTAAAACCTCAGTGTGTCATCTAGAAATTATTTCTTCATACTTGGAAAAATTGCTTTTAGTATCTAGCAAATGACAGAAGCTTGGACTTCTGGATTTGCAATCTTCTCAGCAAGCAGAACTGTGAACCTGTCTCAATTAAAAGATAGAACAAAAAAACCCACATTGTTGCCAGTTACTGTAAATGTATAAAGAAACTTTGTAGACCAAATAATCACTTCCCTTACAGTACTATTTCATAACTTCTCAGGACTCTGGGTAAATCACAGTTTTAAATTCTCTATTTCTGATTTTTTTTTTTTTTAAATTTGAACAGCTCGTTTTTATCTGATCATGTGGCACCCTTGATGCTTTTAGAAAAATATGCTTAAATATTATGTACTTATGTTAGTTTTTGACTGAAGTATTTGGAAGTTTTCATGCTGAGATTAAACTTAGTGTATCTAATTTAAACACTTTGCTTCAATATTTAAAAGGGATGGACAGAAAAAAAGACATTAAAATTACATGGAAGGCTGAATACTGAATTGTTTGCCAAAATGGGAACGTACTTCCAAAAAAGGTGCTTTTTTGTAAAAAAAAAATTATTTTATAAATATTTAAAATGACAGATATTAATGGAAGTTTGCATTTATAGCTCACTGACAATTCTAGCTCTCATCTCCATTCCATGTTTATTTAACACAGAGAACATTTGCTGATATTTCCCCATTTTCTTTGTTCCTATTATTTTTCTCAGGCTTCTCTCTGACAGTTATTGCAATGTCTTGGGGTTGTTAGAGAAAGCTTTAGTATGAGCCCATCTCAATCTAAGCAACTAAGTATGATCCTAAATTATTTCTAAGTTCGTAGAAGTAGGCTATTGAAAAATCTGGCTGCAAGAAATGTAATTCATGCAGGGCACTCAACAAGGCTTCGAGGCTGAGTGGAGCTTCTGTTAAATCCCTAGATCTCCTAAGTCTCTGTGTTTTTAACTAAAGTTCTTACTTGGTCTTAGACAAGCCCCTACTTGAGGACCTCAGGTTTTCTTCCTCGGTAGGGAAATTGGTGCAGCTGAAACACTGTGAGTACTTCATGGAACTGATTCAATAAGCTGTTCCGTCAGATGCTGCACAGAGTAGTCCAGTTGTTAGTAATTTTTTGCACAGAGGAAAAGCTCCAGGTATAGTAAATCATTCTTGGCCTCTGCAAATATACAAGCACATATATTGTAAACTGTTTTAAAGTTCCTCAACTGTTTCCACCTATTGCAGCTCAGATAGGATCTTCTACATTTCACCCACTAAGTAAACTTTAAAAAGGCTGACCCTCTTTTGTCCCATGAAATCTGATCTACCTGTCACCATCAAGGGACATCTGGGATTCATCTTATCTTTTCCACTGGATTGTTGATTAATAGAAATTGTTTTGAATGGGATTCAAACATGGCAAAACTCCATGGACCTTATGAATTAAAATAGGGTAAAATAAGAGGTCAAATTAAAAAAAAAGAAAATGGATGTGAGGAAGAAAATGAAGCCATAATAATATGGGCCACAATACATGCCTAAGAAGTGAGGATGAAACTCCTGTGTATATTTTTAAATGGTTTGCATAGATCAAAGGGGTTTCTGATCACCTTTAAAATTATATACGTTCTCATTGCAGTAGAGGAAATCGTGACCTGATAGGATGAATAGAGATTATAGGTATCCAGCACAGGCTCAGTGTTTCAGCACTATCTCATGAGCCTTCATGAGCTAAAGGCCATAAAAGATTCACCTGGGACTCACACAGTTAAAGGAGGAATGGTTGTTTCCTTGTTTCCTATTCACTGGAATTTTTCATCCCTAAAAAGTCTTAATGAATAGGAAGTTTGAAGATAAATGGACTTAGATGAAACTTTCAAGTTTATTAGTTCTTTCTGATTCTTCAAGGAGTGCAATGGCAGCAGTACCTCATGTCTGCAGGGGCCCATAGATAATTTCCAAAAGAAAACAAAACTGGTAAGACTTCACTATAGTACCAAAACTGGAATAACCTGAAGCAGGACTGTAGTACTTTTGTGGACAGATACCAGGGCTGCCACATGCTCCAAGACAAACACAGGCCATGCAGATGTGGTTAGCAAAATTCCTCACAGAACTATATGGCCCATGCAGAGATGCACTACCTCGGGTTCACTACCGCACTGACTTGGCCCATGACTTCTGGCTGTCTCAAAATGTCTGTCAATCTGTTGTGCAGGTAGACGAGCTGCACAGTATTACACAGCTCCCAGAAACAGGCTCTTAGCTGGAGGAACATGTAACTTCACTCATGCCAGTGAAGCTGTGCTAGCTGGCAGCCGTAGAGGATCCCCTTACTCTAAACCACCATTCATGTACCAAAAGCAGGCTGATTTTTTAAAAGACTTTGTGGAGTTAGTCTGTATTTTCTCTTGTCCTGGAGCCAGCAGTGCATAAATAAGGCACAGCAAGACTGCCTCAAAACATCAAGTGGCCTTATCTAAAGGTGTGCAAAGTGTTTAGAACAAAATAGAAATTTACTGCTTGAAAATATATGAAAAAAAAGCCCACTGGTTTTGCCTTATCTTCTATTTCAGCAATGAGAATACTTACTTATAGGCTGAGAACTTATGATTTATGATTGCACAAAGTCTTTGATTATATGGTTGCACAAATCTCAGCATGAAGAGGCTCTGATCCCCACTGACATATAATACAAACAAAAAATAGTAAATTTAAGATGAAAGAAAAAATAGATGTGCAAAGTTCTGTACAGTTCCTATGTTTTAGCTCTCATGTGACCTAATTCTAAAAATGGGTAATATTCAGACCACAAATTTTCTTAACACTGTCTATTTTGATAATAAAAAAATATTACGCCGTTTGTGAAGGTGTTATGCATGTAGATACAAATACTTGTGCTTTTTTAACCAGAAGGAAATATCCTTCCTGAGGGAAAGGGATCTCCAAGGCCTTCAGGTAGATTTAGGATTCAGGATTTCAGCAGGGGAAAAGTTAGTGTACCAGGCTGTGACCCTTTTTCACATCTGTGTGCCAAGTGTGCATATCTGTGTTTCTGACTGCTTGCATGTATTCTTAATCACTTCAAATTTCACATCAAAACTTTTTTTAAACACAAGCTCTGCTATTTAAATCTATCATTTTATTTTGACCACAATATCAAAGACTGGAAGAATTTGACATCGGTCCTGGTCACCTGCCATGTCATGAAGACTTGTTATGTTGAAGTATGCTTTTTATTTCTTTGATTTAAAAGTAAAATCAAACACAACAAACATAGTATTGAGTTCTGTACAAAGCAGGATTATGAATTCTGTATGTTGTGTGCTTTATTGGGCCTTTTTTTCTTTGTAAAAATAAAGCTGTTACAAGCCAGGAAGTTCTGAAGGTAGAGCCAAGCTTGAACCAAACAAGAGAGTTGACTTGGATTTCTGCAAGCAAGCCTTGGCTTGGGTATCTGCCAAGCGAATAGACCTGATTGTATTCATTTACAGACAGGAAAATTCAGAGAAGGGTAGGCACCAGAAGATTTTGTGATAGGAAATACAGCCACTGTGTTCTTCTTCCCTTGTTTGAAAATAGAACTAAACCAGATTGTGGGTCAAGCTGTAACTGTCTTGTTGTTCATCCTTTGTATAAGAGCATAACATAAAGACCACTTTTTCTCTAATTACAGAGCTGTAGAGGAATAATGAATTTCCCACATACTTTTCTGCTTGCTTCAGTGTCCAGACTTTGTCCTGTATCAAAAGTTTGCCCAGATTATAAAAAGCACCTGATTTCCCCTCAGTTTTTGTTGATATTTGAAATCAAACTGAAATACCTGCAACTTTTTTTTTTTTTTTTTTATCTTCTGTGATATAGAAGGACTCTGTTTGAGTCCTCCAGCATTAAAATACCATTTTCAGGCTTGGACTTTCAACCTCCACTTTCAAAAAGGAAGAATGAGCTCTGGGTTACTGCTCTTTGATACATATTTTTCTAGGGCTAGATTTAACGCACATCATTTTTTTCTCTTATGCCTTAATCCATTGAACCTTTTGTAACAGGAAGACTGTTGCCTTGCACTTAGACCACAGAACTTTTGACTGGAGTTTGACCCTTTACTTTTGGGGTGCATCAGGCTCAAATACAAAGGAAATTAATTGAATATTTGCACACATGGTACAAAGAAAATTAGATGACAGTCTGTGGCTAAGACCACGGCTTATATATGTGTATAGTTCACAACGAGAAATGTTTGGAGTGTTGCAATCCAAGATTATTCAACATGGCAAACAAAATGGCCATAACCACATTCCAACAGTGAATGAGAGGCCAGAGTGGCTAACCTGGCTTTAAGCCAAGAGCTTATTCATAGCCAAGACTGTGCCGTGTTCCTTTGAGAGGAGATTTGAAAGTTTAGTTTCTAAGAGAGATTTTATTTTAGATTTTAATAATAAAAAAATGATTGATTAATGTCACAAAGTGACATGCAGCCTCCATGTCTTTCATACCCAAAGCTGTAAGAGTCTGCCCTTTTAAAAAGATGGAGAAAACTGTTAGTGAATGAAGTGGTAAAAAAGATCTGAGAAACATAGGTGATTATTTAAACTAAGAAGACATATTTTCAGTCAGCAGCAATAAGACTTTCCTGGCTGGGAGCATAAGAAGTCCATGAATAAGGTTGTCATTAGTGACTCTCTAATAGGATGAAGTAGTTTGAAGGCAACAGAGAATACAAGTATCTTATAAGGATATTGTTTAGTTATGTGGTTGTGTGTAATAATCAACATTTAGGATTCTCTGTTAAAAAAAAATGTTAAAGTCCCCAAGCAGAGGGTGTAACAACTGTTCGTTTCATCTGGTATTTTATCAGATATCGTCAAGGAGCAGATTCCCTTACGGCAGTAAGGTGGAGGACTCTGGGATCTTAATAATCTGAGGCAGTCATATTGCCAACATTTGGGTTTTTTTGCCTCAGTTCTCATTATGTTTAATGTTTTCCGTAAAGCTTAGCTCCTATATTCCTGTAATTATGCAAGAAATTCAAGTTACTTCTAAAAAAACTCTAGTGAATCCCTAGCCTTTGTAGTTGCTTGCTCAAGAAGACTTGGAATATCATTCTTCAAGGATCAAAAACTGGAAAGGAAATAAAAAGAACTCATGTTTATTTTGCCTAAACTCATGATTTTAAAGCTCTTCTTGCTCTCTTGAGAACCTTTCTAATGTTTTTCAGTGCTAAGTGGTAGCAAGAAAGTATATATGGGTAAGAAAAGCCTAACATTCTTATCAATAAGGTACTATATGCAGTATGAGTGGTCTTTGGTTTTTGTATCAGGTGGACTGAGTTCAGAGTTAGATTTATACATCTCATGAATCTCCTGAAGAATTAAAAAAGGGGCTTTTTTAAGGTCTTCTCAGAAAACTGAGACTTTAAAAAGTCCCTAATTATGTGAGATATGAAATCTTAAGTTAAAGAAATGCAAATATGTGTCAAATGCTTCTGATTCTTGTTGCCGTACCAACTGATTTAAGTCACTGAGGCAAAAAAAAAGCTAGTGGCAAGAGCTTAAGTAAAGAAACAATTGAACCACATAGTTCTTTTCTCTTTCTCCTCAAACAAAGGGAAAAATCTGCCTGGAAAAGCATGGCTGTGCACACACACTTCTCCACATATGAGCACAAGTAGAATGAGATCCAGAAAGAGCACTGTGATCCCCTTTTGCTTAACCACAAGGCTGTGGTTAAGACTTGTACAGTGCGTTTCTTATTTCCCATTTACATATGGTCTGGGTGTTCTTTTAATACTTTCATGGAAAGAAGAAAGAAAGGTATAATTATCTGTTAAATTATGTGTAGCTGTAGCTATTTCAATCACTCTTTTTTGTCTAAACAGAAACTCTCTACATCTGGCAGCTGTGGAACCCAGCCAGCTGCATGATACTGCAACTGGCTGTCCTGAATAGACCTGCTGATCTTGTCCTCTTTTCTTTTTCTGCAGGACTGCCCACCAGAAGCAGGTGATTTTCGTGCCCAGCAGTGCTCTGCTCACAATGACGTCAAGTACCAGGGGCAGTTGTATGAGTGGCTTCCTGTCTCTAATGACCCTGACAACCCATGCTCACTGAAGTGCCAGGCCAGAGGAACGGCTCTAGTTGTAGAGCTGGCTCCAAAAGTTCTGGATGGAACACGGTGCTACACTGAATCCCTGGACATGTGCATCAGCGGCTTGTGCCAAGTAAGGAGAGAAGCCCTGCCTTAACCCCTTTCCTCATGACTCCTCTCCTCACAGGCTCACTCCCTCTCCTCCTCCATCCTTCTGTCATTTTAGGGTCTTTGTTTTAATCATCTGTTTCCATTCACTTAAATTAATTTCTTGGGGGGTCGGGGGAGGGGGGGGCGGAGGGCAAGGGGAGGGACATGTATAATTTCAAAGATTACTTTCTCACTTTATGCTGCTTCCTTGGGGTTCTTTTGAAGTATTTTATTATCTGGTTTTGAACTGTTCTGTATAGTTAGCTGCAGTAGCAGATCTGATTTGAAGCAACAGAAGAAAATAATGTTGTAGCTTTTAATTTGGATACACCAAAGTTTTCCAGGTCTATCAAATTACATTATCTTTGAGGATTATTGCTCCCTGTAAATCAGAAACCCACATGGCAGTAGATGAGGTACTAAAGTGAAAAAACTGCTGTTCCTCCTGTAGGACTAGGCAAGTTGCTACATCTGCTTGGACCTCAGCATCCTTATTTGTTACCAGTGAGAAATGGAGGCTTTTTGACCCTTCACTTCACAGTGCATGGAGACCTCTTGGTCATTCAACCAATTTATTCTCTCCTGATTTGCTTTTGTATTACCTTTGTGCTTTTATGTATACATTGGTGCCTTATCATTGCTCCTGTTAAATAACTTACTCTATCTACATTAGATTTTATTATTCTGAACTACATGTAGATGGCTGGTTGACAAAGGGAAGGACTTCTGCACCATCTCTGTTAAGTTCTGAGCACATCTAAGTCTCAAAAACGGTTGAGGGCATGTTTCATTGCACGGTCATCTTAAAATCTACGTAGGCTTGATGTGTTGTTTGCTTTCTAGTGTATTTTCAACCACTTTATTTTTCTTTGGAAAGCTATTTTTCTTTGGAAGCTTTCCTCCTGTTTCTTTTCTCTTTGATTTTCTCTCCTGAGCCAGAAGCAATGAAGTAAATGAAATAGAGTAGATAGTAGAGATAATAGGGCTAATCTCGTTTGTGATCTGAAGAAGGCAATCATCTAGACCTCTTCACCTCAACACAGGGCATGCTTCGCAAAATTCTAGATTGCCTAATGAGACAGACTATTTTTAGTCTTGTTTTCTGTTTTTAAATCTTTTAAAAACTTGACTGAAAGCACAAAAATCTGAATGGGAAAAAGATTCAAAGTTTTTTGCATATAGTGGCCCAGAATTTAGGAGCAGGCTGATTTCTGGCTTAGTCCAAATATGAAGCATACTTTTTCTCAGGAAAACTTTCCCTTGGAAACAGAGTTCCTAAGCATCTAATACTAAAACAAACTCATTTGCATTCTCGTGACAATTCTTACTTGGAAAGCTGAAGGTAGCTGCACTGTTAAAACTATAAAGACTGATGTTATTTCTCTGTGGCTTAAGAATAGACAAACATACTAGCACTAGTGTGCCTGAGTAATTTCAGTTAAACTAACCCTTTTCTTATATACCCTAAAATGTTAGAATAATTTTTAGTGCATAAATGACTTTATATTTTCCATGTTCTTCAGCATTCAGTTTCTTCAGCAGTTTTGCCATATATTTACAATTATTGCATTTTTGAGGATGACCAAAAAAAATTAAAATATAAATGCTCATGCTGTATTCCTCACAGTGAAAAATGTGTGTGTTAAATTTAAAGCAACTCAAAGTGTTATTATCTCAGTTATCCAGTCATATCTTTGTGACAGTAGAGGTACTGCATTAAAAAATTTGTAATTGATTTTGCCCTACTTATAGGACAGCAATTTCTTTACTATCTATCACAGCAATAGCTAGTACTACATAAGTAGTCCAGAGTGGTAAAGAGTATGGAATCTGCCATAATAAGTGGTGAACTTTCTTTAAAAGCCATGATCTTCCATTGCTTCTATAAAGGTTATTTTAAAAGATTGGGAAACCATAGAGTTATAGAAGAACAAGTGGAGCATTCTTTCTCTGTAAAATTTGTGTGAATAAAAATATTTCTGTAAGTATAGGGAATTTATGTAAACTTCAGAGAAGACAAAATACGATTTTAGAAATTATTTCTATTCACTTGCAGTAGGAGCTACAGGCTACCACTTACCTAAAATGGTTGACATACTGTAAACATAGTAATCATGGGTCTCAGTAGTTTGTGAGAGTTCATAATGATCCTGGCAGAAAAGCAGTAATAAACTTATTTCTGTAAGTATAGGGAATTTATGTAAACTTCAGAGAAGACAAAATACGATTTTAGAAATTATTTCTATTCACTTGCAGTAGGAGCTACAGGCTACCACTTACCTAAAATGGTTGACATACTGTAAACATAGTAATCATGGGTCTCAGTAGTTTGTGAGAGTTCATAATGATCCTGGCAGAAAAGCAGTATTTTCATGACATGTCTCTGGAACTGCATAATTTGGAGCAGTGTAGCAGACAACTGTAGTGATACAGATATGGTTTGTCACAACTGCAAAAAATGAAGTCTCCTAAGATGTATATTCCATATAAGGTCCTGAAGATTAAAAAGTGAAGTATGTTTCTCATGTAGTTTAACAAGGGCAAGAGCCATTTCACCTGGTAGAGGGCAACCCTGGTTTTGTATGCAGATTGGAGAATGAGATCCTTCAGAGCAGCCCTGCAGAAAGGTACCTGGAGGTCCTGGTCAGAGGCAAGTTGAACATGAGTCAGCAGTGCTCTGGCAGCCAGGAGGGCCAAGCATGTCCTGGGGTGCATCAGGCACAGCATTGCCAGCCTGGCAAGGGAGGGGATTGTCCCTGCTCTGCACTGGCGCAGCCTCACCTCGAGTGCTGGGGGCAGTTTTGGTGCCACAATTTAAGAAAGATATTAAGCTATGAGAGCACATCCAAAGGAGGGCCACGAGGATGGTGAAGGGCCTTGAGGGGAAGGTGTATGAGGAGCAGCTGAGGTCACTTTTTCTGTTCAGCCTGGAGAAGAGGAGACTGAGGGGAGACTTCTCTGTAGCCTTCTACATCCTCATGAGGGGAAGAGGAGGGGCAGGTACCCATCTCTTCACTCTCATGACCAGTCACAGGACTTTAGGAAATGGCATGAAGCTGAGTAGGAGGAGGTTTAGCTTGGATATCAGGAAAGAGATTTTTCACCAAGGGGCTGGTTGGGCACTGGAACAGGCTCCCAGGAAAGTGGTCACAGCACCAACCTGTTTGACTTTAAGAGGCATTTGTACAATGCTCTCAGGTACATAGTGTTATTCTTGGGGTGTCCTGCACAGGACCAGGTGTTGGACTGGATGATCCTGATGGGTCCTTTCCAGCTCAGCATATTCTATGATTCTATGACAAAAGGTCCTTTGCAACAATTGTGCTATGTTGAAGACGAAGAAATATATTTTCTGGATTGCTCAGAGCAAAACTACTGAAAGCAACTAAGTTTACCCTCCTATCGGCTTGCATTGATCCAAGTGTTACAGCAACCAAGAAGGAATTGAATGTTCTCGAGATACAACATTATACATAAAACGTATGTCTATTTCATTATAGTCTGTGCAAGAAACTTGAAATAGTAAAAGTGATGTTAATATCGGTGTATGCTTGCATAGATGTAGGGCATTTTTTCCAGTAGATCGAACAAAAGTGTCAATTTTCTTAACTAACCACAGCAATGTATTTCCTTGTATGCAAGGCTTGGGTCAGCCCATAGCCTATTGTGTCCTCACAAGCTCTTCTTCAGACCACTAATGGCAGAATTTAAAGGTTAGTCGTACTGCCCTCTGTGTGCATCAGTACTCGCTCCTGATTTAAAGGTGATACTTTTCACTCTCATTGACAAGAATGTATTTGTTAAAAATATGCAATATTTGGAAATTATAAGATCCCTCTCTCATATTTATCCTTTATTTTTCATAATCTTTGGAAGTTTAATACTACCAGTACCTCAGTGGAATATTTACAAGTCTGTGTTTAATTACGAGATTTTGAGCTGAAGCCTTTGTTTTGCAACTACTAAGGCCACTTTGTAGTTAAAGTCAGAAGAGACGTCTGATTCTATTCAGGGCAAGCTAAGCCAATTTTGTGTGTACAACAAGCTGTATCCCTGAATCTTTGATTCACGAAGGAGTATGGTTAGAGATTCTTAAAAATATTTTCAATTTTTATTTAAGGAGATAGGGTTTTCGAGAAGTTATTCAGTAGCTGATTCAGATATACTTCATGGCATAGGGCAGTACCCATGAGTGGTAGTCCAGAAATCATGCAAGCTGCAGACATCTTGCCTCTCTCTGTATTATATAAACATAAATGTATTTTCCCATGAAAAGATGTATAATTTGCCTTTGTTCTTTGTGTGAAACTCCTAAGAAATTAATAGAAATTAATAGGAATTAATTTCTGAACACTCTTTTTTTTATCTGTAGTTTTACTCTTGAATGCATAGTGAGACAGACTATCTAACAACAGCATTTTTCAAACAAAAAAATTTCAGTATGTGATGCATTTTATTTCTTCCTAATCATCTTGTTCCTTCTGAACATTTTAAATTCCTTTCTGTATGGATATCTGTGTAATTTGGGTCTCCTTTTTTGTCTCCTCTTTTTAAAGAAATACAGATTACTTAGATCTTTGGGTCTCATTTTGAGTTTACCTCAGGTTATATCATGGCCCATTGGTATATTTTACAGCTGCTTGAACCACAATGCTGAAGTCAATAGAATGCTCTTTTAGGAAATAATGATTTGAAGTTCAACATTATGAAACCTCTTTATAGGTAGAATTAATGGGTATGCTGAGGAAAACACATTTAAAACTTCCAATTTCTAGTTTAATTTTCCCTGTTTGCAAAATAAATTCCCGTGCTTCAAATCCTTTTTGGGGGTTTTGAGAATATAAGCAATTTCTGCATACAACAGTTGAAACTGCTGAGTTGGAGTGTGGTGGGTTGATCCTGGCTGGATGCTCTCTGCAGCCAGACAGAGGAGAGAAGTTATAACTGAAGGCTCATGGGTTGAGATAAGGAATGGGAGAGATCACTCACTGATTACCATCATGGGCAAAAGAGACTTGGGGAAATCAGTTGAATTTACTGCCAATAAAAATCAGAGGAAGAGAAAGAGAAGTAAAACAAATCTCAAAAGCATCTTGCCCCCTACCCCTCCCTCCTCTCCTCTACCTCCTCCCTGTGAGCTGCAAAGGGAGATGGGGAGTAGAGGTTGCAATCAGTTCATCACACACGTTCCTGCCACTGCTCAGAGAGAGGAGTCATTCCCCTGCTCCAGTGCAGGATCCCTCACAGGGGAGGCAGTTTTCAATGAACTTCTTCAACGTGAGTCCATCTCATGAGCTACAGCTCTTCATGAACTGCTCCAATGTGGGTCCCTTGCCACAGGGTGCAGTCTTTCAGGATCATCCTGCTCCTGCTTTTATTTGAAATCAGGGTTATTCTTTATCATCACACTTAGCATTATCACAGCAACAAAACCAGGAAATTGGCTGTACTGAGCATGTGTACTAGAATACTGATTTGTCTGCTCTGTTTCATGCAGCTCACACCTAGTGTTTAATTTCTCTGAAAAGGATACAACATGGGTATTTTCTGTCCTTCCTTCCTTCCTTCCTTCCTTCCTTCCTTCCTTCCTTCCTTCCTTCCTTTCTTTCTTTTACTAATGTAAACAAAATCTCCTTTGTGTTATCCAGCTTCCCTGTCGCAATCAAAAAATATAATTTCTGTTTCTGCTTCAGGGGGAATATTCCATTTTAATTTTGGGGGTTTTTTCTGTTTTCCTCATCTCTTTCACTTTTTCCTCTTATCATTGTCTTCATACTTAGTTCTCTCTCAACATATTTTTTGTCTTCTGCATGTGTGAATTCTGCAAATGTTCTTTATTTTAACTCTGGCAAGGAAGAAAAAGAAAGTCAGTCTTTGCTTCCTCAGATGGGTGATCAAGGATTATTCAAGGCTTCTTCTATACCCAGTATGGATGTCAGAGTCTGTGTGTTGCTGTATAACACCAGATCTGGGTTTTTTTGAAAATAATTGTTATGGTTTTCATTAAAGATGTGGCCAAATAGTAAATTGTTGTGCAATTTCCCAAAAGTGGGTCCCATCAATATCATAGCCAAATCCTCACCTGATGTAAATGAGTATTGTTTCCCTGAAGTCACAGTCATGGACAAGATGCTTTCAGTCTGGGCAGTCTCTTTTACTTACACAGCTGGAGTGACCCTTGTCTTCTGCTATCCTTTTTGTCTCTCCAGCCCAGGGATCCCAGGGGACCACATGCCATACAAGTTGCTATGAAGTGTGTGATTTGTGGGTTTGCTTTAAACATTCAACCACAGCTCAGGACAACAGGAGTGAAAAGTCATGACAGCTGCATGGTTTTCATGTTGAAAGGCTAGACACTGAAAATAACTAAACACGCCCTTTTAGCTATCTGCTGGAAGGATGCAACAGTGTTAGACTTCCCATCAAAGGCAAAAAGAGTAGGCATGATCTGTGAAAGATAGAGTCAACTCTAGCAGAAAATTCTGAAAAAAAAATTGTGCCAAATGATGCTAAAAAATGAACAGTGCCATTTGGCTGAAAAGTCAATAAGAGTCTTACTGGTCCAAGAAATTTATGAGAAATGTGTTTGGGAAGAGTTATATACAAACCAGCTTCTTGTACATGTAGAAGTGTAATACCTGTTGATTCCTTAAATTTCTCTGAAGAAGCAAGATAAAAAGAGTTCTGCTTTTGCCTTCTGCTTTCTACATACAACTTGAAAAGCTATTCTTCTGTTGGTAAACCAAATCTAATCCTAATAGTAAGAATGTTGTCATTATTATTACTATTATTATTACTATTATTGGTGTTGCTTTATTAAAGACCATAAAATTACTTCATATATATGATGGAATAACACAACGAATCATATTATAGCTCTAATTGCAGGATTAGATCCAATGATTATAAAGCTGGGAATTTTTAAGAAGGCTGTTAACTAAACTTGTTACTACAAAAAAGTTGTTTAGAACCATAAATGTCCTTTTGTTTCTTCTCACTCCAGCTCTCTCCATTACATTCACTTAATTTTACAGATTATTTGTTAAAGAGAGCTGCATCCCAGAAATGCTTATATTAATGTCTACTATTTACAGATTATTAAATTTTCCTTTACAGATCTACTTCCAAATACTACTAGAGGTAGTTTAAAAAATTTCTGGTTTATTGATTCCTAAGAATTTTTTTTGCTGAGCTGCACAGTGAATTCAAATCAGCTAACAAACTTAGTTGCATTTAGCTCCCTCTAGTTACCTCTGGTTGGTCAGAAGTCAGACTTGGTGATCTTAGAGGCCTTTTTTGATTATGTGTCCTGCCCATGGCAGGGGGGTTGACCTAGATGACCATTAGAGGTCCCTTACAACCCAAACTAGTCCATGGTTCTATTTTCTGGTTCTATATATGCCAGTACTTAAATGGCTCTGTGTGTGTGTGTCTGCATGTATGCTTCTAATTTTTTTCATCAGAGACAGAGGCTATGCAGATTGGTGCATAATTCCAGAAGAATGGGAAAACCTGCTCTACTTTAAGTAGATGACTGTGCTGTATTTCCTGTGTATCACGACTTCAGGATGGAGAGTTTCTCCTTCTCCCTTCCATGTACCAAGTGTTGCTGCACACATCCTCTCCTGTTTCCAGCTCAGCCCAAAATACAGAGCTAATCAAGATAACAGTGTCACGTGTTTGGAGTTGGTGCATGGATATTGTACTCATTGGCATAGTAAACCTGCATGAGACAGGTAAAAATAAGATTAAGTGGTCACCTCAGCAGGCTCCTGAAGGCTTATGAACCTGCCTTGGGCCCTGACTGTCCATGTGGGATACACTTGGGGCATAGCTGTAGGAATTTGCAGCTGGGCCTGTGGCTGCTCCTAGTCATTCCTTAGCTTGGGATCTGACTTCTTTGCATGCTTTCCTTTCAAGTCAACTCAGGTTCTGAGGAATGAGAACACCAGGAGTTCATCCTGCCCAATGTGAACCCCTGGAAGAAAACGACCTCCATTTTCCACCCTGCAACATTAATTGGTCTAATATTAGAGACTGTCCTCACCCTCCTGTAGCACCGGTAACAATGAGGATCGTGTGCTGACCTTGGCAAGTGGTCCAGTTACTGTGAAGACCCAGGACAGGTGTTTTGCAGGTGTTTTAGATAATTTCCTTTGTCTTCCTAAATGTCTTCTCCTAGGGCCTACATGCACTTCTCTCACACACTGAGCAGCAGGCTGGAATACCACACAGTATAACTAAGCTGTTTCAGCAGCAGCTTGGGGACATGTAGCCTCTCTCAGGTATTTGAACTGTGAGAGATGTCTGTTCCTTGATTATGTGACCGCCTGAAGCACCAGAAAATCTTTGCTGTCACTGTTACAGCAAAGCTCTGCAGCTGGATCGCCATTGATCTAGCCGACAGAGAACCGACTCCTGCCAACAAAAGAAGCCTGTACACCCAACAGAAGAGAGCTCTGAGTAGCAGTTTCAAGCACGTCACGAAGTCACAAGAGCTTACAAAGAATCGCAGTCAAATGTAACATGTCACAAGTGCCAGTTAAATGCATTTACAATTAGTGTTTCATGGTCTAGGAGAAAAGAATAAGTCCAGCAGGCAGAATTTACTCTTGATTTCTCAAGCACGTTACTACAGGGAAGCTGAGGGAGAGCTGCCTTGATGAATTTTAGATGAAGTCTTAGAATGACCTTTGCAATCACTTTCTGGTGTAGTATTTTAATATTCTTCAAAAACTGACAGATCTTTCCCCTGGAACTGCTAAGATATCCAGATAATAGATGTGATTCTTCTGAAGAAAAGCAAGCATTTCAGCAATGACCTGCTAAAGAGCACTTGCTAAAAAAAAAGTTAGGTTTTTTTCTCCTCCTTCAGTAAATACACAGGTATGCAAGGATAAAGGAGAAACTGGTTTTTACTCTAGCTCAATATGGATATGTGAGCCTAAATGCAGCCAAAACCAAAGAAAAGTGTGAATGAAATGTGTAAGTGAATATGAATAAACACAAAAGCTTCTTTTCTTCCTATTGTTATCTGTTTATAAACTGTTGGAAGTTAATTCTGTTTAAATGTTGCCTCTTACATAGCTGCAGCCTCTGGATTTCTGTATCACCAGAGAATGAACTAGAGAGAGTTTTGTTCACACATGTCCACATTTGTGGACTCTCTTATGGTGGTCCACACAACAAATTGGTTGGTTATAAATCACTGAACCTGAAAAATTCACTCTTTTTTTTTATGTTGGAAGATTTCTCCTAATTAAATTTGAATGTAAGGAGTTTTCTTTTCCCCACATCCCAGATTTTAGTGCATCTATAATCCTCATTTAGAAGTGAAAGCTTTAAAATTTGGTTAATTGCTGCTTTTTAAATCAAGGGTAGTTCCCTGAGAGAGAATTAAAAAATAGAAATTTCTCTTTAGTTCCTTCTGCTTCTGGGTGTTTGCTGTTTGCTTCTAGAGCTTTGGCTGAACCATTGATTCTCAATGTATTGTGTCTGCTGTGCTGGCTGAGTGAGGCTACACAAGGGTCTTTGTTTAAATATATTAGTAGCAGAGAGCTCTGGCTAGCTGAGAATGATGGGACAGATACCAAGCAGGACCTGCGATTGGTTGCAGTAGATTAGTGGTAGATAAGGCAACCAGCAATAACAAATCAACAAGCTGGCCAGCCATGTTTCATATGTTGGAAGGTGTACCTTAGCCACTTCAGTGGCTGTATTTAACAATTTGGGTACTCATCAGTAACTGAATTTTGTTTCACGATGTCTGAACCGTTGCAAGATATATTTGACTCGAATGCCAAGCGAGTACGCTGATTTCACATGGCACTGAGCCTACTCTTACCAGCATAGTTACAATTGCTTTGCCATTGTGAAAATCATCTTATGGTCTTCAATTATAATTGGGTTGTGGTGTAGCTCCACCTGAATTCCTGGGGACTTGGGGGAGTTCTGCCTAGTGCCTGGTGCTGGTCAAGATTGCCTGTCATGGGATAATGTCATGAGGCTGTGCCGGAAAAATGCTGGGGCTGCAAAATGTCATCTTAGTCAGTGCTCTGAAGGGCAGATACTTCTTCAGCAGGGGCTGCAAGTCCCCGTGTCACAGACATCAGCCCAGATCCAGTTTGCTGTACAGGCTCAGACCTGTACTCTCCCCAATAATTTGAAGAGTAGGGCAGCTCTTCGTGATGATTCTGTAAGATTTTGAACCCAGTTGAAATGATAGCTCAGATCCAAATCTTTCTTCAACTGAGCAGTGACAATCCACACAACTCCCACATTGAGCCCCACATTATCTATGTGAAGGGCAACTTCGTTTTTCTGATTCTCAGAACTTTTTGCATTTGAACTGCAGACATGCCCTTTGAAAAACAGAGAGATTTCTTTGTAATTGGCTAGATTTGAAAGCTTGCTTTATTAAATTATTTCCTGCCCAGGATTTCTTAATATTGAATAGAAATTATTATGAAAACTTCCTACTTCAGGGCATTTCCAGACTAGCAGGGCTGGAGCAGAACCTGTCATTGCTGGTCCAGTTTTATTTCTGGAAAAATCTGCTAAACTGAGCCAGAGTTCAAGTCCACAAGGGGAATACGTGCACTTATAGCACTCATACACGCACTCAGTGAGTTAGTTCCAACTCCTGTTGTGGGACTTCCAGCCTGACGCCTTTAAACTACACAAAGCAGTTGATCTGCTAACTTGATAACCATCTTTTTTCTTGCAGTGTCCTGTAAAAATGATTTTGCAATGTGTCTCAGAGTCAGGAATATCCCTATTCTTCTGTTTTGTCAACCTATGGGCTGTGGAGTAGGGCAGGGACAGGGGCATGGTGGGGGGGCCTAAATGTAATAAGGAATCTTTACCTCTGAGTAGAAATGTGGTACCTTATGCCAGAAAACAATACAGGCTTGGCCAATTAGGGATTAGCTGTTATTATTCTGGCTTTTTGTTGCTAGACTTTTCTATGCTAAACCCATAAGGAGAATAAAAAATCTGCTCATTTTAGAGGTGGTGAAGAAGGTCTGGGCAGTTGGTAGTCACTTGTGATTTCCTCACTCTGGTACTACATGGCTGACATCTTCATATACTGAGAGACCTCCAGAGCTCTGCAAAATCTGCCTTTACTGCTTTAGGGGCATTGAACCACAATAGTAATGAGCTTCATAGAGGCACGTTTAGAAAGGCACAAGAGCTTCATCCAAAACTTATCAAACTTATAAGTACATGTTCTTGATTTTAATGGAGTTTGGATTAGATTGTCAGGGAACTTAATGGAGCTGCTTCTGACATTTTGTGTGGTAACAATCTGCAGTTCAAGCCTCTGACCACACTTCAGCAACTTGAAACTCAAAAGATTCCAGTGTGGAAAGTCTGTGCTTCATTACCCTGCTTTAAGGGGAGGAAACTTAACATGTAATAGAAATGAGTATGAAAACTGCTTACTTCAGAACATTTCCAGGCACAATTTGTTGTAGTAATCCATTTTCATTCCTAGTGGGGGCTTCCTTCCCAGACCTTTATGGATTGAAAAAGACTTCATCTCCCTAAGCCCCCCAGGATATATTAAGATCAGAACTAGAATGCATTGGAAAGGAAAGTTTCTATCCCACAGAAACTTCAGAATTTCAACATTGGATCCAGCTTCAAACCAAGACAAGGAGTTGACATTTCAAAGCTTTTCAGAGAGGGAAATATTCCCTAGGCCACTGAATTAAAAATGTCAATGTTTTGTTTCAGACTGTGTCCCCCAAACCATTACTGTGAGCTGTACATTGGAGATAGAATATCCTTATTGTTTCCTTTGCTTACCATGCTGATGAAGTAGTGCCTTCCGTGGTGCCTATTTTCATTACGAGGTCCTCAGCCACCTCTCATCAGATAAGTATGCCCATAGGTCAGGGAATTGGCAGACTTTTCTAGTTCTGCAGACCAAGTGAGTCTACTTTTCTTGATAGCTGGCCTCTCCTAGTGTCTTGGATCTTCGACATCTCTGATAGCAGCCATTTTAAAACCTTCCCTCTGTGTTTTGATCATGCTACGTGTGAATGCTGAAAGAAACAATTCTGCCTTCCTGTTCCTTGTTAACCCTGTGCAGATTTCTAGGGTAGTGGTGACATATTTTCCACCCATTCCATAATCTTTTTCAATGAGTTCTCTGCGGCCTTAATGGACAGTGAAGATAATGTTATGGAAACAACATGTTCTCAACTCAGCCGAACTCCTGTTTCTTCTGCTCAGAGACAAAAGATATTGTTCTCATGAACTGTGTCTTTTTTCAGGAGCACTTTAATATTTCCTTGTCTGATCTTTTGCTTTCATAACAGTCCAGCCTGTAAAATGTTTTCATGTCAGAGCTACTAAAAACTAATATAAGAGATCTGGAGTAGTGCTTTTCATTTTAAAACACCAGTGACTCCATTGCAAACACTAGCAACCTTTCCAGTGCATGTAATTGCCTTCAAAAGATGGAAGAATTTCCCTATGTATTGAAAAAAGAAAAGAAAAGAAAAAAAAGTGAGCTTGGGAATGTTTTTTATTTCAGGCATTAGTCACTCATAGTTTTTTTTAATGAAAATTTCATACATATTCCCAGAGCTCTGCGTATCTATTAAAACAGATAATCTAACAGA
The DNA here is from genome assembly GCF_000691975.1 of Corvus brachyrhynchos. NCBI lineage: Eukaryota > Metazoa > Chordata > Aves > Passeriformes > Corvidae > Corvus > Corvus brachyrhynchos. The sequence continues at coordinate 622,326 of NW_008237273.1, forward strand.
GTAAAGAAAAAATCTTTTCAGAGACCTTGGGGAGAAATAGGAAATTCATTTAATTTCATCAAAACTTTTAATTGCATAAAATTATCTGAGACACTGCCAAATACAGTAAGGTTAATATACATTTTGTACATACCACAGAAGTCTTAATATTCACAAAGGTCTCCATACTTCCACTTTGCTCATACTTCCATTTGATACACAGCATTTCAGCAGAAGAAATATTTTTATGATGTACACTGGGAATGGCCGTCCAACTCAGAAAAATAAACAAGCCACATATAAAAAGATAACTTCCTTTCACATCTGAGATTTTCCTGGTGGTTTCCTCCACAAGTTGTGACCTAGCTCCAAATTGCTCAGTTTATAAATTAATTTTAACCAGGCTATAGCCCATGGCAATATGTGAGCTGATGATTCATAAAGTTAAAAATGCTTTAAAGTAGTAAATGCTGGTTTTTGAAATTGGTTACCTCATACCTGGATTTAAGATCAAGCCTATTTCATATCCAAGCAGTTCACATATTTGCTTCAAAATAGGCAAAGGCATAAAGGTTTGTGTACCACTCTAACCTGAATTATTGATTATCAAATATGAGCAGATATGAAAGGGAATTCTAATCTTTCTTTTGTTATCTGGGTTCCCCAGCAGGATGCTTCTCACTGTGGGTGCTAGTGATCTCTAATGCACTAGAAGGAAAATCTGATTTGTAGCCATTGTCATACAGTTTTCAGATCATTCAAGTGGTTCTTTTTACCATCTTGTCTACACAGTGACATTCATGGAAGTTAAAGCATACGAGTCTGCGTATGTTGGAGGTGGTTCATCTCCTGTAGGGATATTCTTATTCAGAAAAAAAAGATGTAAATCTTACATAGTACCGTGGATACAGTTTGTGTATCTGTACTTGGAAGTTTTGTATGGAGTAGTCACAATCAAGATACTTTTATCTTTGCTTCAGCTTTCTAACTATTATTTGTTGTGGTGTTTCTAATGTGTTAAAATGTCTCTTGCAGTCTTGCTATGACTAGGTTTTCAAGAAAATGTATCATTTCTGTACAACTGTTACTTTTTTTAGGCCTCATTAATTCTCTTGGAGGCATCATAGTGTAATGTGACCTGGAAGCAGAAGGTAAAATCAAAGACATTTGATGATAGCTTTCTTCAAGCCTGAATCTATAAAGATTTAAATTAAATAAATTATATTGTCAATATGACAAATAATCAAAGAAACAACTATTGTGCAGCTAGTAAAACAATGGTGTTAAAAATGGGAATCGAATTGCTAGAAGTAACTACTGGTTATTGAAGCCTGCATTTTCATAGGCAAATGAAGAGAAAGTGTCAAATCCAGGAGTATATCTCACCCTAGCAGAGATGTGTAATTCTGCACACTGAGATTTGCATGAATGAGAAATACTAGTCTGAATGTTTAAGTGGGCAAGTTACACGTACTGCTTTTATGAGTCTTGATGATAAGTGCCCTACTTGCTCTCATCATTTTCTAGGACCTGGTTCTCTGATTTAAGTGAAACTCAGAAATGCAGGGAAATTTAAAGCTAAAACAAATACTTTATTTAAAATTCCCTGTGTTTATATATATCCTCTCTGTTTGGCTAAGAGCCTTAGCACAAACTCATTAGAAGTTATAGACAAATATTTGTTCGTCGCTTACTCTGCATGCCAGAATGCTGGAAGGCCTTTTATTTTCTACTACTTACAAAGGTAATTATAACACTGTAAGGAGTTCCTTAGTTTCTTCGACTTCAATTATTTATATGCAAAATTCGTAACTTGGATGCAGAACTTAAAGTTCAAACAAAAGGCTGACATTGACACTGTGATGAACAAATCTCCTGGGAATTATAGGGGTTTTGCAAACTGAGAGACCTAGTTTATGTATTCAACTCTTAAAATTTTGAACCAAACAATTTGCATATAGGAATAAAGCCAGTTTCAGAGCAGGTAATTGCATTCATGCAATGACTCTCAATTCTTCTGTTGCAATCATTCCATCCTTCTTTATCAGAAATTTTACAATGTCTGAACACAGGCATTGACAGTGTGGAATGGGATTATTGTCAAACATAATTAAAACCCCATGGCTTCCCCAGCTGCATAGCAGGTAAAATGTCACTGAGCCATGTTACTGTTGATCCATGCTGCTCTTTACTTTTATCTATCTGTCTGCTTCGTATCTGTCTTCTTATCTGTTTCAGGCATTTTTCTTTGTGAAACTCTAAGAGGTGAAATTTCTGATAGGACTCTGACCAAGAAATGTTCACAATGTGCTAAAATAACAACCTCTTCTTTTCTTCCTCTGGTGTGCAAAAGCCATTGAGTACTAACCTGTTCACTGTCTCTCGCCTGGCCTCAGTGCACACTCCCAGCCAGATTTGCTCAGCCTCTTTCATTGCTAAGGTACTTTATGGCCCTCTAGAGATGCTAAGAGAGAAATCTAGAGTAATTAGTTGCGGAGATGGATTGAGCAGTCAGTTGGTAAGCGCTCACGTTGAACTGCACATCTTTCTTTCTTGCCAGATTGTTGGCTGTGACCACCAGCTGGGAAGTGCTGTCAAGGAAGATAACTGTGGAGTCTGCAATGGAGATGGGTCCACCTGCCGGCTGGTTCGAGGCCAGTATAAGTCCCAGCTCTCAGCAAGTAAATGTAAGCTGTTCCTTCTGGTAAAGTGCCACCTTTCCCTTTAAGTGAAGTACTCATTTCTTGCAAGATAGATTTCATCCCACTCTTTCTCAGGTACCTCAATAATCATGGTCCATCTAGTTGTCCCCACAGGTTAAAGCCTCTTGGGTTAAAGCAGCCTTGCTCAGACTGTTGGTCAGGTTGTGGGGGTGGACAGAGGCTTGTGGAAAGGTGTCATCAGCATATTCCCCATCTCAGCTAGCTAGTTGCTTGTAAAGAGCAGGAGAGTAAGTAGAGGTGGCGCTTCCAACACCTCTCTGGCTGTATTAGCTGGCTAGGCATAGGACTTAGTCCACACTGCTCTGAATAGAATGGTTTATGCTGCTCTACAGCAGAGGGGAACCCTGAGGGGCTGATGGTGCCAGCCTGGCAAAGTGCTCTCTCCAAGGCCTGTGTTAGCATCATGTGTGCCTGCATGCTCAGTATGGTCACTCAATTCTGCGGCGGACTGAGGAACCCAAGTTGTCAGGAAGTGCCTCCACAGCCATGAGAGATGCCTACAAAAAAGCACAGCCTTTCCTGCATGCTGAGCCAGCTTCAACCCAGAGTGGTAAAGTAGCATTAGTGTGCCCCAGTGAGAGGGTTAGTTTATCCTGTACCCCAGACAGGTTTTTCAACCTGTTTACAGCACCACAGATGGAGCTATAAAACTTTTGGGATGAGAGACAGGGTGTATCTGGTCAGTTTGAAGGAAGGATTAAAAGATAGGTGTATTTTCATGCCTGTGTAGACACACCTAAGGAATCACATGAGCCAGCTTGCATACCTGCCCCCAGCCTTAGAGTTTAATCAGACCAGCTCTACCATTCTGGAGCAACGTTCCCTGTGCTGAATTGCACACAACTTTAAAGATTCAAATAGCCGTGTAATATCTGCTGAAGACAGTGTGTGTATATGTGCAGATTCTATAACAGGGAGAGCTCCTTTTTACAAAAGCTTCTCTCTGCCAAAGAGTAATTGTGTTGGTATGGAGCACAGCACAGAGAGCAGCTGATAGCACAGTGCAGCTGTGGCTCCATGTTTTCTGACTGAGAGGGAGAATAGGAGAAAGAAAATATTTTGTATGAAGGAAAGAAAAGAATAATCCTCATAAGAGTTCCATTGCTGATGCAGAATTGTACGTTAGAGGACAAAGGAAATAATTCACAAAGATTTAGGAATGGAATATTGTGGATACAAAAATGCTGCTACCGAGGATTTTCTTGCTATTTTCTAAGCCCGTGAGAGACTTTTCTCTCTCACAGAAGAGGTAGCAGGGTATGTAAACAATCAAACACCTGCAGCCTTGAAAAGTCTTGCTTATAGTACAGTAGAAAAATATTTTGACAATGGATGTTTCAGGATTTTAGCCAATCACCCCAAGGGGTGGCTGATCACTTGTTCCATTAGACTATGAAGAAAAAAGTCTATAAAAGAGGTTGTAAAATATTTAAGTTGATCAATCTTGCTGCACAATTCCTGCCTGCTGGATCTTCCCTCCTCCTCCCTGCGGCTGCAGGACACAGTGATACACCCTAGGGTATACTTTCTTTTTATTTTTTTTTTAAAAGAATTTCACTTCATTGTTAAGTTTTCTGCAACATGCAGGAGGAGATTTGGAAATCTTCAGGCTACTTGAGACATAATAGTGTTTGTGAACTTTTTTGGCAAGTGTCTTTTCCTGTAGAAGCAATTCATTGTTTTTGTGTTGCTTTGTGGTAAAAAGGTATTCATCTCTTCTCTACTGAGGATAGAGGCACTAATGTATTGTGCACAGTGCTAAAATATTAGTAAAATACAGTACCTACTCCCAATGGTTTCCTATTAAATGCAAAGAACGTTATATAGGTAAGAGAGCAGATAGCACGGAGCACAATCTTAGACTGAGAAAAATGTGAAAAAAATGTTAGAGAATGGATTTTTCAGACACATTTCCCTGTATATAATTGGTATGCAGAGCTGAGAAAATAGTGGATTTTGTGTGCACTCTGTATAAACCATGTGGCATTTTTCCCTTCCCTGATGTAAACATGCATGTTTTTATGCAACACTATGAATTTTGAATCTGTGAAAAGTAAGTCTTTTTTTAAATTGTGTTTTTTTAAAATTGTAAAGACACAGTTATGGATCCCCTTCACATATGTGAATTAGTATGAATTCTTTTTAAGGTTTGCTTCCAAATGATTTATGTAAATGTTGTGAAAATTTGACATTCTAAATGTTGAAAAGCTTTTAAAAACCTATCGTGTTCATTTTCTGCATTTATCTTCCCCAACACTGTTGGCACTTTGTCAGCATCTTGCTTATTTGTCACTATAAACATAAATACACAAGCATATCTGGGATCAGGGCCTGATTCCTTTTATTTATCCAGTCATTTAAATGTCTGGGTTCACTAGTTGATAGCTAAATTTCAAGTCATCTTTATAAAATAATCCTGGTTTTCCAGAATTATGTCTACTTTATCTGTGGTCTGAATAAGGGATGAAAAGCCAATGTGAGCCAGTCTGCCATGCAACATTAGAAAAATCAGAGGGGAAATGTGTATCAATGACTAGATATCAGCAGACATGTTCTTTGGCCTCGCTTGGGATTTTTATTTCTCTAACAAGGAACTCTATTCAATCTTGAGGACTGTTCCAGGGGAATTCGACAGTTGGCCTTTAATCCAGTGCTGTCCCAATAGTTTCTGAAGGTGCTTGTCTCTCAAAACCACTCAAAACACAGTCTTGAGCTCATCATACTAAATTAATTTTCTCTTGGTGCTCACATCTAGTTCCCTTCTCCATGCTGTTTATATAATGCAAAGGCACAAGAGAAAGAAATTCATAGAGCTTTTAAACACTTAGCATTTTCTACAGAAATAGCTTCTTCACTATTTATAGGGGTAATATACATGTCCCAGTGGCCTCAGAAACAGAAACATAGTAGGGCAGGAAGTAGTGTGATGTTGAATTCTCACCTACATTTTTATGAAAAAGAAAACACCTGTGTCTATGGTTTTGTAAGACTAATAGTAAAAAAGCTACAAAAACCTTCATTCATTCCTGAAATATTCTTTTTTCTTAGGTGGCTTGGGTGGTTCTTCTGAAGTCTGCAGAAAATCCATCCTTTTCTTTTTATTTAGTATCTTCTTTAGGGAAGAGTGTATGTCCTTCCTATGAAGATAAGCTGCATTTAAGCAGGCTTCTTTGGGTTCACCAAGAAGCTAGAGAGTTGGTCCCATAAGTTGCGAGTGCATTTTGCTGATCACCTAGTGCAAAGATGGTATTTCTCTAAAGAAGGATTGACATCTACTAGTGAAGTAGATTCGTTTTAAGAGATTTGTAGAAATTATAATGCTGTCTAGATATTCACCTAATTACTCTTGCCATGGCTGTGAAAAATAGATATGGTTCCAGATTTCCACGGAATATCACTAGTAACTGGGAGACAGAAAGAACTCCATTTTTCATCATGAGAACTGACAGACCATTTGGAAAAAATCCAAGTTAAAAATCCAGAACTAGAAGAAAATGGTATCTCATGTGAATCTGATGGATGTACCTGACATTTAACTTTTGCCTAAATCCTTGCACTTTCTTAACAGCCCTGAGCCACTGTCCTCTCAGTTATCTGGGACTCTCCCTTGCTTCCCTGTGCATGGTCTCTGGAGAAAACCAACCACCTGTTAAAGCATTTTGTATCTTTTCCTCAGAGAGTTCCACACAGCTGCCCAACAATCTGTCTCTCTGCTTATTGTTGGAGAGAGCTGTGACTAAATGTTAGCCTGCTTACTTTTACATTTCTTCGCAGGAAGTGTCTCCTCCTTATCACTGTTAACCTCAGGAAATTATCCTTCAGTCCCCACTGCTTCTGCTTTGTGAAAGCAGGAAGCACTGTGATAAGCAAAAATCCCACTGAGCTTTGCATTTCTCATAAAGCATGCTAGGATTTCAAATGGAGAGCAACTGCTCTGGTGCAACTGCTGGTGCAACTCTGGAGCAACTATAATTCAACTGGTGAATTATAGTCCTAGCAATACCCTGGGGCAGAAGATGCATGCTGAGAATAAAAGCTCACATGGTCTTTAAACTGTCCAGTTTTTCTGTGACGTGTCAGTGAGTTGTTAACTCTGCGGCACAGAGCTTGTAACTGAGAGACAGATAAAATAATACCATCGGACTGTCTTTAAGTAAGACTTGTAAAAAGGTCACTAATATTGTTTTTTGAAAATTGAAGTTACTGCTTTTCCAAACTCATTAGAAAAAATGTTATATATATACAGCAAAATGATATGTCATACTCACATATTTTGTTCCCCAAAATGGATAAAATGTGTTTATCCTACTGGGTATCTTGAATCTGGATGCCAAAATGGTGCCAATAAAGCAGTATTAGAATATCAGTATTTAATGAACTTTTTAGAAATTGCATATTTGTCTTTCCAAATAGAAAATTTGAATTCTGTATAGATGTGAAAGATTCCTAGCTTTACTAATCACTGTGATATCAGAGATGTGTATGAGCAAAACGTGTATTGAGTTTAACCCCAGTGTTACAAAAGACTTAGGAAATTTCTGGATAATTTGACAAAACATACCAAATCAGAACTTGAAAATGGGACACGGTTCAGAAGCACTTGCAAATCTGAGCAGTCTTTATGTCCACACAACTTTTTTGGCACTCAGAGAGACTGCTTACATTTCCGCCTCACTTCTGGGATATTTAGAGGCCACAAAAGTATGAGTATTTCATCCCATAAAGCTCTGAAATATAAGAGTGTCAATAATTTTTATGACGCATTACAGAATTTAAAATTTAAGGGGGTTCTAGTTCACAGTTTTGAGATGTTATAGGTTTGGATGAATGAATGTACTGCTTAAAATTCCTGTTTCTGGAAGTGTTTCCTCTCTCTGTCAACTCTTCACCTTTTGATATAAAATGACAACATTAATAACTATTCTGCTAGTAAGTGAGAATCCTGATTTAGCTGAGTTCCAACAGTGTTCCCAGTTTGGTCTGGTCAGAAACATAAGGCCCCAACTCATATCTGAATGAAAGATAAAATGCTTTCATTGTCTGGGTTAGCCTTACCTGACAAAGCAAAACAGTGCTTTGAGAGCAGAGCTGTAGCTCCTGCTAGAAGGCATTTCATGACATAGATGTGAGCAGTTCTGATGAATTAGTGAAAAAGACTTTGTTCCTCTCACATCTACCACCTTTTCACTCCCCCAAAAAGTCCTGTTAGGCATGCATACTTTTTCTTTCCCACCTTCCAGTTATATGGGAAGGAGGCAGAAAGGGAAAGGTGAATGAAGTGTGCTGGTTAGTCCAGGTCAGCATTCTCTGGGCATGCCACTTCATGACCCAGGTGTAGCATTTTATAGCATCTTTCCATGCCTTTCCAGCTCCCTTCAGAAAATTACTGAGGTTGCTGCCTCTTTAGAAATGCTGACCTAGCTAACTTTCACAGCTGCATGTTACCTACATGTTAGTTCACACCTCAGTTTAGATCCAGTTGGCAGAGCTCCCAAGGGCTTCATAGGTGCAAGATCCTGTTTTGATACCTGTTTACATGAAAATCTAATGGGCTTCTGTTTTTCCAGAGGCTTTCTGGTAGCAGTGTAGAAAGGGAAGCAGAATTATAGCACTTGTGGTCATTAAAATAAAAGGTGTGAAAGGGGTGACATACCTGAGGGCAGCAGGAGACCGTCACATAGCATGGGCAGGATCATGGAGAAGCTATGGGGTTTAAGTGGGAAAAAGTCAAGTGAAAAATGAGAAAGCTATTCTGGTTAAACAGCAGAATAGGATTATGCTTCTCTACTTTGCCACAAACACCAATTCAAAATACTTGAGAGTTTTAAGTGGAATTGTGATGAAATAGAAAGTTATTAGTTATTCAAGAAAACCATAAATAGTTGTGAAGGAGTTGGGGATAAATAAAATCAACAGGTATGGATTCTTCTAAGCAGAAGGTTTTTACCCCATTTAACAAGTTATTTTTTCAGATATTTAATCATAATTCTTAGAGTTTTTTTAATTGGTCCTAAGGGGTTTTTTTGACTGCCTTGTAAACATGCATTTGACTGCTTATTAGAAAACAGGTGGGAGTTCCTTTGCCTATTTACTCCATGCATTTTTGCCTTCCCACAGTGGATGATACAGTGGTTGCTATTCCCTATGGAAGCAGACAAGTTCGCCTCGTGCTGAAAGGACCTGATCATTTATGTAAGTAGAAGTTGTTGTACACTTGTTTAAGAGAGCCTTGGTAACCTGCAGTGCTCTGTTTATACTGTGGTGTCTGGTTTCTCTCTGTCAGATCACTGATATCAACACACAGATGAGTCCTACTCTCCGAAGTTTTCCTCAGAGCCAGTTACTTCAGTGGCACACACTCTTTTCAAAGCAGACCTTGGCCAACAGTGCAGAATTCTTTGCCCCTCCATAATTTTTCAGTCATTTCTGTTTGCTTATCCTTTGGCTGGCTCACTTGGTGTCAAGTGCTTTTGTTTAAAATTAATAAAATATATACCACTGAGTGAATCAATATTGAGGACAGTAAAGTATAAGCTTCCCTACAGCTCAGCTCAGCTCAAGCTGCTCATGACTTTAACACATTTCTGTTATGATAATCTTTCTCTCTCCCTTAGATACACAAATGCACTCGCACCGTATGTGTGTGCATGCACACACAAAAAATCACACTCTAAAGATCTGAAACTGTATACACAAGTGAAACCATGTTCCTTAGAAGTGATATTGCTCCAGCTCTTACTGTTAGGACCACTGAGTTCTGCTCGCCCATCAGTTGGTGGCTATAACACTTTCCTGCTTCATTGGTGTATCCCAGCAGATGTATATCCCTCTTCTCTGGGAGGAATCTCAGGATTTGAGAATACTCTGCTACAGCTGAAGGCAAATCTGTTTATTTCATGAACAGAAGCTCCTGGCATCCCTCACTCTCATCTTCCAGTGCAGTAGCTGCTCACAAGCTGCTTCCTTTCTCATCAGCAGCAAATGAATATTAGAGTGTTAGTAAATACAATTTATGGTCAGAAAAAAACCCCAAGCTGTACTGCAGGACCTCTCAGTAGCACAAATTATTGTAAGGTAAGTCAGGCTATTCTTCTCCTTTTCCAAAGGAAGTCTTTAGGAATTTTTCTGCAGCACAGACAAGTTATGTCTTCTGTTTGTCAGTGTAGGTACAAACGTATGTCAGCAAAGATGTGAAACACCAAATCATTTCACTGTCCTCATATTTTCTTTCACCCAAAGATTTTATACAGGGTATCAAAATAAGGGGTGGCTTACCAGTCCTGTACTGTAGCTCCCTAGTTGTGTTGAGAAAGCAGTGGGTTCTTCAAATTTAAAACCGTGGATAAAGACCAGCAAAAATATAGGTTATAAACCAAAAAAAATATATTATGTTTTCATTAAAAGTTCAAATGCTGCCTGTACCTCAGTTTTAAGGAATGCCCTTTGGGTATTCCTGAACTGCTCCAGTATGGCTGATACTACTTTCCCAGTGCGTGACATCCACTCTTTCTCTCCTGTCTTTTTTTCCAATATAGATGTTCTCTTCCAAGGTAGAAAAATTTTGTACTTTTGTTATTGTTTCAGTGAAATTGAGCTATAAGAAAGCTCAGAGAGAAATGAGATTTTAGCTGGAGAGATGGATCTAAAGCTGCCTTCACTCAGGCTGTATCATATTTCATGACAAAAAGATTTGAATCAGCAAGGTCTGCCAGAGTCACTGGTTGAGATTTAGATTAACTGCACTGTGTAAACATGAATAAGTCCAAATATATCTCTATCTTGTTTCAGATGTCTCCATGAATCTTTCTGTTCACCCATCAAAGGATTTTATATATGTATGAGCTACAGTCAGTTTCAGGGGGAGGAAGTATTTTGCCCTGTGAACTTTGGTTGTGGGAGAAGTCAACAGGAGGCTGATTATATATACACAAGTCTTAAAACCATCTTTATTCCTGATGCATGCAGCCTTGTCCAAAAACAAATAGATGGCCAAGTGCATCACAAAGGAAGAGACTGGTCTCACTGAAAACCAAGGAATTCATTAATACAGTGCAAATTCTTAGTGTACTGCCTCCACAACTTCCTTCATTAATTAATTCCCTTAATCCGTCATGAAAATCAGTCTAGTTACTGCAATTGTCTTCTTTGTTCCCTAATTAGCAACTTAATATATGCAAATAAAAACATGTTTTCTTTTTGTTGTCTTTGAAAACATATCTCCGTCATAGATGAATAGGATGCCTTAGCTGCCTCGCTGTATTGGAGGTTTTGTGCATATATTCATAAATAAATGTGAAAGGTTTGCAGCTTTGCAATCTTTCATGATGAAATTCCCTGTCACTTCTAAATAACTACCAGAATAGCTGGTGAATGTGCTGTAAAGCATAATCTGGAGTTGGTAGGGAGGCTTGCTGGATGATGAAACAGACCTACTTTCTGACTGTTGGTTTCTATTTAAGAAATTACTGTTATTTTTAATATGATAATCAGAAGTAGCTACTACAAAACAGTATCTGAATTAATGCCCACTTTTGGGGAACTGTGAATACAGAGAGAGCCAGATGGAGAGCTCAGGATGGTTCAGCACCCACCTTCCCCTTCTACTCCGCTGGGATGGGTCAGACTGCTTCTGGAGAGGAAATGGGATTGCTGTCATACTGATCTTTCTTTCCTGGATATCCTGCTTTCAGTTAATTGTCTACCACAACAACATGTGGTTGGTGACCCACCTTTGAACTGAAAGAGGGTATGGCAACTTAACAGTGCTCATGGGCCAAGGTCTGAGTCACGCTCCACATAGGAGCGTGACTTACTGACAGTGAGTTAAACAACAGCAAGTATGCCTAACCAGGAATGGATTAGTATGTCTGGAAGAGAGTAAAAACATGACCTATGGGTGAGGAGGGGAATGTGAGCTAAATCTAAAGGTTGAACAAAGACAAAAAGCAGATGGAAGAGAAAAAAGTGTGCAAATGTGCGTAACTATGGGAAAAAAAGTTGCAGTATTACTAATTCATGTTGGGGTTTTTTTCTGCTCTCACTTCAAATTGCAGTGCTTTAGTTTCCTGAAATTTTTTTTCTATTTGTCAGATTTGGAAACCAAGACTCTCCAAGGTGTGAAGAGTGAAAACAGCCTAAGCACCACTGGCTCCTTCATCATAGAAAATTCTTGCATTGACTTCCAGAAGTTTCCTGACAAGGAGATCTTAAGAATGTCTGGGCCTCTCACTGCAGACTTTACTATCAAGGTGAGGGTCATTGGTCATTGACGTCTTAGAGCAACATAAAGATCTACTAGGAGGGTGAAAGAGATTTTTCTAGATCTTAATTTTCCAGTAGATGTTTATCACAAAGCCTAATCCAGTCTATCTCTTGAACTCTACATGTAATTCTTTATGGTTATATATTTGGTGAAAACCTCACTGGAAACTCCTCAGGAGAGAGAGACTGCATTTATGTCAAGAAAGGCATAGCCAATATGTGCCCTAAAAAGAAACTATGAACTTTTCGTTTCAAGAAAGGACAGATTACTTTCTAAATGCGCTATTGAGGTACATATAAATCAATGACTTGCAGTTTTCTTTGTGATAAGCAAAAAGAAAGTCTGTGTCTTTGGCCCGTAGTTTGTTGGGTGTATATTAGTGTAGTTGCACAGAAGACTGTAAGAGAGTGAAGAGTGAAGTCCTCAAGCTCTAAAATAAATTTGATAACTTTGCTTGAGAAGTCATGGTGTCATTTTGAAGTTCTGTTCTTTGTTGCACTGGCAATAAGAGTAAAATCGTTTCCTCCCATTAGAGTGTTTCCATTCTTCCAGGTAATATAAAACACATTGCTGGAAGCAATGCACACATTCTGTGGGGAAACAAACATATGAAAATGAACGTTTGGGAGTTGCAATAAAATAAATCCCTTTCCAGTAGGTCCAAGGAACCTGAAGGATTTCAGCTGTAAAACTGCAAAACCTGTATCATGTCCAGGACTACGTAAATTTTTCACTATGGGCCCCAGAGGTAGATGACATTTGCTTTAACCTTGAGCTGATGGCAGCTAGAGGTTTGAACAGTGAACTGGAAAATGTCCTAAGTGATTGTCCTGGTTTAAACTGAGCTGAGCTGGAATGGGTTAGCTTGGGAAGTAGCACAGTCTTGTAGACTGTCCCCTATCCATCGTGGTATGTTAGCAGCTGAGAAAGCAAACTGAAATTTCAGAACTGGTTCACAAGGAGAAGCCTGAACTAAGGAATATGTTCCTTCCTCTTTGAATGTCAGAACAAAAATTCCTTGCTGAAATAGATGCTGTTCAATTCAAAATATCTGAAACACATTTACCTCTTCTGTAGATGATACAGAGATGGTGAACATCACTGCAATGTAAACAATATTTCTCACTTTGTTTTATTTCTGCTCTGTGTGAATTTCTGGCAGCCTAGTTACAGTGTATTTGTGGGAAACAGCTGGTCATGTAGACCAGTTGCCCAACGGGAGGGTTGTACTTTCTTCCTTATATTTCCAGTGTTGTCTTTTATGACAGGGAAAATACTTTTATCCCTTGCATTCCATCTACCTCTATCAAAGCAAGGTAAGAAGTGCTGGTTAAATCAAAGGAGTACCCTGTTTAAATGCTGACAGTCTTACCAATATGACCAACCTACAAGTTAGCTAGGCATGGGCAGAACAGACACTGCTGAATTGAGGTGAAACTATTTTGAGTTCTGCTGTGTGTTTGCACCTTTGAAAATCAGAGTAACATGATTCAGGTGTTAAATCTGTTGTCTTCTGTGAACATATAAAAATGCACCAAAAAACCCCAACCAACTGTTCATGGTTGTAGGATCTTTTCTAAGGTTAGCATTAAATTTTGCATTGGATTATACACTAAAAAGTTCTCTGGTCTTGAATCACAGTTAATTTTTTAATCATCAGCTATAGAAGATACTTCAGCTATTACTTAACGAGACACAGATATTATTCTGTACTATTAAATTATTTTTCTAACAAGTTTTTTTTTTCTTCTGGATATTTATTTTGTTAGATTTTGTCAGATTTGGAAACTGCTTTTCATACTTACTTTATACATGATTCTTTTGCCTTCAGATTTTGAAGTTAAAGTACCTTTCTTTAAAAAAAATCAGATGAAATATTTCTTTGTGGTGTTACTAAGCTTTCCTTACAAATTGGGATCTCTTTGGGTGTCTTGCCTCCTGGACCAAGGCAGATTTTTATGCAAACAGATCTAAATGAATCTGTAGATGTAGCAGAACTCTAGTTTTAGAATTGTTGTCTCCAGAATTATTCCTGTAATCCTTTTCACTTGACCCTGAATGCTCTTATTCAACAGGTCAAGTTAGACACCTGGATATAATTCAGAAGTAGTAACTCAGTGTGAGAGTTGATATTTAAGTTTCTTTATTGGTAACACAGAGTGCTTTAAAATTGCAAGAAACCTCATGCTGTTCCTGGAGGAGCTGAGTTGCATAATTACTGGATTTCTTTGCTTTGTAATAGTCAGTGGTACATACCTCACATGCTAAACTCTTGGCAATCTTTTCACAAGATGTGTAAATAGGAAAAATAATTCAGTAAAACAGCTGTATTAAAAAAATATAAAGGTGTTATCACAAAACTGGAGAAGAAACAAAGTTTTTCATTATCTTTTTTTTTATATTGATCATTTGAAAATTGTAAGTCTCCATTGCAAACTTTAATTTTTGAAAGGCAAAAGACGAGGAAAACATGCCAGTAAACGTAAATCCTAGTAGAACTACTTTTCCTAAATTCTGAGGATTTCTCTGTTTTGGCATTTTCAGTACAAAATCCTGGTTTGCATGACTAGAAATGCCTCTTTTCTATAAGAAAAATGTGTCATGCTAGATATAATCCTGAAGAAACGAAGGTCCATTTTCATGTGGAAATCTGTGTGTTTCTGTGTTCTAGAGATCAGAGTAGTAATATCACACAGGGGGACGTGCCCTTTATGGCTGAGCTGTCCCACATCTGCTCTGTTGCCGGTGTTGTGTTCGTTCACTGGTCTATGCTGAAACATCTCCTCTGTTGATAGTGTGCGTTTCACCCTAAACAGAGAATCTTGGAGTACTTAGTTCATGTCATGCATCTGCTCTCCTTTGAGCAGGATGAAGCAGTACTGTCAGATGAGGTCCACCGATGACCATATAATGAGAACAGTCATCACCAGATGACTGTAAATATTAAATCCATAGTTACAGACTTATAGAAACACCATTAGGGACTGCCAGTGAAGAGTGAAGCTGGCAAAGCACAGTCTGTTGGGGTCTCCTTCACAGGTTGATTGTTGCGTTGCTAGGGCCCTAACCCTGTGGCTGAGGTGTGAGCCAGCAAAGACCAGTGGGTTTAAAACCTTTAAAAGATCTAGTAAAGGGTATTATCTAGGCTTGGGTTTGGTTTGGAGGAGAAACCATTGTAGGCCTAGATCTAGGCTAGACTATGTTTATGTTGGTTTTAAATCCCTCGTATCATTCATAGTGCCTGCGCAGACCAAGTCCTTTGCATAGAGATGCCTAAAACTGGATTGCACAAATGTTTGTCTGGAGGCTTCTAGAGGTATTTGAATTAGGATTGCATTGTATTGATGATCTCTTTTTGTAGTGCTGGGGCTGACAAGCCTTGGCTAGGGGCTGCTGCCAGAAGAGACTGTCTGGCGGTTCTTTT
>NW_008237273.1:637806-671706 GCF_000691975.1 Corvus brachyrhynchos
AGAGACTGTCTGGCGGTTCTTTTTGTGCTAGTGGCTGGGGTGTTCTGCTGGCTGATTTAGAAATTATGTGGACTGGGTTCACTTGGGCAGAGTTACTGCTGAAATTAGAGTTTTGGCCACCAATTGTCCAAAAAGTCATAAAACACATCTCAAAAGTGGATGCTGAATTACACAGAACTCTAGAGCTAGCCAGACAACTGTTGGCTCAGCTGCAGTCTAGGACTGGCAGAAAGTGCTGGTGAGATAAATGCATTTGATAACAGTCCAGATTAGAGATAGAAAATAAGGCTGGGACTTAGTCTAGACTTCCTGGGACTTGCAAGGGCATGCAAGGGATAATGCATGTACAGGCAGCCAGCTGGCAGAGAGGTTGATGGGCCTTGTCAGGCTAGAGCCAGGATTGGATTAAATGTTACTTTGAACAAGGAGCACATAGTGATTTACTTTGTGGCATAAACTAAATTATTTCAATACTCTCTTTAAGGCAGAGACCAAATGATGCAAATTTGCTCTAGCAGCAAAGAGCTACTATTTATGGTTCACATATTGTTGGATATTTGAGGTATTATCATATGAGAATTGGAAGTGAAGACAGTAAGAGTCTTCTGTACAATTTAGTTCTGATGCTGGCAAAGGTTTCCAGAAGAGATTATACCTCATATTTGGGAGAAGGCTTCAGATCAGGTGGGAAGTGATGAAGAATCTGGGTAGCACTGACAGCTCGGGGTTAGGATGGAGCTCCTGGAAGTAGGTAGAGATAGAATTAAGGCTGAGTGCACAGAAATAGTATTAGTTAAGGTTTAGTGTGACTGGTTCACAGCTTTTGTGTTAGCAAGGTCAACCCACTGAAACACTTTGCTTCATCTAGAAGAGATCAACAGAATATTGTCAATTCATTGTAAGGCAAAAGTACCTCTTGAGATGTGTCTTCCTGAGGTCATTGTGGCACACTGCAGATTGGATTTAGCTGGAAGCATGTCTGTATCAATGGCTTTTATCAACCTATGTTTGCATTCAATACTTCTTTTCGCAGTATTAGTCATAAAAATCACCCAGTCTGATTTCCTGATACCCAAAAAATGTACATTTTTTTAATAATTTCTAGGTCAAAGTCACAAGTAGTGACCAGCACTAATCATTATTTATCTTGACTAGGTCTTGTGACAAGTTCAGGAAAATTCTTTTTTCTCCTATTTTGGCAAATGAGGTGAAATGTATGGAAAACCATGAAATAAACCTTTCAAAAACAGTGCACAGTTTTTATTTTATATCAACCTTTTTTCTTTTCTGTTCAATATAAAGTATTTCAATTAATAGCACGTAGAACATGATCATTCTCCTAATCAATATATTTGACCTTTAGGTCATGCAATGATTTCCATAGTGAACAATACACTGTGTAAAATAAGGAATACATCTCATTTTTCAAACCTTTCAAATCATTTTCACTGATTCCTTCTGGTTTTCCCATTCTGAGAGACAGGAAATTATTACTACTGTTTACCTCCTTTCTCCTTTACTTCTGTGTTTGATATCTCTGTCATCATCATTTGCCTCTTTCCTAGTGTCTTCTTCGTAGAATCATAGGATGGTTTGGGTTGTAAGAAACCTCAAGGATTCTCTATTTCCAACTCCGCTCCCATGGGCAGGGACAGCTACTAGATCAGCTTGCTCAGAGCTACATCTAGCCTGGTCTTGAACATTTCCAAGGATAGAGCATCCACAATTTCTCTGAGCGACATTTTACAGTGTCTAACCATGCTCACACAAAAGAATTTCTTCCTAAGATCTAAGCTAAATCTACCCTCTTCAAGTTTAAAGCCATTATCCTTCATCCTGTCTCTATATGCCCTTGTCAAAAGCCCCTCTTCAGCTCTCTTGTAGCCCTCTTTAGGTACTGGATGGCTGCTGTAAGGTGTTCTCAGAGCAAGTTCTCCAGGCTGAACTATCCCAACTGTCTCAGCCTTTCCTCATAGGAGAGATGCTCCATCCCTCTGATCATCTTCATGTACCTCCTTTGGACTCCAACAGGCCGGTGTCCTTCTTATGTCTTACTCTATTTAATATTTACTTTTTTATCAAAGATGATCCCCAAGAAGTTTATCCTTTTTTCCATTCTCTGTCCTTTTCCTGGTTTCACTGTGACAGTACAGTCACAATTTTTTAAAATACACATAAACATGTAATTTGTGACTTGTATTTAAATACATAAATGTATATTTTGAAAGAATCGATTTCTTATAAGTAGACATGTAGTTTAATAAAATGTTATAAAATTATTTAATATCTATTTTATATAAAGAGGTAATTATACATATATATGTTGAAAAAGAGTGAACTTACACTCTAATATTACTTGAAAGGAAATTGTAATGAGTTGGGGGTCAGTCTCTTCTCTGAGGTAGCAAGTAATAGGACAAAAGGAAATGGCCTAAAGTTGTGCCAGGGGAGCTTTAGATTGAATACTCAAAAAAATTTCATCACTGAAAGGCTGATTAAGCATTGCAACAAGCTGCCCAGAGAAGTGGCGGAATCACTGGAGTGTTCAGAAAATGAGATGTGGTGCTTAGAGACATGGTGTAGTAGTGGACTTGGCAGTGTCAAGATAGTTGTTGGACTGGCTTTGGATCTTAGAGGTCTTTTCCAACCTTAATGGTTTTATGATTCTATACACACAATAATCAGGACACAAATGGATTCTACCTGGCTATGTACTTTTCTCTTCTTCTTTCATCCTTTCTGCAAAATTCTATGGATGTTTTTAACTGAGCTGATATTTTCAGAGGAATACCTAAAACAACCCTACTACTGTTCTGAATAGTAATAGCTAATGTGGACAACAGTTCTGTGTATAATTAGCATATATAATTAATTGGGGTTTCCCATAGGCATTATTTCTTTTTTTTTAACTGAACTTGAATTTAGTCTGTCAAAACTTTGAGGGCTTTCACAGATGGTTTCAATTTTACACACCATTCATAAGTTTTTTCATTAGCAAACTTGGTAAGCTCATGGTTGACCCTTTATGCTGCTCATCTGGGCATCTGGCTAACAACTCATGCCATAGCACATATCCCTGAGGGATTCCACAGTCCTTCATCCATTGCAAGAGCAGCTTATTGGACCATTCTTTACCCAGTCATCAGTTCATGGGAGAATCTTCTAGGAGTATCCGTCTAGGACTCTTTGGTGAGAAACCTAGAAAAAAACCTAGACTAATAAAACTACCTTTATTTTCTTGACAAAGAAAACCACAATGCTCAGAAAAAATTACCTTTCTCAGGGTACTCTTTAAGTTCTGTTGTCTTTTTACATTCTATCTACTCACCCCGTAACTGACGTAGAAATTGTTGGACCGAAGTTTTGTTCATTATTCATGAGATGCCTTCTGAAAACTGTTACAGATTTCTATCTATGTGGTTTAAACCATGGTTTATGCATGTAAGTAGACTGAATACCATATGTGATTTGGATTTGCGATTCCTGTGCTCAACCAGTACGTCCTTTGAAGCTACTGGGTAGATGCTGTTTGGATCTGAAGATGTGTTACCATTAATTTTACATACTTCTTTAAAGTACTGCTGATCTGAAATGTACTGGCAGGTTTTAATGATGCCTTTTCCTGGTCTTAAAGTCAAGAGTCAAACACGGTTAGAAGGGGAAAAGGGATTTTACCTTGGTATTTATTTTAAGGATCTTTAGGTGCACCACATCCAGGTCAACTGCACCGAAATGCACACCGCAATGCACACCCCCAGAAGATCTGGTATAACATTGTAGGTCTTACTAATTAGCATATCTATCAAAGATTCCCAAATGAGAGGCTCAAGTGAACCCCCCTCCCTGAGGAGCCTTCCCCTGGATGGTTCTGTCTTAGTTTACAGAATATGTTCTGAAGAGGACCTTGGGGTCTGGGGCACACTGATCCCTAGCTACGAGGCTTCTAAAATGTTTAGTCTCTTAGCTTGACAAACAAGTCCAAGAATGTAGGGGAAAAGCACTAATACAGAAGTTGTAAAAAGGTATAACAGGGGTATAAAAGAAAAGGCAAAAAATCTTCATGACGTCATTAAGGCAATAGAGAAAGTTTCTTAGACATGTAATTTTTTATTCCTCTGACAAATTGTTATTTGTAATTTTTCCTCTTCTTACTCTGTAACTTTTGTTTACATATATCTCTCAAAAATCAGTCACTTTTAAGTGCAATTAAGGCTTGGAGCCAACCGTGTTCATTTTTCATTATTTTAACAACTTGCATGTGTGTGGCAAAAAATGCCCTTTCAGTTTGTTAATTTTATTTTTATACAGTATCTATCACAATAGGATCCTCTTTTTACATTGATTTCCTAGATATTGCCGTTAATAACTTAAGATTAATAAATATTCTGCAGTTACAATTAAGATGGCTTGTTCAAAGGTGAATTCTCTTACCCTGGGATCATGATGATGGTGGTAAAATGGTCTTTCCACAGACGACTGGGATGTTATGGGTGGTATCACAGCAGAGATGCAGCACATCTGGTTTCACTATTTGGGGTTGCCTTTGGTTCTATGGAATGATTTTGGTCTTCTCATTTGAGAAATTTCCACATTGCCACGTTAGTAGTGGATTATGTACAGATGAGTAAGTGTTATATCTGGTACCACAGGTTCCATTACTGCCAGCTATCCTAGCCAATCCACTGTCGTGATTTTCTCTTTTTTTCTTTTTATGGGCAGATTAATGGAACTGGTAAAAGATTTGGACCTTCTAGCTTTCTATTGTGGCTTTGTGAGAGAATTAATCTAAAGGCTTTTTAACACTCTCATCACCTAAAGAATACTGATTAAACCAAGATTGGGACAGGGTAAGCAAGTTCAATTCAGAGATACCTTGCAAAGTATGTAAATCAGTGATAATATAATTCCAGAGTGATGTCTCTGGCTGATTTAGAGGCTTAAATTGAGAAGCAACAGGTGGAGCTGACTTTCATTAGAGAGACAACCCTAAAACCAAGCTGATCCAATACAGGACAATCAAAACCAGGGGATGTGAATGCAGAAGTGGACAGTAGGCATATTCCCTGGACCTTGAGGGCAGAGCGCCTTTCAGCATTCAAGGGAATGACAAGGCAAACTCAGAGGAGTTATGGTGTAGTCTTGTCTTAAAACATATGCTTGAAAGCCTTCAGCATTTCTCATTATTTACATTTTATTTTCTTTTTATGTTATTTTAAACAAGCTTGTAAAAGTTATTTTCCCATGACAATGTCTGGCTTCTATTTCCTTCATGAACAAATTATTAACAGCAACAAATCTCTTGTACATCCTTCTTTTTTTCAGTGCAAGATATCACCACATACAACCAGCAATACTGAAGCACTCTAGGTAGAATATTTTTTCTACTGACTTGAGAAGCACAAAATTACATATGTCAGATTTCTCATTAATTACTTTCATTAGTATCAATCTGATGATTTGGCATTTGGAACTTGCAGAAAGAATTCAGAATCAGAATCAGAATATGGGAGAATCCATCAGAACTTTTCTAATAAGCATGGTGGCATGGAGCTAGATCATAGTAGAGCAGATCAAATTGTGTAAGACAGAATTTGCTGAAGCACTTCCAGAGAAGGACAACAGAGCTGGTGAAGGGCCTAGAGAGTAAGTCCAATGAGGAATGGCTGAGGAGGCTGAAGTTGTTTAGCCTGGAGAGGAGGACGCTCAGGGGAGACCTCATCACTCTCCACGACTGCCTGAAAGGAGACTGTAGCCAGGTGGGGGTCAATCTCTTCTCACAGGCAACCAGTGACAGGACAAGAGGACACAGGCTTAAGCTGCACTAGGGGAGGTCCAGGCTGCACATCAGGAAGAACTTCACTGCAAGGGTTGCAATGGGCTGCCCAGGGAGCTGGTGGACTCACCATCCCTGGAAATATTCCAGAAACAATTGGACATGGCACTTAGTGCTATGGTTTAGTTGACATGGTGCTGTTTGGTCAAAGGTTGGATTCCATCTGGGAATGTCTTTCCAGCCTGAATGGTTCTATGATTCTGAGGTATGAAATAATAATTTCCTTTCTCTGTCTCCATTTTGGAACACACACACACACAAGAAAGAAATGGTGTCTTTCCTCCTCACCTCCCCCCGACTGCATAAAATGAGAACATTTTGTTGAATATACTTCTCATGGCTTAGCTCTACAAGTAGCATTAATAATTACTTGGTTATGACTGCTGGTTATAAACTGCTGATTAAATTTCAAAGCTGTCCAAGTAAACTACAGTAGTTTTGTAGGTCAGGCCATGTGTTCTTCAGTGAACAGAAGCAAATGGTTCAGGCACACACTGCCAAAATCAAGTGAAAAAGGGTTGGGCTTTCAGGAACTTGACTTGTTAGGTTTTATGTGAACTAATCAAATTTTGGAGTAACAGGAAAAACCAACAATGTGCAAAGGTGAAGTCAGATGTTGCAGTCTCTTGTTCATAGAACAGATCAGAATATCTCAAAAAGCTTACACACCTTTTGTGTTCAAGTTTTTATGTTCTTGTTTTCATTCAACTTTTTGTGACATCTCCCAAACCAAATCTACATTTTATCAACTCCAAACTTCACCTGAGCAACACTTTGTGCTTCTCTTGCATCATCTCAGGCAGGTATTAATAAAATCAGTGTAAAAAACAGTGATTAAAAGAGATTATTTTTTTCCAGGGTCTTTCAACAGGGAAAAAAGATATCTCTGTTGATAGTGGCTGTAGGCTAGACAGTGGATATTCTGAGGACTCTAGTTTTAACCAGTTTCTTATATGACTGGTGTTATTCTTTTGAGTCAACAGCTGACTGAACAGGAGCCAACTGTGCCCAGGTGACCAAGAAGGCCAATCATGGCATCCTGGCCTGGATCAGGAATAGTGTGGCCAGCAGGACAAGGGAAGTCATTCTTCCCCTGTACTCGGCCCTGGTGAGGCCACACTTTGAGTGCTGTGTCCAGTTCTGGGCCCCTCAATTTAGGAAGGATGTGGAGATGCTCAAACACTTCCAGAGAAGGACAACAAGGCTGATGAGGGGTCTAGAACACAAGCCCTGTGAAGAACGGCTTAGGGAAATGGGGTTGTTTAGCCTGAAAAATTCAGATAGGATTTTATTTGCAAATACATTGGTCAATTGCCATTTTTTCTAGTTCAGTTACCTAAGTATGGGAAACTCATTGTTAGTTGGAGGACTAGCTTAAGATTCTCAGGTGACGACCATCTCTATTTGAATCTTTGTCACTTCTCATAGCTACGAGGGTGTTGCAAATTCATCATACTACAGAGCATTCATTTCATCATACTACAGAGCTGAGTGTGGGAGAGATTACTACAGAGATTTCAATGTGTGGGAGTTGGCCCTGTGCAGTCAAACCAGGACATTTTTTACAGCATTTAGCTATCAAGTCTCACTCTTGAGTTTTTCAGGGCTCAAGCAGCCACTGATGTTTTTTCCTGGACAAAGAACTTAGCTTTAACAAACAGTCAAACAAAATACGAAAGAAGTTTTTGCTATGTGGAATCACGTGTATATATTATATTGTATATTGTTCCTCTTCTGCTTACAATACTCCTTAAAAAAATACATGTATGCTTCTTTTATTTGCTTGTTTTGTATAATTTGAGCTTATGACTGTGGCTCATTGTAATTCTTTCCCACCTATGCTGTTATCATGGCTGTATGAGTGACTTCCACATTAGGCTGGAAAAGATGTACATCTGTCTTTTCTCTATGTCACAACAGACAGATAACTGCAGACATGCGGGAATAATCACCAGGGAGAGAGGAACTCTTCTTTCTTCCTGATTTTTTTTATTTTTTAAAATGTAAACTCTTTTTTCCTCCCATTCCTTTTATAGTAGCCTCTGTGTGAGTTCTTGGTCTGTTCTTTATGATTCACTGCAGACCGTACTGCTGAGGAGATCTGAGTATGCGAATCACTGATGATCCTTAAAAAACAAAGAGTAAGAACAGAATTCTCCCCAGAGAATGCCTTTCCTGTACATTGAGATCAGAGACCTCCCCAGATGGCTTCCAGCACAACCGAACATTTTTCCCAGGAGTGCCTGAGGCTTTCATGAGCCTGGAAAGACCCTTCTGCAGTGTGCGATTAATGCATCATCCCCACAGAAGGAATTAGGTATCCTGTTTCTGACACACAGATTCAAAGAATATTGATCTGTGCAAAAGGCCTCCCCTTTGCTGAAGCAGTTGTATTATTGCTACAGCTGGTTTGGGTTTTTTTCCTTTTGGGAACTGACATCACTGCTTAATTAGAAAAGGGCAGCCTTAGTCGCAGTGGACCAGATCTCATACACACATCAGTATTCTTGCCCTCCTTCTGCTCTTCAAGATGTATCTTGATTTGTAATCATGTTGCTGTCCATCTACAGAGGAAAACAAAACAAACAACCCAAGTTACAAAGTTCATCTAGATTTGTCATATTTTTGTTTCTATTTCACAAACCATTCTTCAACAGTGTCTCTTGGTGTTTGGAAAGAGAGAAGAGAAAGGGAAAGGCAGATTTAAAAACAGTGTTTCCAAAATGAGGAGACTCATTTGAAACATGAGAGAAAAGGAAAAAAAAAAAAAAAAGGCAGTGGTTAAACAGTTTAAGCTGTCTGGAAAAAAGGGAGAGGATTGCTCCTGAGAGCAGCAGTACTGTCTTGGACAAGGATCCATCTTTCGTAGTTGTGATTTAGCAGTTTTCTCTGTTGTGATAGCATTATGCCACTGATGCAGAGATGCTCAGGCAGCACTGAAACACAGTGTCCTAGGACAAATAATCAAATAGGAGAGGATTTTAGCAGCAGACTTTTTTCTTCCCTTGCCAGCTGTTCATGCAGAGGCATAGAGATAAGGACAAGGGGTAACCTGCTGAGATTTTGAAGTCCTCATAACTGGATTAATCAGAACAGATGTCAAGTGGGAAGGGTTTTTTACTGGGCTGGGTGCAAGTGGTGCTGCTTTACCAGGTTGTAGGTCTCTCATATTGCAGTCCTTGCACTACAAACTCTTGTTTATGTGGGAAATCCATTCACACATAGTACTGAAAGCATGCTAGCTTTTAAGCTCAGATGGCTTGTACGCTCTAAAGACAGTATTCTAGATATGCACTTAGCCCCAGCCAGGATTTCATGCCTAAGTCTGAAAAAAGCATTTTTACAAGCAAAATAAAGTAAGCAGGAGAACAAACTTATAATAAAGACAGTGCCACAAAGGAGAATGAAATAAAGACCTCACCTCAGGAAAAAAAAAAAAAGTGAATTAAAATTTTTAAACTATTTATTATTTTTCACATCTCAGCCTCCCATGTTTTACACTGTACTATCAAGTGTATTATAACTCCTCATAGAATGTTTTTTGGGAAACATTAAACATCTAAAATCTGTGTCCAGGTATCAGGGACAGTAAATAGTAGTAGGTGATTTTCTGATTCATTAAACATTAGTCCCTGTCTTCTGTCCCTTTAAGATTATTCAGTAGCACTAACCATGCGTTTGCCATGCACTCTTTATTTCAGAATATGGTCTCAAAATGGTCACTGACTATGCCCAGAAATTTATTTGACTGTGTTTTGAACCCAAGATTTTGCCACCGATCTATGCTTTGTTTTTCTATTTAATTTTTCTATTACAATGTGTATCTGGTATTTAATGAAGCTGCAAGATGCATGTAGCGGAATAATTCTTCCCAGCATTTATAATAGGTTCACTCTTTGATATAACCTCTTTTTCAGATCCATTATGCTGGTGCTGCTGACAGTTCAGTCCAGTTCATCTTCTACCAGCCTATCATTCACCGATGGAGGGAAACTGATTTTTTCCCTTGTTCAGCATCCTGTGGCGGAGGTAATGCATTACCACAGTATTTCAGAAACTGTCACCTGCGTACCTGACCTGTCCCAACTTCTGCCCTGTTTAAATAGTTTCAACTAAATGAAGAGAGGGATTTAGCAATGTGGCAGTAGCCAGTAAGTTTTTAGCATCATGCCCAACTGTGTAGATAAAGTACATCTTCATGCCTACATGTCTGCATTTAATGCTACAGCAGTCAAACATAAGGGCTGATGGGATTTGGGCCTCTTTTGGAAAAACAAGATGTCTCCATTTGTCCCTGTTCCTACCAGCAGGTTTATGTGCTATACTGAAACAGAGGGCACAATTCTCGGTGACTATGAAACCTCTGCCTTTGTTTTTTTCCTTTGTTTTTTCTAGGCTTCTGAATTTTTGTTTGACTGTACTGGTTATCTTTATTTCCTACTACCTACTGCTGTTTTCAATCTGGCCTGTAAAACAACAGCTGCTATGTCCAAGCAAGCTGAAATTAGGGTTTTTTTTACCAAATCAGAACTTAGATACATTCCAGAGCCAGACAGGAAGAATACCATGTCTCATATTATTTATTCCTCTGTGTATTGCAGGTTATCAACTGACATCTGCTGAGTGCTTTGATCTGAGAAGCAATCGGGTAGTAGCGGATCAGTACTGTCACTATTATCCTGAAAATATCAAGCCAAAACCAAAACTTCAAGAGTGTAATCTGGATCCTTGTCCTGCAAGGTCAGTCAACTTTAATTTTAGAGGAGGCTGAGATCTAAAGGAGTAAAATAAAATAGGAGAATATTCTGTTGATATTTCTCACAGTGTCATTTATCCCACATAATTCAACCTCTTTCTCATCCTGAGAAAGCACTGTGTAGAACACCTTTATTTAGCACCTTCACATAGCAAAGACTGATTTGAAATGGTTGTTTCTTCCCCTCAGAATGTATTTTGCCTCATTAATTGTTACAAAGTATGAGAAAACAAATTGTCCATGATACCATCCCCACATTCAGTACCTGCCTCTTAAGTGTTAGTGAGATTGAAAAAATTCTTTTGCTTGAAAATTATTGTCATCACAATTATTTTTATGGTTTTTTTAAAAAATTTTCTCCTTAATAAAAGTCATGCTTGCATTTATGGCAACTTGTAAAATGTAATGAGTGATTTTGTTCTAGTTAGCAATGTCCTTTGGCCCTGCATGAAAATCTCATGCTTGCTGCCCCACAGAATCACAGAATGGGTCAGGCTGGAAGGGACCGCAGTGGGTCATCTGGTCCAACCTCCATGCTCAAGCCGGGTCATCCAAGAGCACATGGCACAGGATCGTGTCCAGATGATTCTTGAATATCCCCAATGAGAGAGACTCCACAACCTCTCTGGGCAATCTGTGCCAGTGCACTGCCACTGCACAGTAAAAAATTCTTCCTCGTGTTAAGGTGGAACTTCCTGTGCATTCTTCCTCAGAAGATTAATAGAAAATATAGTAGGATCAGATAGTCAGGTTTTTCATGTATAAGAAAAGAAAGAAAACCACAAAAAAGACCAATCCTTTGTTGCACTGATTGCCCTGAACTTCAGTGGGAATCCATCTGCAGCCACTCAATAACAGCAAGCATTTATTTATGCAGTCTAAACCTTTTGGTCGTCTTATGTGGCTTTGCTAAAAGATGGTTAAGCATAGCCCAACAGGCATGACAAGGATGTCCTAAAGCCATTTTATCACCAGCTCCTTTCCTTCTAGACTAGTTTTGTGCCAAATTTGATAAAGTGAGTTCGAGCAAGCGTCACATAAAAAGTTGCTGTGTCACTTCAGATTGCTGGAGATTGTCACAGAAAAAAGATGTCCTGATGAGAAAAAGGATGTGTAAGAAACCTATGGGCCTGTGTATCCACCTGTCTGAGGATGGTTGCTGCCCAAACCAGGTATACCAGCTTTAGAGTAGCTAGGCATTATCAGAGCAGAACAAATCACTCCAAGGCAAAGACAGTTTTTACTTCTTACAGAAAGTTTTCGCTGAAGTTCACTGACTTTTTCTGGAGTTAACACTCCAATTGCTTTGTCATTGAAGACACATTTACCCAGAGTGTAGGGCAGTTTATATTCCTTTGTTCCTTTAAGACCATTTTGTTTGAGACCAAAGTCAGTAGAGGTCAGGTATAATCAGGTAGAATGTTGAAACATGAATGTCTCAGGAAAGGGATTCTTGAAAGGTATGCATCAGTATGGAAACTATCTTTTAGAGTTACCTATCACAGGATCAATGAGAAAGTAATTCTATGTAGTTGCTGTATTTTTTTTTTTTTTAATTCCAAGATGCTATTTTTTAAACATACAGTTCTGGGTCAAGTATGTAATTTGCCTCTGGAATTTATGCTGTGGATATTTTCCATACTTTTCCCAATGATTTTAAATTATATGTTCTCAAATGGTGAGACAGATGACTGCATGGTACATGGGAGGAAAGAGAAAAAAAATAACAGCTGGGCAGATGTCAGGAAGCAATTTTTGGTTTATATAAGACATAACAGGGCAAAGTTGTCGATATAAAGACCCTGAGGGGAGGGAGAGTCATTTAGAAATACAGCAATGCCATCCCAGAGGAACTGGCTTTTTGGAAACATCTTTAAAGTATGCCAAATTTCAAATTACTATTTTCAAAAGTGCCTTTGTAAAGAAGTCAAGAATCAACAACCCAGAGGAAAAAAACAGAGGAAATCTGTGGTAACTTCTGGATTCCTGATGATTTCTTACAGTCAGGAATAGGGTAGGTGAAGCAGAAACACGGGGTCAGAAGCACGGACAAGGAGGGTGTCTTGGCTCTGCAGTGTCTTTTCTGTATGGGAGCTGCTCTGCTCCACCAGGATAAAAGAAGTTAATTTTTCCTGGCAAACCCAGTCCCAGTGAGGCACAGCTGATTAGTGGTTGCTGACTGTTCCTATGGTGTGTCAATGAATGCCGCAGAAAATAATTGTTGAAGACCACAGTTGCACTGAATAAAGCAGCTGAAATGGGTTGCTGTAGGAGAGCTTACACTAAAATTTTCAGCAAAGGACAGGCTGAAAGAAAAGTTTGAATGAATACCACAAGCATTGTGTGGGCCTGCAATAAGTTGCCTCTTTAGTTTTAGTGCATAGAAATGTTTTACTTTATTGTGCTTACTATGGCAATAATTAGCAGTGTTGCTGGAATCTTGAATAGCAAAAAAGCTTTGCCTCACGAAGATGGAAAAGTCTGTGGATGGTTATTTATCAAACATATATAATGTATACATACCCATTTTCCAGGTTAAGTAGAGGTGGCCACCTGTACTGTTCATCCAAGTCAGACCACTAATTCATGTCTCACAGAATGCGTGATACACCATGACACTGAGTGTCTTTTCATCCCTACTTACCAATGCTCTATCCAGCCTCTCTCATCAACCCTGTTTCAGATCCAGTTCATGCCTTACAAAGAAAAAAGGAAGGATCTGTTTATTTACAGTCCATTATGATTTTACCGCAGTCTGCATTGACTGGCACAAATAAGTCTGTATGTGTAATATCTACTGATGTAAGCAGCGGCCAGTTCAATCTAGTCCACTTACCTTCTATGTGGCAAAATCCAACATTAGTATTTCACCTATTTAATTAAGTGAAAATCTTTTAACTACCCAAAACTTCACAGACTGGAAGGGATTTTCAGCTTTCATCTATATCCTCATTTCTTGTATCTTTTAGTGAAAAAAGAATGGAATTTTTGCCAGCTTAGAGAAAAGGTTTGTTCAGATTTGACTTAACTGGGTGTGCTAATTTAGGACAATTCTAAGGTGCTGTAAGCAGAAAATACATCTCCTCCATAATTCAAAGGCTTCCCTCCAAAAAGCAATTTTTACAAATATGAAAAGTGCTATTTCCCCACTCATCATTCACTTACTCACCAGGATACTCTCAGTATTATTTCTAGATTTCATCTTCAGCTTTTAGGTGGCATTCCCGGCTGTGTCATTCTGAATTTTTCCCAATCTCCCATATTTTTTGCCTATTGCTCCTACATGTTAATGTGGGAGTTTCTGAGTCACAAAAGCTCTATTCATGCTTTTACTGGGAGATTTCAATGGTGTATAAAGATTTCTAAAGGCAACCTAAGCAAAGATTCTAAATTCATGAAGCACTTGTCTAAAAACTTTCATATTAGCAAGCCTCTAGCGTAAAGTGTTCTTTTTAACACTTTAATTCCTGGAGTTCGGATAGTTTTATCTGTAAGCCTGCCACTAGAAATAATGTTGATACCTGTGGAAAGTTTGGGGGGAAATCTCTCATTCAAGCAAGATTTTCAGCACCCGGAGACCTGAAAACTCTTGGATATCCACTATTTATGGAGTTCTCCAACAAAATTGCAAACTCCTCTTCCTGTCCAAGTTTTTCTTTATCATTCTCATTTAAATATCTATAATGGGTGGTGGCAGAAGTAGGCATCACCAAAAAGAAGTATAAAATTAAATTTAAGTTTTAATGAAGTTGTACTTTTTAGTTGTTAAAATTTTCAGCTAATCTAACAAGAGCACTGAAGTACAAGTGAAAGCATACAAAAGACACCAGGATGTTATGACCATTCAGAGTGATCCTTAGTGAGAAGTCTATAATATACTTGGTGATGTGAAAGTGGAGTTGTAGATGGAAAAGAAGCTGATAGCAATGGCAGTGTTCTGGTAGTCATAAGCAAGGTCACCTGAATTCAAGAGCAGGATAAAGATGAGCAGCAGACAATTCTAATGCCTAAAGAGGTACATTTCTTCTCAAGACAAGTAGTTGAAACCTTCAATTTTTGGACAGGATAAAAGTAATTTAAATTAATATAGAAAATAACTTTGTCAGAACAGGCAGGGAGGGTGGGCCAGGAAGCACTTGTCAAGCACTGAAAAGAAGTAAATAGCAAAGCAAATTCAGCTGTAAGGGGACAGTAAGTATTAATGAAACATAGAAAGAAAGTCATAAAGGAGCTGCCAGGAGGCATCAGATAACAAGCTGTAAGGTGGGAAAGTATATCATGTACTGCTGTGAGCATCAGATACAGGTATATGTCTGCCCAATGTGAAGTTACAGGAAAATTAGTCTATTTAAGTCCTAGAAGAGACCAAAACTGCAGCAAGTAAATGGTCATTTACGGAGATTTTCACTGGATATTCAGGTATTAACACCTAGTAGTGGAAAATAGCAGCTCATTCCTTCTTTGTATCAATCGCTGCTCATCCAAACCACCATAAAATATTGAACTGAATAAAAAAGGGAGATATTTAGAAGCATTACAGTCATGCTGCTGGAAGGAATTCTTTTTCTGCTTTCAACTGGCAACACCTATTTCAAGCACTGTGAACAGATTAGTTTTTAGCAGTCTATGGCAAAGCTAATTAAACCATATGTTGCTTATAATTTGAAATCTCTGCACCATAAGCAAGACATTTTTTATAAAGGTAAGTATTGTTGTGCCAAACAGACATTCTGTTTAAAGCAAGAGGTTTTTCAGAATCTGGCTCAAAAGGGTGGCTTTCTCAGCAGCTTTTTCATATATAAGTTGGTTTTTTAAGTATCCACTGACATTCCATTTTAAAATGTTTAATCAGAAGACATTGGATTTTGCAAATCTGTGAAGTACTAAGACCATATAGAAGGATATATAAATACAAAGTACATAGTAGTTTTTCAAGATTCACATTGATAGCATCAAGAAACCAGAAAGGTAACTCATACTGGTAGAATACCTAAGAATTACTGTTTCACTGCCTGTAAAAGTAGGCTTTGAAACCAATGTTGTCTGTACCTGTGGTGTTACTGTGGATGTCATCTACCCCAGCTCTAAAGGGAAACAGTAATAGATTCACAGAATAACACATGGGAGGCATGAACAGATACCATCTCTTTGAGGGCCCCAATAGCTGTTTCTCAACACAGAAAATGTTCCTGTACCACAGGAGATAATGTCACAGTGTGGCATCTTCAGAGAGCACTGAAGTGCAGTAACACACACTGCCTTAGTGTCAGGATTCAAAGTGTTAAAGTGCTAGTCTTTTGCACAAGATTGTTGTCTGTCCAGTGATAATCGTGGCTTTCACAGAGATGCTGGCTTGGATGCTAAAGTATTCTCTTTTATGGTGAGCACTTTGGTGTCATCCAGCGCAGCCAACCCAAGCTACTTTAACATTTCATTATTATTTTTTCATTGCTAATAATATCTTAAATATATTCCATTGCTTAGATGGCCCAGTCCCTGCCATGCAGGTCGTTTATTCACAGGTCTGACAGGTTTCAGTGAAGGCTTAAATCTTCCTTTTCTCTTATATTTGATGTGAGTCCTCATCAGGACAGAGGTGTAATGGGTGCAGCCACCCAGGAGTGTGGGCAGCCCTGCAGTTGTGAGTAGGATACCCTCGGCAAAACAGAGCCCTCAGCAAAAGTGAAGACTGTGAGCCAGCAGCTTTTGAGCATCCTGCAGAGGCTGGGCAGTGGCACACCAGGGTGCAGGACACCAGCGCAGGAGCTGCAGGTTGTCCCCATGCAGCATCACACCACCCTGAGGCACCTTGGAGGCAGATGTCTTTTCTCTCTGCTGGCTCCTCTCCCAGTTCTAGCACCCATGCCCCTGCTTGGCTCAGCAGGCTCCAACCTGAGACTTGTCAGCATACAGGAGAGAGAGCTGGGTAGGGCTGGCCTTGTCAGGAAGAGGGAGTCATCAGGGAGGTAGAGGAGAAAGGCATTTGAGCTTGTCATCTGTGCTAAATCTGTGCTTAAGGGGGAAAAGGAGCAGCTAGGGAGGAGTTCACCAAACATGTCTTCCAAGGAATGCAGCTGCAGACAGTTGTCCTAGGGGAAGGCTGAATGTTTGCAGAGATGGTAGGTCTGGTTGCAGCACTCTCACCTCTGACTTGCAGCTCCCATTCCAGCCATACATGTGCCTTGGAAGAGCAACTGGATTGAGATTGCCAGCCCTCGGGAGTTAAAAAAACCAATGTGCAGAATATATGACAGGACTTGTTGGTCTGAAAGGCATGGAAGATTGCAGACATATGAGACAGAACAGCTCTGAAAAATAATTTGCTTTGTGCTCCTTCTCCTGCCAGATCTCTTGATGCTTTGTGAATGAGTCGTGTTAGCTACTCACACATATTTCAGTGAAGGATTTCCTCTGCTCCTTTAGCACACCATCTCCTTTGCATTGTCTGGGTAATGTACAGTAAATAAAGCCCATAAAGTAGATCTCTCCATCATATTTATAGGAGTATGGTGGACTGATAGATTCATGGAATTTAAACCACTTTGTCCCATCAAAAAGTAAGAATACACCAAAGTAATCACTAAGATTTTTTTTAAGTGTTAACTTAGTCTTAGGGGTTTTTTTTATGGAACACGTACAAAAAAACATGCACAAGACTAGCTGGAAAGGAGCAGATATCATTAATGATACGATGACCATCCGCTCTTCTGTTTTATCTTTAAGGCAATTTTTTTTAAGTCATAAATTAAGCCATTGTGTATTATTGTGGGGATCTTTTTCCTTACTATGATTTTATGGCTGGGATTCATTATCTTGCAGTTACAGAATGAGAACCTTTGGCAGCCCCTCATGTATGCACAAAGACATTGTCAGTAATTCTGTGGAGCTCAATACTGTTTACAGAAATGCAATTTTTGTATGCAAAATTTTTTGAGGGTCGAACATTTCCAATTACAATATTAATCCAGTGCTTTGTAAATGTTACTTAATATTCCTAGGAGTGTTTAGATGTGGTACAGTTATTTCTATCTGAACAGTCTTGGGAATAATGCATTCTAAAGCATGTAGATCTGCATTATACATAGAGATCAGGTTTATTAGAAAGAAAATATTTTTCACTGCAATGAATGAGAAATGTTTTGAGATCTGCTTCTTTCTTAGGCAGTAGATGGTTTTATAGTGTAATTATTTCATTTTTTAACTCACTATGTTAACCTTTTTTTCCAACTACTTCTCAGCAAGCTGATGTGCTGGAAAGTGCAAACAGCTTCAGACTGGAACTTCAGCAGCAGTGGTAGAAGAGTCAGGAAAACAGCAAATTCCCAAAAGCATGAGCGAAAAAACCCTCACAAAAAATTTCCTTCCATCTTCTTAAAACACTAGTAGACAATTCCTCCAGATTCTCCAGATGTCTACCCATCAAGCTAAGTCCAGAAGGACTTGTTCATTGACCATACCCTAACCAACCCATTTGTATTTTCCAAAGTGTCCCAGTGCCAGAACTATGTCTCCTAGGTTTTTAGATTTTTGTAGGGACAGGCAGCTCTTCGAAGATGCAAATATGGGCACTCACAGAGAGAGTTCCTATGACTGCAGTGGCTCCTGGTCTTAGAGGGAGCTGTCTAGTCCCTCTCACATACTTCCAGGGCTCCAGCTGCTTCCTGCGCTTTAGCTGGAATATTCCAGCACGCTGACCTGGCGCTGACTCCTTGCTGTGGAAACACAATGGGATCCATTCTTCTATCTTGGACAAGTTATGCACATAAAATCCCTGTTGACTGAAAGGAGAATAGACCCCTTTAGGCCTGGCCTCACAAGAGTCCTTTGAATGCTTACAGCATTTTTCAGGGAACTGTGTTGGGGATGGAGAATACTTTCTCCTTTCCCCCTCCTTCGCTTCTTCCCCCTTGCAGAAATCCATAGCAGCATACCTAGCGTCTCTCATCTGTAAAAGGTTCCCGAAAACCACCTTTATTCTTGACATTCAGTTTCAACTCTCCATAATTGGATGAAGACACACTTTTTATTTTAATGCAATTGGTATTCACTCTTCAAATTTTCTGTCCACTTGCGCCCTCCAAATACCCAAGTGGCTTTGATGAAAGTGATAAATGATGTGTTCTGACATCATCTGTTTGATGGTATTAGATATGCCTGATAAATGAGAGACAACATGGTTAAATTTAGTCTGAGTCAGAATTATAAAAAGTGCAGACAAAATATGAAATTTCAGACTAGGAATTCAGTGAGACCCTGTAGTTGCCAACAAGACAAGTGGCATCCATCTCACACATAACTGGCATGATAATGTTTCAGATAATTCCTAATTTTGATCTATGCTATTGCCTTCTATAACTTTTAGATGTCACGTTGCAACACCATACCAATAACAGTACAGCAAAACAAGCCAACCAGTTATGACAAACAAAAAAAACCCAACCTGACATGTTAATCTTCTCTCAAACTCCTCCTTTCTTCCAGAAAAAAAAAACATAATAAAGAGGCAGGTCTGGACTCACTTAAGGTGAAGAGACAAGAATTGCAGATTTAAATTCTTGCACTGTGATTACTCAAATTTCTAATCCTGGCCCCTGTAAAAGCAGAGGTTTTATCTGATGGGCAGAAACAACCATATAATAGTTATAAAAGGATTTTATTTAGAGTTCTCTGAAGCAGATAGAAGCTTCCCTATTGTTCTCATTAACTTTTGTTCCAAGCTCCCAAGAAAGTATTACATATAGAAACATTCTTTTTGATGCTAAATAATAACACCATAAGTTAAAATAATATTTGGGTCACTTGAAGCAATAGATTGGTTGTTTTTCAAGCAATAATATGTTGATAAGAAAAAAGTAGCAACCAGTGATTTATTCTTTAAGTTACTCAGAAACAGTAGGATGGGAGCATATTATTTTTAAAATGGGATGACTACGTAGGTAAAATATCTTGTTTTGCTGGTTTATAATGCTGTAATACAAAAAGTTGTGTAATATAATACAATATTGTCATACAAAAGTTGTATAATGTAATCATTTAGTGTTTATTTTATTATGTGTACCTTCTACTCAGAGGGTTGGCATTATTGTTCCTAACAGTGATGGATACAAGCAGATCATGCCCTATGACCTCTACCATCCCCTTCCTCGGTATGTAAAACAGTCAACCAGATGCTAGGCTTGATACATTTTCTCATTCTTTTATTCTTCTCGATACTTGTGCTTTGCTCTCAAGCTAATTTAACAGATGCTGATTTTCTCTTGCTCTGGACTCTTTCAGATTAATGTAGAGATGTCCAAGTGCTAACCTGTTATAAATTATGTCAATGCAGAACTGAAATTATAATCTGTCTGAAGGAGAAATGCAGATTTATTAAGTGTGGGGTCCATTTCTTTCTCCCATTCTTCAATGCCACTTTCCCTTTTCTCTCACAACTTTCCTTTTATTGCCCTTTACTCCTCTCTGAGCAGAACTATAATCTGTGGCTTTGTTATGAATCACAAGACTTTCTCTCCCTCATCCCCATCATGCTGCTGCTTGTATGCCTATAATTTGTTAGATTTTGGATTTTGACAACATTAGTGTTACATTCTGATCCTACAAACCCATGCTAATGCCTTCCTTGGGGGCATTAATTCATTGGCTTTTCTAAGAAATAGGAGATTGGGTCAGGAATAGGATCAAGACCTGATCCTTATTATTAATTATCTTGCAATTAAAATGTCTTTAATGTAAGACCCAAGAGTCTCATGGAAATAATAAGATGAGTAATTATTCTTAAAGCAGTGAATAAGACTGTTGGTGATAAAAATGTTTGATAGGTGAAGGATAATAACCTCTGGGTCTTGAAATACTGCCTGGACATGCAAAAGTATTGTGCTGTGTTTCCTTCTTCATTAATTTATTGTGTCATGGACTATGAAATCACAGAAAGAACCCTCTATACAACTTGATAGTCTCATCCAGGTGAGCAAACAACCTCCCTCCAACTATATTGAGGCCTGATGCAGAGAGCTTTCAGCATCAGTGTGCAAATGCAGTGTGTTCACACTCCACAAATCATGGACTGACCTCCGAGTAAGACAAGGAGAACAACTTAACAGCCAAGGATTATGGCTGCCATTCATGTTCAAAACCTTTAACATTTGTGCCTTTAGGACTAGGCTTTTCTCTTCCTAGATAAATGCTTATGTTCATGTGCACATAGTCATTATCACCAAATATTTGTCATATGCCTCTGCATCCAATTCCTTTTTTTCTGGAAAACACTTTTCTCTGTTCTTTATTTAGAAAAAAATACACACACATACCTCCTAGCCTCAAAAGTTAAACCTGTTAGTGAGGAATATAGAAGCTAAAATACAAATACAGGGTTTAACACTCTAGCTTTTAAAAAAAAACAGATTTTATTTCAATTGTCTACAAAGGGCACTAACATTGAAAGGACAGAGGAAATTTTATATCAGAAGATGATTCAGCAGTACTTAATAGTGGAGGGACTGTATTTAACAGAAAAGCATTTTGAGTCATCAGCTAGACAGAGGCTCTTTTACTCCTGAGGAAAATCCAAAGCAGAGAAACAAAACACCCTGTGGTATCCGGTTGTCAGAAAGCATGGGACAGGGAAGACACAGCTACATGTGCCTTCTCCAGAGGCAGCTGAAACTGAACAGACCATGAGGCTGGCATGAGACAGGGCCGAGTCAGAGGGATAAAAATGCCTTTTCTCTGAGCTTGCGTAGTTTAGGAAAAGCAAACAAACAAAAAACCCCAAAAGCAACAACAAAATAATATTAAAAAACAAACTTTTTTTTATATAGGATTAGAAAACAAAAAAAAACCCAAGCCAAACAAAAAACACCACCTCTGCCCCAAAATAAAAAAGAACAGCCAAACCAAAGAGGGCCTGGTTTGGTTGTGTTACCTGCCTGAGTCTGGCACCTAATAACAGGGACAGAGGAGAGTGATAAACATTCCAGAAGTACAGTGCAAATCTGTGAAGGCATCTTTGCAAGACTTCCCAACTGCAACTCTACAGCCTTGTATTTTATCGCCAAGAGGGAAACGTATCATTTAACTTTTAATGCACCATCAGTTCTTTTCACAAATCCTCAACTAATGTTGCAGCCTTCATACCTTGAAAGGAGATGTGATACCTGCTTTAAGAGCTGTGCAACAGGGAAACTTAATTTTCCTCTCTTACGTTCTTCCATAACATGAGAACCAAACTATCTGCTAGATTTAAGCTGTTTGAAATTGTTACGGTTGCCTAAGGCACCTAGAAACTTGTCACAAAGACTCCAGGAAACTCCCTGGTGCCATCAGTTTTTATGGCTCGGAAAAGATGGCTCAGGCAGGCTTCAGCAAATTTTGCCGTTCATGACTTTCAGTTTGGGGCCTCTTGTTTGTGGTAGTGAGAAACCTTAGCTGTATGTTGGGAAACTTGTTCAGCAGAGCCACAGGGAACATATTTAAGTAGAAGTATTCCTAAAATTACATCTTTGTGAAATATGTGATTTATGATCAGCACACGATGATGGCTGTGCATGGTGTAAAAATGGTTTCACCACTCCTAGTAGTAAGTCATAGAATTAATCAGTGGCTTTACTACTCATAAAGAACTATTAATTTAAGCCATTTCACATTTATTTTTATGGTACTTATGGTTTTTATTATTTTTATCAGACAGTAGCCAGAGGAGGGTATTGCTAGGTGTCCTGGAGCAGATGAGAAGAATATGGGTTGATATGATGGAAAATTAGAGAGAAAGATAAGCATTTTTCATACTGGTCAACAATCTTGGGGATCCTGTTATTGTTA
Source organism: Corvus brachyrhynchos (assembly GCF_000691975.1). Taxonomy (NCBI): domain Eukaryota; kingdom Metazoa; phylum Chordata; class Aves; order Passeriformes; family Corvidae; genus Corvus; species Corvus brachyrhynchos. The sequence continues at coordinate 660,213 of NW_008237273.1, forward strand.
CTTAACAAAAATATTTCTTTTGTTTTAAGCGAGAGAATGAAAGTCCTCACCCTTCACTTTTTTTACTTCTTGTTTTAAGGAGGAAGCAGGTGGGGTGTTTTCCACAAAAACTATTTTTTAAAATAAAAAAATGTTATCTTCTGACCAAAATCATTCCTTCAAACAGTATTTGTAAAGTCGTTATGAAAAGGACATTTGCCTTGTGGGGTAAAAAGTTATTTCATGAAATGTTTCCAGGTAGGCAGAAAACATACTTCTGTACCTCAGTCATGCACTGGAATATACAGGAATAGCCACACTGGATCATGAGAATGGTCCCACATCCAATCTGTGACAAGGGCTTGAATATAAGAGAGGCAATACCAGGCTATTTTGTATGGACAGACATGTATACATATAAAGGAATACATATCTTATAGCATATGCATCACTAAAAAGAATGATTATTCTCATAAGTATGCATAGCTTTTCAGAACATGCATTTTTCATTACATTCTCAAATGGCGCTTGCAGAGACAAGATGGTTTCTCATCTTCTTTCACTGCCTTAATTGTAAGGAAACAAGGTCCATCTGGCTTACCCATCAGAGGACATGTATCTTACTAGTATAGTCACATTTTCTTTTTGGTAATCTCTTCTCATCTTTCTTTTTTCTCTGCTGACTTGCTTGCTTCCCAGAGCACTTTGAGTTTCCTGTGATTTGTGACAAAGATTCTTCAGAATATTACAAAATTATGAAAATATGTTAATCCCGTCAATTAAAAAAGAAAAAAAAACAATTAAGTTAAAAGTATTTAGATTTTCTGTGGTAGTAGTAGTTGGATTAGTGGGAGAGAGATTTCATATTATTAACTGTGATGTAAAAGACACCAGCCATGAGCATGGTTTGCTGCTATGGATACTTACGAAAATAGATACATGATTAATTTTTACTGATGTTAATCAGGTAGGGGAAAAAAAAAAAAAAAAAAACAACAAACACCCAACCAATCAACCAATCTTGCAGATAGCAGTTTAAGCATTATGGGGGTATAGGTGGGGGTGGGAACAGCAAGGGTAATGTTTCCTGATGCCTCTGTTTCCCAGATGGGAAAGTACACCCTGGACTGCCTGTTCTTCATCCTGCGGAGGGGGCATTCAAAGCCGCAGCGTCTCCTGTGTGGAAGAAGACATTCAGGGGCACATCAGCCCTGTGGAAGAGTGGAAATGCATGTATACGCCAAAGATGCCTGTTGTCCAGCCCTGCAATATATTTGACTGTCCAAAGTGGCTTGCTCAAGAATGGTCTCCGGTAATCAGCTTAGTTTTGTTGGTTTTGCATTTACCACATAGGGAAAATATCTTAAATTATAGTGTAGTGAGTTTATGGAAGTAGGAATGTTTACTGCTTTCTCTCCTTATTGCCAACACCTCTGTTTTAAATTTATGCTATTTGTCTAACTGCAAAGTAAACACTCAGGAAAAATATATTAATAAGATGAACATGAGCAAGGAGAATGATGGAAAAATAAATCAGCTCTGTAACATTAATTGGTGACCTTCTACTAATAATAGACTGGGAATATAAATGAAATGCCCAAAACAAAACCAGTGAGCATGTAATGGTATTTCTGTATTACAGTATTTCAGCCATAATGCAAAATTGCTGAGAAATTTCAAGAAGCACATAAATCTGTATATGACTGTGCTCTCTGATACTTGTAGTTGTCTGTTCCTGACTTGCCTTTCCTTCTGTATGAAAGTCAATGTCCTGGAAATGTCCTTCCACAAAAGTAGTAAAGTATTTTGACTTTGTACATAAAGACTTATCTTGAATATAGTTTCTCACCACCCCTGCTTCTCAACAATTGTGCTTTAGAAGCTAGGCTAGCTTACCTATAGATGAGATGTTGACTCACGGCAAAGTGTTCGCTGATTTCCAGATGAAAGCTGCAATCCAAGAGCAAAGTAATATTGGTAATATTCATAGTGCTTCCAGCTGATTGGTAGTTTTGATCCTCTCCTGTGCAACCAATTTTGAAACATTCTATACAGGGGGGAAAAGTTGATGAACTATAGGAAAAATAAATTTTAAAAATTAAAAAAAAAAACCTACTTACGAAAGTGTCTGAGGGAAGAAAGCCCAATAGTTTCCCATTCTGTTTGGTGCTTTTTTCCAAAATAGCTGAGTGTAACCCCAGTACTTTGTCCAAGCAAAGCAGAGTGGCTCCAAATGAAACTGACAGGGTGTTACTGAGAATATTCAATATGGGACAGATGGCTACAACCCAAGAAGGCAACATTGCAAGAGTGACACTGCAAGGGAAGTCCAGTGGCCAAATGTCCCAATCAAGTAAATGTTCAGAGCAGAAAGGCAAAAATTTCTGTCAGTTTTATACCTTATCCATAATAACCCATTATTATGAATACTTTATGTTCAAGGTTGGGCATTTCTGCATCATGTTTGGCTCTCTAATGTACACATACTTCTGTTGCATGTTCCCCTTATAGTTATCATTCCTATGTGTGAATTTTTTTTTCTCCTTTTCATTTTCTTTTTCTTCTTTTTTTTTTTAATCCAGTGCACTGTGACCTGTGGACAAGGACTCAGATACCGTGTGGTCCTTTGCATTGACCACAGGGGCATGCATACAGGAGGCTGTAGTCCTAAAACAAAGCCACACATAAAAGAAGAATGTGTTGTACCCACTCCTTGCTACAAACCCAAAGGTAATGAGGCAGAATGGTTCTCATAAATTATTTTTCAGAGCTCTTCCATATTCAACCATTTTGTTTTGTTGCTGGCATCACTGTTTCCAGCTGCATCAAGTTACGATTTTGCATCTGTTCCTGTCTGTTCCTGTCTGCCTGCTATCAGCTTGGAGTGAGTGCTGACTTCTTTTTTCTTACAAGCTTTGTGCTTTTCATAGTTAGTTTGTGGTCCAACAGACTAAGCAATATAAACAGAAATTTGACTGTAGTTTCACTGTTTGCATCCGAGCTAAATTTGCCCTGTGTTTTAAAATAAATTAAAATTAAATATCTAAACAATGCCTTTGGTAAATAAATGTAACTGTAATCACAAAAGTGCCTGTTCATAACTTTAGGCATGAAATAGGTCAGAAGAGAGCATATCTCATCATGAGCTTCTCCTTACTATCTAAGCTGCAAAATTTGTCGGACAAAAACATCTTATAGCAAGGAGTATTCACAATTTGTATAGTAATATTTTTCTTGCTTGAACCTCAAACAGAGAGTAATGCTGGGGTAAAGCCACCATGGTTTGTTGAAAGAAGGAGAACATATTTCTGCGTTTGTTTGGAAGTTCTTATGGGATGGGAGTGTTAGAAAGAGACCTGAAGACTGGGTTGGATTAACAGGCAGTGAGCAGATGCAGCAGACACATGTATTTGGCCATTGGCACAGGTATATGGGCATGCAGGGGACCATGCATGTGTACAGCTCTACTGTTACCACCTCTGTGCCCATATGCTGACTAATTTTTGGGAAGCTCTGGGCTACTGCAGTTCAGGTGGACTTGACTTTTCTAAACTGTAGACTTGCACTCTACCATTAGCAGAAAACAATTCCTTTAAAAAAAAGAATTTTTATCTTGAAACTTATTAACAGCACTTTTTATGAAGCCCTGTGAAATAAGACTGACCCAGGATCTTGTGCTGTTCCAAGATGAAACAGTGAAATATTAACTTTAATTTCTGTACTTAGAGGCTGAAGATAGGCACACTTGCCAAGTTTCAAGATTCCAGTTTATCATGCCCATGAGAATTCACTGTATCTGCCAGGCACCAGAGGGGTGAAGCTCAGGGTCTCTGGGAAGTAATGAGCATGTTTACACTGTATTTTCCTGGCCACTATGAGCTTACTCTGTCCACCTTCCAAGATGTAAAAAAAAAGGCAAAAAAATGCCCTATGACTGTGTTAGCATGACTCTGAACCTCATACAGCTATTCAGTGGGTTTGTGCTCATTCAGTCAGCTGTTTTTATGGGGCACTGTAGGTTTATGGTGTCCAGAGTACAGGTAATGCAAGATCCAGTCTGCCTGCATCATATGGTGTAAGCAGAATGCAGCAAGACACAAATCTTGTGTTGCAAACCACCCACAACTGACTTCTGCTTAGAAGGATGCAAGACCAGCTAGGAAAGCTTTGCTTACCTCTATCTGTCATGAAGTGCCTTCCAATGGAACTTGTCAGGGAACAAAGTAAATTACTCTTTGCTGGAAGCCCACCCTTGCAAGAACATGGAATCTTTACCCTGGATAAAATCTTATGCTGTCTTTTGCAGCACATACATGATTAATTTCTGATTGTAGGGAGTTAACTTCCTTCTTCCATTTTTTCACATGGAATGAAAAGTGGTATGCAAAGTGTGGCTTACTTGGGTTTAGTTTTCCTCTTCAACTTTGTTTTGCAACACTCTCACAGTTCTTCCTTCATAACGCAAGAGGTAATACTTGAATATCCATGTAACTGAAGGCTGAACAGTGCTTTCAGAAGAGTGTTGAACTAGGTGGTATCCAGAAGTGTCATCCAAACCAAATTATTCTATTTATAGATTAGAAACTTGTCCGTTTTATTTCACAGAATTAGAGTTAGAAATTTAGAGCAGTAGGGGTAATGAAGTACTGCTCATCTACTGAATGTTTTATTCCCAGGCTGGTTTTTTTTCTGCAGCTGGATTAGCACAAATCAGAAAACAGTCTTCCTAGCTGACAGAAGCAGCAAGGCAAAAAATGTGGAAGTCTCTCTTCTCTTAACACAGTCTGCAAAAAATAGAAGGCAAATTGCTCATGTAATTTATTTCATTTTAGTTTATTCAAGCCCTAAGTCACTTTATGTTGCACCAATAGTGGGAAAAAAATAGGATATCACTAGATTAAGTAATGATTTTCAGTTTTAATAGAGAAGGTATATTCATCTAATACAACTTTCTGTATAATATAAGATATAACTGTTTTTACTGGAAGTGTTTTATGAAAAAAAAGATTTTACTTTAATCTCCAAAGGTAAAAGTTTCTCCTTAGCTTAGAAGTGCTTTTTGTTCATTTTTCTGTCAAAGCATACGTTACAACATCAGCATTTCTAATCCTCTAAAAAATTTTACAGTGTAGATGATAATTAACTCCACCTGTAAAAAAAGGAAAGTTATCTAAAAAGCCACAAAACAGGCTATGTTACACAAGAACTTTGCTTTTTTATAAGCACTTGCACCTAACCAAAAAAAGCACAGAAGTAAGATGTGACTTTCCAAAACCCATAAAACAAACTGTAGAACATATAAATAGAAATATTTCCTACATATTTTGGATTATTAGTAAAATATAGACTAAACTAAGGGCTGTGATGGCAAACATTCATCCTTAAATGGCACTAATATGTCAGATTAACAGCTTGGCAAGCTGTTTCTAAGATAGAGGCATAGTAATTCTATTACTGTCCCTCTTTTCCTCAGCTCCTTGCTCCAAGCAAATTTGCATGACTAAAGTTCCAGTAGCTGTGCAGTCAAATTGTAAGTCATCATTCCTCTGTGATACAACTAAGAGATGGCAAATTTCATGTGCATATGTGAAATGCATTGTGCATTGTTCTGCACAACAGAGTCACTTTCACAACAGAGTCACAGAAAGTTCCTGACTATTCTGAATGGCATTAACCTGCTCCTGTTGGCAAGTACAAGTCCATCCATCCATAAACCCAAAAGGCTTAGGTGATTTGTGAGTGGCAAATAGGTTTGACCCTGGTTCTCCTCAGTGGTCTGAGTCTCCCTGCCCTTTGTGGTTTTTTCCCCTGATCTTAGCCCAGAACGTTCTGTTGAAATGCAGAGCTCCTTCTCAAATTTTAGTGCCAAATTTGCTCTTGCTTTATATCCCTGTAAAGCTAAAACAGCTCTGCTACCTTCAGCTCAACTACTCTGCTTTGAAAGTGGGGTTTGGCTTGCAAAGCCCTGCACTCCCCAGAGCAGAGTAGCTCATTACACTGTGTGCACATCCTGGAGGGGAAGAAAAGCAGCTCCACTGTTTTCCATCAGAAATGACAGAAAAAGTATCAAGCTCATTTTTTTAAATCCACATAGCTGATGAAGATAAACAGAGTTGAAAAGCATAGCTGGGCCATTTAATTATAGTTTTCCTGTTGTATCACTCATCAAAGCAGGATTTTCTTTATTTTTGTAATCTACCAAAACCAAGCTCAGCATGTCTTCTGAAATTCTAAGATTTAAAAGTAAATACGGGTGTGTTACAAATTTTGCCTTTACAGTGTAATGGAGGGCTGTTACACTTGCAAGTTTCCTTCCAAAAAAATACCTTCCAAAGTGCCTACTTTTACAGTCCCGTTGTATAGTCTGAAAGGTGATGATTTTAGTTTGCCTGTCTGGCTTTAGGACACCATAGCCCTTCTACCTGCAACAGTGAAATATCTGGCCATACAACCTTGTAAGCGCTACAGTCCAGGTGACAAAACAGTTTGTTTCTCTCCCCTCCGTTCTCATTTCTCTTTTTCTTCTTGGTGCTCAGCCTCCATGTGTGTGAAGGCACATGCATGCTTGGTGAGCACAGGGAGGGTAGCACACATAGCAGCGTTATCACATGCTTCCTATTTTCATGCGCTTGTGCTTGCTCCATAGAGAGACTTCCAGTGGAAGCAAAGTTGCCATGGTACAAGCAGGCTCAAGAGCTGGAGGAAGGAACAGCCGTATCTGAAGAACCATCGTAAGTCTCAAAAATTTTGTTACAAAAGGTTCTCATTATGTGATTCTGAGAAGCTGTGGTTACTCCCTCCCTGGAGGTGTTCAAGGCAAGGTTGGATGGGACTCTGAGAAATTTGGTCTAGTGGAAGGTGTCCATGCCCACGGCACAGGGAGTGGGAACTAGAGGATCTCTAAGGTCCTTTCCAATCCAAAGCTCTCTGTGATTCTGTGGTGTTTCCTTACGGTAACCTGGGACTTGTGCAGAACTAGCACAGTCTCTTGAACGTATTTGGCTTCCGTAAGAGTGTAAAAGATGTACTCAACCTTGTGGAAATCAATGGACTTAAAGGCTGTGTCATACTTGGGTGTGAAGAGACATTTCCAGAGGGTAAATGGAGGTTTAATTTAAGTGAATATACACACTATATAGGGTCATTGCAAGAGTAGTATAATGAAAGTCCATGTAGCTATGCATTTATATATTCTCTATTACCACTATATCTTCACAGCTGAGCAGCCTTTTTTATTTTCTCAATACCCCTGCAAAGTAAGAGGTAAAACAAGGCAGCTAGTGATGATTCCCTCTTGCCTTTTTCCCCAAGGAAAAGCATAGTAACAGCAAAAATAAAAGAATTAATTTTAGCAGAAAATAAACTAGAATCCTGTGATACATACCACATAAGCATGGAGCAATGAGGCTAAGAAATTAAAAATACTCTTATGATTACGTTTTAGATGTTTTTGTCTAAAACTGTGATAAATGCATGCTATAATTGCAACCTCTGTACATAGCTTCCATCAATATCCAATTCCTTGTGTCTAAACATGTGGCATTTTTTATTGCAACTGCAACTATGTATTAGACTAAAAACCATTGTTATGCAATATAATTGCAGTTTTGGTATGATTAATCTGAATTGAAGTCATTTGAAACTGGAGCATTGCAAGAGAGCTGGAGACATATGTATTAAGTCCTTCAAAATAAAAAAAAATTATCCATCTGCCATATGTATACATATAAACATATAGGCAAATATATGTATACAGAAGCATTTATACACACATGTACATAGACAGATGTACACATTCATATGTGCTTATATATATTAGTAGCAGCTATCACATATAGCATAGTGAGATCCTTAACTGCTTCCAGAGTTCCATAGACATTATAGGTTGATTAATTCAGAGTCAAAGCCTAGAAAATTTGATATTTGTAAGTGTACTGATTTTTCATTTGCAAAGTACAGTTCATTTTCTTGTGATTTTTCTCATGCCTATACTAAATTAGTTAGCTAAGTGTTCATTTATCAAATAAATCTTGGGAACACACATAAAATAGGAACAATACTGATATGCTGTTATTCAGAATAATTTGTTACACTAAGAAATTTTTTGATCAGTTTTGTGAACAAGGTTGTTTGCACTGTAGAAAAGGAGTATAGTTATATATATGTGTGTGTGTATGTATACATATATGGGTATATGTAGCTTTAAACATTAAGAAGAAGGGATTTGCAGAGAATAGGCATAACCTGTTGCTTATCATGATGTGTATTTTAATAAAATATTTTGGAAAACCTTATGGGTATATTATTCGTGATACTAAAACAGTCCGTGAGAGATCTAAAGGGAAAGGGGTTTAAGAACTTCAAATTTTTTTCAAGTGCAGTTACGACACATCCATACTTTATGTCATTGCACTGCTGCATCTAAGGCCCTTTTCTGCAAAGACTACTGCATCTACTGCAAGGCTTCAGTGATGCCAGGGGGATGCTATCATTCCCATACAGTGTGGCACAGTCCAGACTAGGTTCAGTCTGCCATGGCATGACATTTTGTACATTTGTTTTCTCTCTGCAGGGCACACCTCTAGGAGCATTTCTAATCTTTGTTTTAGTCTGATGAGAAATCTACTTAAGATAAGTTCAAGTACAGATTTTTATTAGTTTTGACTAACAGGAAGAATAAAGGGCATGAAGTCAGGGTCTTCACACAAACTTTCCCAAAGCTTGGAGATGCCTTGTGTTTAGTTTGGAATGATTTTTGGTGATAAGACATGAGACAGGAAAACCAAATAAAAACTTAGAAAATTTGTGCTGGAAGAAACATCCATGCAATACCCATTTGTAAACTGTAACATCCATCTGCATGTCATTCCAGAGTAGCTAATCTGTTTCAGGAATCTTGAGCAGTGAACTTCCACCTAAAATTGGTGTCAGTGCCTCACTATTAATATTGTTTTTCATTAGTGTCAGGCTTTACACAGTTATTCAGTTTAGGTCCTGGTTATTAGATTGAAAAACTGTATGTAACAATATAAAAAAAGAGACAAAACATTCAGAACTCACCAAGATACAAGGAACAATCAATTTTGGGGCCAGTTTTATAGCATCATCTCATTCAGCTCTGTAGGGATTTCAAACACACCAAGACCAAGGTGTATTCCCTGATAACGCACCTTTTGGCCTGTGCTTCTGCAGCTGTGCAGAGACACAGTTTAATACTCCATGGCCCACCACCCTGACAGATGTCAGGCTACCACCCACATATTTTGGCTGATGGATGATCAGTCTGGAGTGTAGATAACATGGTAATTTGAGGCTTGGAACAGTTGAGAGTTTCTTAATGTTGGATCGAGCTGGTGTAAGACTGTGTGTGATGTGGTCAGCTATTTTGCTGACTGTAGACTAAAATGTGAGCAGCTGTGGGGCAGGAGGAAAAGCAGAAGGCCTCCAGTGGCATTGTAAGCCAGGTGCTGAAGAGACAGCATTGTGTTCATAAGTGTTTTTAAGTTGCAGCAATGGAAGTTTCTTCAGGCAAGCTATGCTTATACGATTTTCCCATTCACTCTGTGTTGGTGCAGTAATTACCAATTTCAGTACTCCACTTGGGCAGACATCAGAAAGGATTCATTCTTTTCCCCACTTCATCTGAGGCTCTTGCCAAGCTTCCTTATGCCACCAAGTCCCTGACTGCCCCTATTCTCCTCTACAAACAGACTGTTCATTGTAGCCAATAGACTATTCCTCCCCAACCACTGTGACCCTTTCTCCCTTACACTCTTTGGGCAGAAAAAACAATCATCCATAAGCAATTCCATTGTCCTTCTCAAAGTTTATGTTTGATTAGAAGTTTAAAAGCCTAAACTGAAAATTTTCAGCATATTTCTTCTATGAATTGAGTTCTCACATTTGTGAATCTCTGTATTGCTGTCTTCTGATTTTTATAAATTTCTATTGATTAGGATTTTTGTTATGAAACTGCACACTATGATTCATAGAGCTTCATAAAGTATTTCTCATATACTATCCTTCCACCTGTAATTTGTGATCATTCAGATATGTGCTGCCAGAGCACCAGATGCTGCAATTTTATTCCATCTGTGTATAGTGCCTTCCATTATTTATATCTTCAGGAATTTCTAATGCAAGCAAGCCTTACAGTTGAATTTTGTCTGTATATGTCTATCTGTCAGTTGCCTTCCTCTCCCCTCAGTAATGTCTGAATTTATTACTATTAACTGATTCTGACAGAGGTATGAAATTATCACAGAGAATTTTACTCCTCTGTCAAACTTGGTTGATATTCTTCAGGAAATTCAGTGGAAGTGTTTTCCACATGTGTCACTGAACTAAACAACTGAGTAGAAAACTGACGCCCTAGAATTCCCCAGTTGAAGGAAAGGTTTTTAAGGGAGTTCAGACCTTAAAAGAGAGCAGAGAATCCACTTGGGCACTCAGCCTTCAAATGTAAATCCATGTTAAATACTTCTTCATTGGTTCTGCTGCTCAAAGAATTAATCACAACCAATTCAGCCACTTCAAGTCTAGAGGGAATAGTTATGTTTGTGTTCTCTGACCTATTGCACCCCTAAATGGGATCAGTTAAACATTAACTGCTGACAGAACTACTATGAAATATTCCATGTAGGTAACAAAGTCTTGTAATCTTTGTCAGGACCAATGTGTAAGATGAGAAGGCCTTGCTGTCCTGTGTTGAGGTACATGTTGTTCTCCTATTGCTGTCCCTCCCTGAAGTGACCATTCACCCGGCATTAGAAGTGTTATCTGAGGAAGGAGCCACAGTATCTTTCTGTCTGACCTCTTCTGCTGGAATTCATTACACCAGCACAGTGTGACAGCTAGAGCCAGAAAGAATAGCAGTCATGATTTAAAAAGCATGGGGTTTTCTATGTATAATGAGATTGGGTTTATGAGTGGTGGAGGGTTTCTTACGAGATTTCTGTCTCTCAACTCTTGAAAAATGCTTTTATATGTTAACACCATATCCAGCTTTTAACATACTTCCATAAATAAACCTAAAAAAAAAAAAAGGGGGGGGGGGGGGGGGAGAGGGTGGTGCTGGGGTGAGTGGCAGAGTGATGGGCGAGAGGGAAAACAGTATCTGGATGCCAGATGGCACCATCATAGTGATAGGGCCAGTTCAGTAAAAAACAAAAGGAAATTCCTGACATGCATTAGCAGGGGTTACAAAACCCTCAGGGAACTGGAAATGGACAGAGAGGCCAGTGTGGCAGAGGCACCCAATATCTCTTTCTTACCCTTCAGTAGGTTTTTATGCTTCTGAAGACACATAAGCTATTTTAATTTAATTTTCCTTGCTGAACAGTTTCCATCATGTTCTTTGTACCTGATTCACAGGTTAATAAGTAAGTTTAAAACTTCCTATTACAGCTTTACTTTAAAAATAAAGCATGTTATGATTGTTGGATTGCCAAAAAAAAGATATTAAGAAAATATATAGCTTTATCTGCTGGGCCATTGCTTGTTCACTTTTAGATTC
>NW_008237273.1:678681-697506 GCF_000691975.1 Corvus brachyrhynchos
CGCGGGGGAACCATCGCACCTGCCCTGCTCACCGGGAGCCGCCAGCGCCCCTGCCGGCTGCGAGCGGGACTGCACCCGAGGGGAAAGGGCCTGACAGCCGAGAGGGCTGGCACTGGGTTTGTGGTTGCTGTTACTGCCATAGTTGTTGTTTTGTTTGACTGGTTATATACATATATATATAGAGTAAAGAACTGTTATTCCTATTTCCCACATCTTTGCCTAAAGGCCCTTGATTTCAAAATATAATAACTTAGAGGGAAAAGGGGTTATATCTGCCACTTCAAGGGGGGTCTCTGCCTTCCTTAGCAGACACCTGTCTTTCAAAACCGAGACATGGTCAAAGGGAATGTCAGCAATGCAGCAGGCTCACATTAGGTATTGATTTCTATCTACTCATTCAAGGACCCACTAAATATAGTCACAACCACTTAGGATTTATGTGTAATAACAATACAGGACAGAAGCAGTTTTCTTTCCCAGTGGAGAAAGGCAGCAGTGAATGAAGAGCACCAACAACATCAAATGAAGATATAAACCTGGAGGAAAAATCATATTCAAACTAAACTTAGAGGGACAGAATGTAAACACTCTGACTGGAATTGGATCTATGCAGCTGCCTCCAGTATTAATACTCTTACAGATGCAGCCCTGATATTTTATTGGTAAGTGGTCATGACCACTGTTCCACTTCTCTGAACAATGACACCAGCAGCTATCCAGTGCTGTTTGTGAGCATCCTGTGGTGTTACTCATACCTTAAAACCTGTGGAAAGGTGGCCTTTCCTGGAGGAAAACGACAGGTTTGCATTTCAGCTCAAGACAAGGATGCTGGAAGTCTCTGCTCAGTTCTGGATCTATCACAGAAAATTCCCAAGCCTTCAAACAAGCCACTGAACATTTCATTTCACCAGTAGTATCTCAGTTTAGATACCTTATTAGGTGGGTGTCTCTGCCTTAGAACACTCAGTCTTACTGGTATGTGTATGTCTCAAAACCTCAGACTTTATCTAAGCCATGGATTTAGCCAGTGATGGATTAAAACAAACAAACAAAAAAAGCAAGAGGAAAAAAAGCAAGAAACAAAAAAAAATTAGGCAATAAAAATTAAGGACAATATATAATTATGTCACAGTGAAGAAAATTAGGTATTTTTCTCCATAGCTCAAAGCACACCAGTATGTAGAACACTTGTTTTTCTTCATAACACATATTGTAGCAACCCAGGTCCCAGACAAAAAGAGGCTGTTGCTACATACATCAAGAGTTTTGAAAATCTCCAAAACACTCCATGGGTCTCACCCTGAACCCTCTGTGACCTGCTGTGAAAGGTCTCCCACTGCTGAGCATTGACATTGTCTTTTTGTTTCTCTTCTGAGCTCCCCAGTTACGTATATGTTGCTATATGGAGGGGAATATGCACCTTAGCTAAAGGAATGAGTTATTGCCTTTGTCTTGTTGTTGAGGGTTGTTGTTAGAGAGATGATTATTACAGTGGGATTTAATTAAACAGTATGAAATGACAACTGACACACCTCCATCATTTCCCATTTTTGAACAAAACTACTTCTCAGTATACTTATTCCTCTACTTCCATTTTCCAAGTAGCTCAGGGGCTAGCATACAGAAATGCACAATGCTGAGCAGTGGAAGATGAGCTATATGCAGGAAAAATAACTTGAAATCCATGAACTGACTCCTTTTTGTTCATATAACTTTTGTGTTTTGTGCTCACCATTTGGCAACATTTGTCATTAATGACAGCACAAAGATATTTGAAAGCCTTTATAATTTTCTGGTGTTAGGATGATGGAAAATTCAGAAACGTGTATTTATATTATACATTCACATTACATAAATGTTACATTTCTAATGAAAAGTACTCTATGGAGATTTTTTGGCATGGTTTTCTTGAGTTTCCCTTCTTTTTTCTGCTTTTAACTCTTTTGATTCTGCTAATTTTCTCTTTATCAGTTAACAGTTCTATTAGAATTAAATCATTTCCAAAGTTATCATTTAAAATGTAGAAATTGGGCCTAGATAGCTGAAAAAAATACCATTTCCTGAAGGTGTTCCATTATTTTCAGTTTGAGTTGCTGACTCAGGTGAAATAATATATGTGGCATTTATAGATCAAGCCTCGTTTCAAAAAGGATTCAGTCTTCTTTAGTAATGTTCTTACTTTTCTTTTGTGTCCTCTCCATTTTTTCCCCGTTTGTATGTATGATACACATCATGTATAAATATTCCAAGTATTTGAAGTATCTCTGTTTTTCTAAATGAATAATTTTAATATCTTGCAATATATCCTCCCTTTTGGTTTGGAGTCCAGCAGGTCTTCAACAAAGCAGTTACACAACAATTTACAGTGTTCAAAAATATAAGGAAGGCAGCTTCTCATGAAGACCAGGACTTTTTTTTTTCCCCCACAATCTGATTAGGGTTTCTGCCTTCCAGTTTGCCAGGTTAAGAAGCTGTACATTTAAACTAGTCAAAATATGTAAGTCACAGTGCCTGATACGAACCACTTAATCTCTGACAAGAGATTTTCCACATCAAAATAGCATTACAACAGCTGCAGTCTTAGAGTGGCCCACCTGTACTTCTAAAGTGTATAATTCTCTCAAAATGCAAGATACCATCTTGGAAACAAGACAGGTATTTTAAGATAAAATGTCTTAAAAGTAGGAAAATTGAATCACTTTGCATCATTAGTTTTCCGAAAGCTTTGCTCCTGAAAGAATTCTCACAGTCTTTGTAGCAGCATGATAAATATTTTCAATGTTACAATATCTGCAATTCATTTCTTTCTTGTTACTTTTTATGTATAGTGTTAGCAGTGGGTGTCAGGTTTATAACAAGATGTTATAAAGACCCGCAAAAAGTGGGTAAAGAGATGCACGCTCTCTGCTCCAGAAGACTGTGATGTTCCAGTCAGGGATCCTGATATACCCATGCTGGGAAAACAGCAAATTCCCTTTTTATGTTTTGATTTTTTTTAACTTCAGCATGGAGGGGAAGTCCTTTTGTCAACTAGAGAAAGGCAGTGGATGAAAGGGAGAAGGGTATAAAAATATTTTCAAATATGCTGATCACAAAACTAAATTTCCCTTTTCTTCCTATCAAAACTGTTCATGGGATTCCCAAAGTGAGAAATGAGTTTGCTAGAGCCACAGGTAGCCCCGACCACAGCAGAAACAGATCGATGTATTGCCTTCAGCTCTGGGCAAAGCTGTCTGATTCTGGTGTGGCCTACCCAAATAAAGACCAAAGGGAGAGAAATATTGTCAGTGAAAGCCAGGTCTCCCTGAAAAATATGTGCCAAAACCTGAGTTTGCAGAAGCAGATTCCAAACACTTACTGTTAATGAGAGAGTGTTATCACCAGGGATTGTTCCTGTGAGCTTCAGTGAGTATCAGTGCCAGATCCGACTATTCATTCCTTTGTTCTAGTCCTTGAAGCATAACTAACCGCTGCCTTAGAACTTGCCTGTGGCAGAAAGTTTGGAAGGATGGCCCATGGAGAAGGCAAGACAATCAGATAAAGCTATCTAAATTATTCTGTATTCATAACTTTAGTGCTCCAATACAATTGACATCAGGTATCAAAACATAAGTATTGCAGGTTATGCATTGCCCTGAAACTATTGTTTCTGGATTGATTTAGGAGTCAGCATAGTTCAACATGAGCTCAGCAGAACAAGGCATGTTACATTACTGCAACAAGGTAGTAGTGACTTGGTATAGAGTTGAATGTGAGTCTTAGGCTTGATAACTTTGAATAAAATGCTTGTCCAGTTTCTAGCACTGGCATTGAAAAAGCAGCAACAGCACAGAGAAATTGAGAAATTATTCCATTGATGAGGAAAATAATGAGAGATGGAATTCAGTCTGATTATTGTAATGACAGCTGCAAAGTGCTTTTAATAAAATATGCATGGACTTTCAGAAGGAAAAATTTGGAGCATGTAAGGGTTACTAATCAGTAAGACAAGTGCAACAGGTAAACAAATCCACAATAGAAACAAAACACTGTTGTTGTTTTTTTAAATGAGAGAAAAGTAAATTGTCCTAGGGAAATAAATTTAAAAAACAAAGAAAACAAAAAAAAGTACAGCTAGAGAAATTATGAATTCTTTACCTTTTGCTAGCTTCAAATTAAGACTTAAAAACAGTTACTGTGATACAAGAATAAAAATGGAAATTATTTTCCATGTAATACTGCAATTACCTGATAACAGCAGCCTGTTCAATACTTAACTAGTGAAAAAAAATTAGCAACTAAGGCAAAGATTACATAGGTTGAACACTTGCAAAAGGTAGCTAGTGGGATCATCATATACACTGGGCACATTGGGAGATTGCTGGATGCCTTGAACTGAGACATTTTAGGATCAAGGTGGGTGTTACAAGGGTTTGTCTTTCTTGTTGGATATGAGGAGACCCACCACTGAGTTGTCAACAGTACCTCCTACATGTATTTTTTAATAAGTGTATGATGAGATTAAGTACTTGTTTTTCATTAAATAAAATTTGGCCTGGACAGGACTATCCAAATTTTGCTTGCCTGGAAATTTGGGGATATAACTTGCCTTGCTCTCTTCCTCTCACAGGTTTATTCCTGAGGCTTGGTCCACCTGTAGTGTCACCTGTGGAGTAGGCAGCCAGGTGCGACTTGTGAAATGTCAAGTGCTCCTCTCTTTCTCTCAGTCTGTGGCTGATCTGCCCATCGATGAATGTGAAGGTCCCAAACCTGTGTCTCAGAGAGCCTGTTACAGTGGTCCCTGCAGTGGGGAGGCAGCTGAATACACCCCAGAGGAGACTCAGCTTTTGTATGGCAGCTTACAGGAGCTGGATGAGCTCTATGACTGGGAATACGAAGGCTTTACAGAGTGCTCAGAGTCCTGTGGAGGAGGTAAGTGCAAAATGTTTCTGTGCTGGATTTGCTTTCCCTCTTCGAGTATGTGTTTGGCAGTTAATACCCATAGACATGCTGCTTTGCTATGGCTAGTTAGAATCATAGACTCATTTAGGAAGGAAAAAAAAGTTTAAGATTGTTTAGTCCAAACATATTTGAAAAGGCATTGGATAAGAAATGTAAAAAATCCCGCGTGCACAACATATTTTAGCCCAGGACTTACGGATCTGTGCTCAGACTGTCACAAAGAGTGCTCAGTGTATCATATATTTCTGTTTCCTTTATCAGCTGATCACCTCAAGGCAATCACCAAAACAAGCTAAATGTTAAAGGGGTCTGGTGACACATGCTAACAATCACATATCATTTTTAGTTCTTACCTCTTGGTTTTCTCTGTGCAAGCAAAAACATGTGGAAATAAATTGTCCTCCCATAGCAGATGAAATAAATAATGGATATTTTAAGGGCTCAGTCATTCCCTAACTCCTATCAATAAGTGACATCAGCTCCAATCCCAGTTCAAGAGAAAACTTACGGCAAAATGGCTCTACTGATGTGCTTGTCTAAAGTGAGCAGGCTTGGCAGTAGTTTCTCAAAGTTAATCAAGTTTCAGGTTGTACATACTACAGACTATGAAGACATATCTCCGATATCCTTTTTCTCCCATCGTTTTATCTAACTAGTTCTGAGAAATACATCCACTCCAGTATTTTTTTTAGTTAAAACTAGATTTTTCCAGCACTCATCTTTTTACTTTTTAATTTTCAGGCGATTTAAGAAAGGATTACCATAGATAAATAAAAAATATATACTGTAGAACTGGAAACAATTTAGCATTTTATGAGTGAATAATCTGTACAGATTCACAGATAATCACTTACAATCTTGAAAACCACAATTAGTAGAAAAGGTTTCCTATGCTAACTTTTAGCTTGCTGATGGTAGTCAATGTTTAGAGCTGTTCACAGCTGTCAGACCATTGACACTTTTGCTTTGTTTCCTACAAAAAAAAAAAAAAAAAGTGACACTAGTGAATGCTAAGTGGTGACAAACAGTGATTTTACAGGAGTATGTGTCATGTGTTGAGGTTACTGGAGAACAGTAACAATTTATCACACTTTTACTGTGACTACCAAAACCAGAACAGTTTCTAGAAATATCCTCTTGAAGTAATTTCTTAGACTATAGATCTTATGCTTGTATTTTTCAAATGTAACTCACCAAGACTGATTTGTGGGAGACATTTTTCATTATAAATTTAATCTCTTTCAATTGTCAGCAAAAAAATTCTAGGTAAGATTTCTTTTTGTCTGACATCAACTCCAAACTTTCCAGATTAGCAGATGCTAAGTCAGATATTTTTGTAGCCATAGGTGCAAGACTGGTCAAACTAGTTTTATTGGTTTTGGAGCCCTGGGAGAGGAAACTGGATAGATGCAGAAGTAACCTTTCACCTCCCAGAAGCAGTAACCAGAAGGAATGAGTTAGTCATTTAGTCTGCTGTTAGGGGCATCATTTCCCGGAGCTGTCATCAAATATCATGTAACAATTATTCTATTCTGGTAGATATAAACACAGAAATTCTCATTTGATGGTATTTTGAAAGTGAACTTAAACTGCCTAGTTTCACATCCCACCATTACACACATTTATACTGTAATTTCCTATTGAGAACTGATTTCTTTTTTTTGCCAGGGAAGACAATTTTAAAGCAGACAGCTTTAAAATATCTTCTGATAATATTGGGCAGTAAATAATATTTTGAATTCAGTTACTTGGCAAATGAACTTCCTGAAGTTAATATACCTTTTTTAATTATCTCTGTGCTGTGGAACTTCTGATTTATGATCAAAAGGTTTTGTATTCTCTAAGTGTTCAGTGACCCATCAGATTTAAAGCTTATAACCATTTGCCACATTGACCAATCAAAAATAGAGGGACAGTCGTTTTCATTGTGCTGAGACACACTCAGTGTGAGATTCAAGAGGAAGCTGAAGAAAGTGATTCTGATCACATTTTTTACTGCTGGAGCAAGCCAGATTTTTTTTACTATTTGTTTTATTTTGCTACCTGGCACAAGGTGTTAAAGCCAAAAACTGTCAATACACATTCTAGCAACCTTTTTCTTTGATATCTATGCTGTCAGGCAAGATTACTGGTCCTACGAGTACCGTTCAAAGATAGAAGGAAACTTTAACAGACAGAGTAGAGTGCTTGTAGTACGGACAAGAATTATTGGAATTGCCATCAGAGATGACTTAGATGACAGAAATAAGCATAAGGAATGAAATCACTGGGAGGTTTAGGGCTGGGTGGATACTGAAAACTGAAGAACAGAGCTTGGCTATATGAATTTGAGAAAATAAAACCATCAGCATGAGAAAGGGAGAAAAGGTTGAATTCAAGACCTCATACAGAAAAGTCATAACTTTTCTGTAGTCAGCATTGAAACAGTCAGTGGAAAAGTGTTAAATTGATCAAGTAATAATTGATCAAGGGCTCATTAGTGATACCCTTCAGAGAGGAGAAAAGCTGTGGAAGTACACTCAATTTACAAAATTTTATCTGAGAAGAAGCACATACAGAAGGTGTGTGAGCTGTATACCTAGCACACAGAGACATGTCAACCAGCACGTGGCAGGAATCAGTGGTTTCTTTCCACAGTTTGGAAAAATACTTTCATGGTTTCCGTACCTCTGAATCAGCAGTCCTTTTTTCCTGGCTTCATCAAATTGGTCTTGTCAGGCCTGCACAGACCTTTCATGCAAAGTAGCGACCAGTAAATTGAACACAGTGCCATTTCCCATCAGGTAGAGAACCACCTGTGTTCTTCAGCCAGGAGCATTGCATTCTGGAGAATCCATATGCCTGTGTTTGCTGCACACAATATGATAACATGTTCAACAGAAAAATGATTGAGCTGGAAAAATAATGAATGTGACAGGGCAGTGAACATCTTGTTCATTTATGTGTTTCATTACTTTTCTTTTCCTAGATAGAAATCACTACCATTTGTTCTATCCCTTCAATAAGCTATCCTTTTTACAATTTTTCTTAAGTCTTTTGGCAGATGACTTGAATAGCAAAATAGCTTGAAAATATGGGGCCACCTTGTAAAGAAGGAAACCCACAACAGTATTGGCTGACAACAGGGACTTTGGTAATTTTGATGTTGGTGTCCATGTCCAAAACTGTCAAATTTCTTTCTTTTCTTCAGTACCTCAGATACAGCAGACACAGGTCTTGTGTCATAGCCATAACCTTAATAGAGTTACACACATAGCAGCCAAAAAATTGGTTAACAAGCCCTTTTTCTGTGGGCCTCAGCTTATACTGAGATTAAGAAGAGTGAATTGGTGAGTAATGTCAGGAATACAGGAGCTATGATCAGCTACAGCACTTTGGTCCTGTTGAATGATATGAAATAATTTTTTGCCTAATGACATGTGCTCTGGCATTAGAAACAGCACAAGATATTGTTACCTCTGTGACACTGTTTTTGGACATCCTTAAGGTCTTAAAACACTTTCTTTTGGTTTGGGTTTTTTTCCCCTTCACATTAGTATCCTAAAAAATTTGTGAGATCTTTTGGAAAACTGTTGTTGTTTTTGAGACTGTGATGTAATTGTTAGGAATTCAGTCAATCTTTTCCTAACTCAGGAAGTAGGAATGAACTTAAAAAGCATACTTTCACTGTATTTGAATCACTGTGGATTAGATTCTCAGAAAGTTCAGGCCAATAATTATCGTCAGACCCCTCTCCAACCCCTTTTACCCGTAGGGAAATAGATCCTTTCTCACCCAGTCCTCTTCCCTATGGTATGTAATGCTGCAATCCATGATGTTCTAACTTTCTAACCTTGTGATCCAAAAAACCTGTAATACCCCTAGTCATACGAAAAGTGGTATGCCATAGAGTACATCAGGAATTTTGATTTAACAAGGAATTTCTAAGTTAAAACATAATAACAAAATCTTCCAGTTTCTTAGTCCCAGCAACTACCTGTTCTTTCCCAGCTCTCTCTAACCCATTCTTTCCCAGCTCTCAGATACACTCTGCAGGTTTGCATCTTTAGTTTAGGTGCAGGCCCATGGATGCACAAGAGTAACTGAGATCAGCTGAATTGTCTGACCATGTTTTACTTCGCTTTTGCATGTGTATCGGTCATACTGTTGGTTAAAATACAGCATATGAAAGCCATGGCCTTCTCCACACCTTAGCCTGCTTGGCCTGAAAAATACAGTGCCTCATTTCACTCATTGGGGAAAAAATGAGAGCAGTGGACAATTTTCTGTCCAGGCAGGTGAGCGGTGAATGAACCCAGGGACTATTCACTGCAACTGAGAAACCTTTCAGAGAGACTGAAAGCAATGACAAGTCTACAGCTGGGGCTGCAGCCCAGAGCTGCCAGCCTAAGGCTGGGTGTGACCAGGGCAGCCTTGCTGGCCCTCTTGGGCCCAACTCTGATCTTGGCTGCCCCTGCCAGTACGGCGAGCTGTCTGTGACCATTATTTGTTGTGTGCAGGTGTCCAGGAGGCTGTGGTGACCTGTCTGAACAAACAAACTAGGGAGATTGCAGACGAGACACTATGTGTTAGCAGCCGTCGTCCTCCACAGCTGCTGAAGGCCTGTAGCCTGGACCCCTGCCCCCCAAGGTAGGCATAATTTTAAGTGACCCCAAACTCTATTGCCTTTCAGTCTGGAGACACACACTGCTTCAAGGATGCTTTTCTTAGACTGCAGGGGCTTACAGCCTCTTCCTGCCACAGTCATATTGACCGGGAAGTACAAAGCAGCAGTAAGACCAAAGAGCAAACTTCAGACTACTTGCCTCTTCAAGTCCTTCAAGGAGACAATTTATGGATTGTCTTAACTTTACCCAGAGCTTTGTCAAGTTTAAAGAGACTTCTCCAACCTCCGCTGTTAGGATAAGGTTTTGCAGAACCTGCTCCTCCCTAGGATCAGGCAGTTTCCACAATCATGACCCTAAAAACAGCAGATTTTTCTCTGCAGAGATTCACATCTGCACCCTCGACAACAGAAAATATCTGTTATGACATTCTTGTGGTTTATTTAAATAGGTCCTGTCAAGTCTTTAAGATATAGTGTATACATATTGTCTTTTTTCCCAGATGTACACAGGTGCATTTACTCCATTGTGACACTGCAGCAGATTTTAAATACATTGATGTATAACCTTGGACTATTTAAAACACTCAGGGCTGTCCAGGTGGTAGATATACCTTAGAGTGTGTATTGGTAGGTGTATGTATGATTTATAAGACAACAGGCTACGGAGAGGTATGTCATTATGAATAATAGTAGATTTGGGATATGCAGAGAAAGTTCACATTAAAAGTCAAAGACAGCCAGCATGAAATAACAATAAGGACATAAATAATGGTTTGGTTGGTAATCAGGATTTTGAATTTGTGACAAGCAGAGACAAATAGGTTGAAATTTCTTTACCAAAGTATTACAAGCATTGGTTATGAAGATACTGAAACCCTGACTTTGTTATATTGTCTTCATTGTTGGAAATAACGCACAAATATTGTATAAATGTTTGAAAGTAACTTTGTAGGTGGAACTCTTGTGGTAATCAATAGGTAGAAGCATCACTGCAGCTGAGGGTGCATGGTAGAAGATTGATCAACCACCAATTCTGACATGAAAAAATAAGTACTCGGTAGTTAAGAAAAAACAAAACACACTCATATAGGCCAGTATTTATGTGACTTTTGTTACAAAAGTAATGTGAGTAATTGCACGAATACTTCTTGAATTATTATGTTGTTATTATGCACAGTGGTAGCACTGTGATAACCTTGCTACCAGAGTGGAGCTAGTTTAAAGCAACCATAGGCATGCATTTCCCTCCATGAATTACAAGATGATCATACTGTAGGTGAGAATCAGCCTGTGAAGCAGAGGTGAAAGGGGATTGATGCAGAGGGGGAAGACAAGGCAGCTTTAATCCACCCCTAGGGCTGCAACTGAGAAGAGGGAAAATGACTCTCTCCCCTGTATATACAACTTCTCTCCTGAAGCCCCTTCAGTCTGGAGGAAATTGCCTGTCTGCAGAGATTTAAGTGGCCCAGGATGAAGAACAGCACGTATTCTGCAGAATGGTTCCTCTGGTCAGAGCAAGTAGGCCTGCAGACTGCAGGCAACATGGCTAATGGAAAGAGAGGCAACAAGGCAAGTTGATGTGTCTACCAGGCAGACTGTGATGGTATAATTACCTTATTTCCTTCAAGTTTCTGAAGTGCTACACCTACCAGTGTCACTGTATTAAATACAATGGTGTGTTAATGAAACAGATAGTGTATAAAGATTTTTGCTTTATAATCATTATTTACAGCAGCTTTAATACTTTAAATATGGAAAAAAATAAAGGATTATTTATTTAAATTAGATTTACTCCTCGTTTAAATTATAAGATGCTTCAGAATTCTAATTCAAGAAATTTTGACCCAGGAGTCTGATGGAAATTTAGGCTAAAATCGTGTCCTTATGAATGCTGATGAAGGCATTTCTACCCACTGACAAGTCCAAAAATTATAATACACTGTGGCTGTAACTTAGATCTCTTTTACAGGAGTTTCCAAAATCTGTGAACCATTGATACTTCCCAGAGCTCTTGCTGATGACTTATAGAGAGAGCTGGCTGGCGTCGTAGTGTTGGCTCTTCTCTCTTTTTTCCAGCTGCTTAAGCGCATTAACAGAAGCTAAAATTATAAAACCCACTTTCCTAAAATATTCTTGATGTTTAAGTGACTGCTGAAGCATGCAGTTGTTGTGGGTAGAGGAGGCATTCCACTGAAAAGGCAGCTGAGATGGTAATTAATGTCTTGGTAGGCAAGGAAATATTGTCCACAGCATGAAGAAAAGGCTGAGAAGTCTTGCCCAAGAGAATGAAATTATCTCCTAACATATTTAGAGAAATTATTCCAGTGACATTTCTTGAACCTAAACAGCTCAGCATGTTTAATGCTTGTGTCTAAAATTTAATACAAGAATTTAATACTTGCATCTAAAATTTAGTACAGTTAAAGATCTTGCTTAGCTCAAGTTGGAGAACATTTAAAAGTTAGAACTTCAAAATTTAATGTTGCTTCTGCTACGGGCGTTTTTAGTTACATGTGAGGCTACTCTGTAGCCTCTCAAAGGGTTAGTTGTGTAAACAATTGTTTTAGCTGTTTTACTATAGATAAAAAAAGCACTGAACTACAGAATCTCACCAGCCTTTCTGGATGTTCAGAAGGCATGGACCTCAAGAAAGATATTGTAGAAGTAGTAGGTGAGAAGTAATTTCGCTCTGGTTTTGATCCATCTTTTTTCTTTTGGACAATTTAGAAGAATGATACTAAAAGGATCTGCTCTGTTACTGTTCATTTTGCTCCTTACTGAAAATAGATGTGGACAGACTAGAAAACTTCATTACTCACTTGCAATTAATCTGTGGTGTCATCAGCCTTTTCAATCCCTAACTGCCCTGGTCTGTCTTGGAACAGAATATGGTAAAAGGTAGAATATACTGTCAATATACTTCACATTTATGAAAACACTGAGAGGTGATGGTGCTTGTACAGCAGCTGAGAATGCTTTGAAATTTTCTTTGAAATTCTGGCTTAATATCTTAGTACGTTACTATTCTGAGTACATGGAAGAGAGACAAAAAACTAAACCACAGAAATCTGTCTTCAGATATTCACAGCTGTATGGAGTCAGAAAAATCTCATACTTAAAATTCTTACAGAAGAAAGAATAAGAATCAGGAAGAGCTGTGCACAAAAAAATTGGAAGATCTCCTCCATATTCAAATCCCAGCTGAGTCTCCTGGGGTTTCAGATTTTATTGAGAGCTTTTTGCTTATTGCTTCAAGAACAATAGCAGAAAAAGAGTCCAGACCCTTTTCTCCTGGAAAACAGTGTAACAAAATTTCCCGGTTTGAACTGAACTAAGAAAATGGGAAACACTGCAGAGCTGATTGCTAAGTTGTGAGCTAGTAAGTGACTTTTGCACAATAGCTACAGAGTAAAATTTGCTGACATTAACTTGGTATGCCCTTGTTTAATAGTTCTAGGAAAAGGATGTATCTTGTTTTGATGTACTAGGAGAGCCAGGATGCTTTCTACAGGAAAGAGAGGAATGAAGACTGTGACTATTTTAATTCAGTCATTCAGTTACTTAATTAGTGTCAGTCAAGCTGTATCACTCGAAGAACTACATAGCAATAATTGAGCAGAGCTACGGTCTTCTAGAAGTAAACTCAGAATAGCTGTTCAATGTCTAGAAGCTTCTTCTCTAAGTGAAAAAAATAAAAGGGAAGATCACTCAGTTTTGCTAATTGCTATGTTTGTATTCTAAATTACCAAAAAAACAATTAGAAGAACCCTGTGTCAATGTTGGCTCTGCTGTTTTCAACAACAAAATTACTCACATCCGAAATGTGTCTTTTCCTCAGCCTCCACAGCCCAAATTACAGAGGCAGTCATCATCTAATCAGATATAATTGCTCTTGTTTATAAGAGCAACAGCATGAGTACCTCATGGTGAGCCAACAAACTCTACCAAAGGGGTGAAAGAGAATGTTGTAACTGTGTCATTAATTATAACTGCTCAATAATTTGGCCAATGCATGTTGAAAAGATTTGGTAAACATGTATGGAGTAGAGAAGAGAGAAGCAAAGCAATGAAAACCAGATGGCTGAAAATGGAGGAAATTAGGGGCAATTTCTACAGCTTTATTCATGAATATTTTCAAAACTAAACTTTTATTTCTGTACAACAAAGAACAGCTAAATTCCACAAAATGAAGGAAAAAAAAATAAGAAAAAGCAGATGGTTCTAGGAATAGCACACAATTTCACTCCAGCACTCTCCCTTTACCACTTCAAGCCTCTGTGGTTTGCAAGAAAATACAGGAAACCATCTGAGTGGTTCTGATACCTGACCGAAAAGGTAAACATTGCCTGTGTTAGTCTGGGCTCTACCTCATTGCATAGGTGGTTTTTTCTCTTTCTTTTTCTTATTTTCTGTGTCAGCTTGATTTGTGTTTGTGTGATGAATCACCTGTTATTATTTTAATGTTAATTTGGTGAATGTGGTATTGTCATCTGTTTTGCTCTATTTCCCAGCTAAAGTAAAACAAAGGATAAAAAAATCAACATGTTTTTCAATGCATTAGATTGGTGATAGGTCAGACTTAGTGTAAGACATGCTCCCATCAAGAGTCTGAAATTAATTCAATATGTGTGAAAGGACCAGAGCTTTCTCTAATCCATTAAAGGTGACCTCTGTGTGGAAGGGTGTCAGTGCATATGTGTTTTGCATTGGTTGGGTGAAATATTAGAGCATCTCTGTCTAATTCATGAAAAAAGTTAAAAGATCTGCAGGTCATTATGTCTACAGATACTGGCAGGGGATACCAGTTGTTATGTTGCAGTTTGGGGGTTTTTTTCAGAGTTGTAAGTTAGAATTACCATTAATGAGGCAAAGATGGTGTTACTGTCTCTTTGTGACACAGACAGGTTTTCAAATCCTCACAAACAACTGACAAATTTTTTTAATGGGATGCATTTAAGTCTATTTTTAGCTGAAGTGTATTGAGAATGTCTTTGAGAGCCTCTTAAGATGTAGCCCACAGAGCCTTCTGGGATCACAGACCACAGCTTGAACCAGTGGTGGAAGAGGTTGGAGAATCAGACATTAGAAGGAATATGTTGTAACACAGGGCAGATTCACCCTTATTTGAAGCCTTTAGTTCGAGAAATGTCTTAGACAGAAGTCGTGGACTTGGTGAGGGAATCATGAGGTAATTTGTTGCCTAGGTTTACTGTGCTGAAGACAGGCCTGTACAGGGACATGTAGACAAGCTGCCCTGCCCTGTTATGCACTCGCCTGCATTACCTGCATGCCTACCCCCACTACTGTAATACCACCCCAGCCTTAAAACATATTACTGTGTGACCTAAAAACATTTCTCTTCCCTCCCCTTTTCTATAATACAATCTTGTGCTTTGCACCCTTTCCAGCTCTCAAGAGGTTGTCCAAGATGTGTCTGACAGCCTGCTCTTCCCCTTTCTCTCTGGTTGTGTTGCCTGTGGTGGGGCAGTAACTGCATGCTCCTCAGTGTCCCTTGCTCAAGTACAGCTACAGTGAAGTCCCCAAGGAGACCCTTTTCAGCCATGTGTGTCACATTGAAATGCGAAGCAAAGCAACTTGCAAGTTTGGAGGGTCAGAGGAGCAGCTCTGGAGCTTCCATCACACCCTGCCTCCAGCTCTTCTAGTTTAAAATTTCAGAGGTCTTCTCCAGTCATTTTGCTTTTTTAAATAATAAGATGGTTCCTTCATTAGATATTATTACATTAATAGAGATTTTCCTTCACTTCAGCTTATATTCCCATCAGACTACTATCTTCATAAAATATTAGAGTGCAATTGCAAATTATTTTTTTTAGTAACTTATACCATATATCCTTCTTACTTTGAGGGATAAATCACACTTCTTGTTCAGAATACTGTATACCTAGATAGATTATTTTCCTCTACACAGATCTCCAGTTCACTAATTTCTCCAAGTTAGTACACGCTTGTGTTGAAACAATCTTGCCATGCCCTAGTACAGTTTTGTTATAGCTTGGTTTGTGATGAGTATTAGCTTTAACTCATGCTAGAGACTTACTGAGTTCCTCTGCAGAGTACAAAGTACTCCTCTTTTTTTCGTGGCACAGTCAGTTTTCTGAGTTTAGTCACCTTAATACAGTCTACTTCTCCCCACCCTTCTCTTCACTTTTGCCAGAACTGAGGATTCGCTGCCACTTGATATTTTTCAGTATTTTGAACAAATACATCTCACTCCAATGTTTCATAGGTTAGCTTCTACTCCTCATTTTTTTCTCTAAATTTATTCTCAATCTTCTTGGGTATTAATTTACTGCCTCAACAGCTGGATTTCATTCCCCAAAAAAGCTTTCCCAACAGCTGCAAAAAAAGCATGTCTTCCCTTTTGTGCCAAATATGAAGTTAAGTCAAATGTTTTGTAGCATAATGACCAGGATTTACTTTTTCACTTCAGCATTAACATATGAAACAAGCTAAAGGGTCCTTTAAATGGTTGATTTTGCTATGCATCTTCACTTCCTTTAAAAAGGGGTGAAATGAACAGCACTATTTTGTCTTCCACTTACAGTATTGCTGAAGTAACTTGTAAGAGTAGTCTGGGGAATACCCAATACATTTGCACCTGTATACCTTTATGGATGAAAAAATAAGATATGTAGAAAAATAAAAATATGGCCCTAATTCCTGAAAATATACTGTACAGTTCTGTAACATAGTTACTCATCAGAAAGATTCACACGTGAAATAATTGGAGAAGGTGCCCCCCCTTCCGTTCCGTTTGGAGTGAATTAAGTACATATTAAAAGGAGTCAGACTGATTAAACAAAGACTTCTCTATCTGCCAAGTAGGTCTGTCACATCTCCAGAAGCACAGCAAGACCTATTTTTGTCCTTGAAAATTTCCATCATCAGTGTGCAGCTACCCATTAGAATTGTGACTAAGCTGATGTATTGTGTACTCTAACCAGCTGTTGGTAGGTCTTAGTCATTCGCAGCCTTGGGAGACACTTGAAGCACTCACACAGAGGTCTATGTATCTAGTTACCACCCAATGGATCCACAGATTTGTGTTATTGTAACTATACTGGATGGAAGTTTGTGTAATTATAATGCTTCCATTGTTCTGGTCTGAACAAAGATTTTTGGGTACATCAGACAAGGTCATTTCCCTTCCCATGAGGAAGCAAACTGTATTGTCTAAAGTCATTATCTTCTCCAAGATCTAAGAAGCCAGTTTCTCACTCAGGAGAATTTGGAGAAGTGCATTAAGTTGCCACTCTGTGGATTCTGCACACAAACTTATGTTGATATAGCAGTTAGGATGGAGATACTAAGTGTTTTAATCCCTTTAAGTTTGCCTATGTACATCCTAGCTTTTATGATACCAACACTTTGAATATAATTTTTCTTTCCATTGAGTCAGAATCACTTGATACTTCCACAAATGTGACTACTTTAAAACATAGTTGTTTTGAGTGGGGGTTGGGTATAATGTGAGTTTAGAGCCTCCCCACTGTGTGTGAGTAGTACCTGCATGTTTGGGTCTCTAAATATCAGTGTGAAAGAAACCATCTTTAAATAGAGTAGAGTGAGTGAGCTACTAAATATATTATTGGTCAGTTTCAGGATCTCAAAATATAAAGTAAAAAAGAATAGAATCATCAAATGGCTTGGGAAGGACCTTAAAGATCATCTACTTCCAACACCCCTGCCATGGGGTCTTCAACTAGACCAGGTTGCTCAGGGTCTCATCCAACCTGGTCTTGAACACCTCCAGGGATGGGGCATCCACAGCTTCTCTGGGAAATCTGTGCTAGTGTCCCACCACCACCACAGTAAAGAATTTCTTCCTAATATCTAATCTAAATCTACTCTCAAGTTTGAAGCCATTTCCCCTTGTCCTGTCAGTGCATGCTCTTGTGAACAATCTCTCTCCATCTTTCTTGTAGGCTCCCTTCATGTGCTGGAAGGCTGCAATTAGGTCACCCCAAAGACTTCTCCAGGCTGTACAATCCCAGTTCTCTCAGCCTTTCCTCATAGGAGAAGTGCTTCATTCAACTTGGTGGCCTCCTCTGGACTCTCTCCAACAGGTCCATGTCCTTCCTGTGCTGGGGACCCCAGAGCTGGATGCAGCACTGCAGGTGGGGTCTCACCAGAGCAGAGCAGAGGGGCAGAATCCCCTCCCTGGCCCTGCTGCCCACGCCACTTTGGATGCAGCCCAGGACACATTTGGCTTTCTGAGCTGCAAGTGCTCATTCCTGGGTCATGTCCTACCTCTCCTCCACCAACACCCCCAAGTCCTTCTGGGCAGGGCTGCTCTGATTCATCCCCCAGCCTGTGATGGTACCAGGGGTTGCCCTGACCCATTGTCATGGGTTAGCATAGCTACAGAAGTGGTTCGCTTGCAAAGAGGTGCTTACAGTTTCCTCTATGACCTGACAGAACTTATCAACTGGCTAGTTTGAATATCGACAACTTTTAAGCCACTTAAAGAGCTTGACACACCTCTGTGATCCACATTTAAGAATGAACAAACCCCAGGAAAGCTCTCTCTTGCTTCTGGCCTTGGGACAGGTAACTGGGGGGGGCCCAGCGGGGCCGGGTCGGGCCTTTCTTGGCTTGGCCGGGTCGGCTGTGGCACGGCCCTGTTCCATCCCTGGCCATCCCCACAGCCCTGCTCTGTGCAGGCACCTCTCCCCTGCTCCATGCAGGCAGCCCATGGTGCAGCCAGGGTTCGTCTGGGGCCCCTGCCCCACTGCCTGGCAAAGATCATGCGACCAACAGTGATAAGCAAATTCCAGCTGCAAGGCCTGGGTGAGATTAACCCTTTTAGTGCTGTAAGTTTCTTCCAGAACAGATGAAGCCTGCAGACATTAATCCTCTTCCGAGTCTGAGGAAGAGGGAAGGTGAAGAAAACACCATAGAGACACCAAAGTCAGTGAAGAAGGAAGAGCTCAAACTCTGAGGAAGGAGAAAGAGGAGATGCTTAGAAGCTGAAATTCTGTTGTAAAGCTATGGTGGTGATGGACTGTGATATATCAGAGTACCCGTTGTAATTTCATGAAAGCATGGGGGGGTTGGAGCATTCAAACTGTACTTGTGAGCCAAAGTACCTATGCTGAAACAAGCAAATGACAGTAGCTGTAATTTGATGAGGCCCCTTTGCTCCCAGGGAAGGAGGAGAGCCTCTATTCCTAGAGATGATGATGAGGACCATGAGGACCCTTTTGCTCCCAGGGGAGGGGGAGGGCCTCTGTTCCTAGAGATTAAGATGCTCCCAC
>NW_008237273.1:697704-698574 GCF_000691975.1 Corvus brachyrhynchos
CTCCTCTCCCTAAGTGAACTGAAAAAAGAGATTATTATAGAGGTGGTAAACTGACTGAAAATCTCAAGGGCTGCCTTTTTATGTTGTCAGTGGGAGAAGGGAGAAAGGTGGGGGGAGGAGAAGTGTTCTGAAGGTTTGTCTGACTTTTTTCTTTCTTTTAGGTCTGTTAATAAACTTCTCTATATTCTTTTAAGTTTTGTGCCTGCTTTGCTTTCTCTTAATTCTTATCTCACAGAAGGTAAAAAAGTAAGTACTGTGTATTTTGGACCAAACCACTGCACTTAATTGGTGTTTGTGCCTGGTTATGAACTGAACCCGCTACACCCATGTGCAGCATCTTACACTTGGTCTTGGTAAACTGCATGAGGTTCCCATGGACCCACATTATGATATTTGCCAGGTCCCTCAATATAAATATGCAAGATATAAATATAAATTTCAATGTAAAATACTGGATCTGGATGCACCCTTGGAACAAAATTCTTGTACTGCCTTTTTTAACAGTATGTTGCAAGAGGGGCACGGAAGGAACCTCAAAGCAGAACATAAGGGAATATAACCAGCCATTATGAGTTTCCTGAGTTCAATCACAGTACCATATAGCTATATAGATATATTCTTAACTTCTACTGTTCTGTCTTTCCCCTGTGAAAAAAACTATAGAAACATTTGGTATGCCTGATTTTGAGAGACAGTCTTTTTGTATCTTGTGCTCTGGTGAAATAGTTCAGGAACAGTTCATCCTGTTGAAAATATTATGTCTGTAATGCTGCCAGCCAGGTCAGCAAGGAGCTCATATTATCTGCTGTTTTCGTGGTAGTACTGCTCATAAAACTTGGAGTTTTGCTAGAGAATTTCTGAAACCCACTC
>NW_008237273.1:698593-706146 GCF_000691975.1 Corvus brachyrhynchos
ATGAATATGCTTGCTTTGTCCATTCAATCCAGTGACATCTTCTTTACTTCTTTCCTGCCCTTATCATTTCAGCAAAGGCTTCTTTAGATTTAGGGAGAGTCTTGTTACTGTGTGGGACAAAATCACATTGTTCGTGAATATTGATCTTACAATTTGTGAAGTCAGGATTTTTGTATGTATTTCTGTGCCATCTACATCCATTTTCAACTATCTAATTTTTTAAAAGCTTAGTTTTAGAAGGAATTTCAGATTATGTAAGTTGATTGCACATCTTCCTCACCTGCTGAGGTTTTTCTTTCTTTGTCTTCTGGTGTCTGTAAGCTTGTTGATGTCTCCTTCAAGGAATAGCTGTGGTTTTTAATATTTTCCATATGGCATAAAGGTAGGTCTGAAGAAAAGGTGTTGGCTTATGATGTAGTCCTGCATGGAAAGCAGCAGTGTGAAAAGAGCTAGGGAGTCTTCAAAATCAAGCAGCTCTGTCATGGGCAGCAGGGTGTAAAACTGTCTGTTGTGATTTAAGCCCGGGTGGCAGCTAAGCACCACAAAGCTTTTCGCTCACCCCCTCACACCTCAGTAGAATGTGAAGGAGAATCAAAACTAAAACTAGTATGTTGGTAGAAGGAGGGTTCAATAATTGAAACATGAATAACATACAATAATTATAGTAGATAATAAAAATGATCATGATGATAATGAAAATAATAATAAGAGGGAAAGAAAAACAAACAAGGAAGAACAGAGATGCACAATACTATTGCTCACCTTCTGACCAGCCAGACCCCATGTCTACACCCCAGTCAGCCACCTTTCCAAGTAACTTCTCCAATTTATATACCAGGCATGACATTCTACAGCATCCAATATCCATTTGGCTACTTTGGGTCACCTGTCCTGCTCCTTCAAATTTTTTTTCTGATCTTCCTCACTGGCAGAGCATGAGACATTAAAATAGTCTTTAACTTAGTATAAACACTACTTAGCAGCAGACAAAATATCAGTGTGTTATCAACATTATTCTCATGCTGACTCCAACCAGCTGCCAAGAATAAATTAACTCTACCTGAGCAGAAACCAGGATGTGGTTCCTTTGCTTCTTTACAATAGAATGTAGACTGATGTGCAAAATTTATTTCATAAATTAGTGCATTACTTCAGTGTAGGTTTAGGGCAAGGTACATTAGATCAAACTCACCCTGCTGTAGTTCCCAAGGTGTGTGTTTGCTCCATGGACTCCTCATTCAGCTTCTGCCATCTCCCATTACAAGTACAACTTGTGCAATTTGTGTTCTATTCCTCAAACCTCCCTGCATTATTTCTTAACCAGCTTTCCACCTTCACTGGTGGAAAACCACTGGTGGAAAACCACTGTTTTAGCCTTTTCCTGTTTCATTCTTGAAAGGCCTACCACGGATCTATTTTCATTGTATCTCACATAATACATTAAACAACGCCCTTATAAGAAGTTTCTGCTTTAAACATAAGCCCAAATCTAAACTGGTATTCATTTATCTTTTCAAACCTAATCTGGTCTGTGTAGTTACATTAAAGACAGCCATTGCTATTAATTATCTCAATGCTGGAATTATCATCCAAAATAAAGGTCTTGTGTGAGACACTTTTCAGTAGCCAGCATGTCTGCTAATCCCTCGAACAAATTCTCTGCCAAAGCAGTTCACTTACCTGAAGCTGCCTTTTCATGTACCTGTGTGGTTCGAGCTGTCTGTGTCTGCAAAATTCCCGTGAAAGACCTACTGCACAACCTCCCACTGTTCAAAATGTTGACAGAGGAACACAAACTCTCTTTTCTGTCCTGCCTGAATAGTTGATGTTCTCTGCCTCCAACTCAAGGGACAGCAAGACTTTTTTTAAGTGCAGAACGTTTTAAATATTGCTTGAAGCCTGTCAGAAGGTTACTCTAGCAATCAGAACTGTTGATTGTAGAGTTGATGCATATTCCATTTACCCTCTGTACTTCTCAGACTTTGAGTTCCTTCTCTGTGTTCCTCTGTTTGGCTCTGTTATATAAATATTGGCTCCAGGCCACATTCAGCTGTAATGAGCTGCAGTGGTAATTGATATCAGTAAGTTTGCAGAATGCAGGCCATTTCTGTCACCTGACAGAGAACTTTCATTGAGCCTTTGATCATCTGCTTACGTGTGTTGTCTGCGTATCTTTAATGGACTTCCTTCGCTTGTGACGAAGATACTTTTTGAAGAAAGCACCTCATTCTCCCTTGTGCACAACAGCCCCCTGAAACCTTTCCTGCCTGTTCAGCTCCCTTGTCACAGTGGTGATACTGTACAATGGATTTTTTCAGGCTGGCATTGAACAACTCGAAGTTTCAATTGTTTTTCTGGTTTTGCTGGTGACAATTTAAAAGTACTTTGCAATTTCATTTTTTACTTTTTAGGGAGTATTAACTTTTTCAGAGCTTAGTTAAATCTCACTTTTATTCTGAGGTGTGTGTATATTGTATGTGTATTTGTAATGTTCGCTCTACTACAAATTGAACCATAGCAGTAGGGAGATCACTTCCTAGAGAACTCAGATCTGTGCTTAAACACCTGGGTTGAGGTCTTTGCTCTTATACTTCATTTCAAAGGAGCAGTCAGATTTTACTGTGAGTCATTTAACATCTGGATGAAAAAACACTTGTAGTTAAATTTTTGGCTTTTGTGCTGCTTTCTTTGAGACTTCTTTGATTATAAAGAACTGACTTGGGAGGTCTCATCTTAATCCTGTAGCTTCACTGCAAGAGGGTATGCTACCCAAACAGAATGGACAGTATCTTTTCCTGCTGTTCAGAGCTTAAGATCACATTCTGACATGGTATTTAAGATGTCATACTGAGCATATTTACTCAGCCAAAGATACATCTGTTAAATGTGCCTCAAGAAAGCCTTTCACACCTATGAAACAGGAAACTTTACCACAAACACTGCTCCAGGTTGATAAGGGAAAAGGAAGAGAGGAGATACATGGGCTGTGTGCAGACTTCTCAGTCTTCATGGCCAAATGGAAGATGCACTGGTTGACAGAGGAGAAGAGGAAGCTGGTATTGACATAATATGTGATTTACTCATTCTATTGTATGCACATATGCACAGCTGCCTCACAGGCCTTGTGCACTGAGGAATGTCTTTATGCAGGCAGGTGTCAGCTGTTAAGTCAGATGCTTCCAGGCAAACCTTTCTCCACACTAATGAATGTTTATCTTAGAAATAAGAAGAGTTCTTTTGTATCACTTTCATATGGTCTAACCACATAAAAATGACAATAATTTCATGTTTTTAGAACTAGTTTGGGAGGTCTTTGTCTAGAAAATTGTTTACTTTTCCTGTGCAATGTTCAATTGTCTTGACAGTGCTGGAAGGGACTCTGTCAGGATTAAACTACATCCCTAGATAATTTTCTTATAACACCTAACACCTTAAAATGATTTGGGGTTTACCATTCGCTTATGGTATATACAGGTTCCCTGTGCATATGGGAGCTAATCCAGAGCTGCTGCCTGCATAGTGCTTTGGCTCAAGACTACAAGTTCTACCTACATAATTTACTTTTTCCAGACTGATTATGGGGGTTGCGAGAGTGTTTTGTTCTGAAGCCTTGTAGCCCTACTGGGGCAACGACTAATTCTAGCAGCTTGTCTTGCCATGAGTAGCTGCTTACTGGCCAGTGGCACTTTCTGGTCTCTCTAGCTAGCAGAAGTATTATCTGAGCTCCAGTTCTTGTGGCAATGAGAGGGACATTTCAAAACTGAGGTAAGAGTGCACTATTGTCCCTGTTGTTATTCATGACACGACAATGCCTTGAAGCTCCTTGCAAGCAGAGACTCTCATTGTGCTAGCTGATAGAGAAAGACAGAATAAGATAACATCCCTCCTGTAAGATTCCAACCTAAGCACAGACCAAGCTCAGGGGAAAAAAAAAAAAAAAAACAAACCACAACACAAAAGTATTGTTGTGATTTTGTCAATGTGAAGTTGAGACACAGGTAGGAGAACAGTATGATCCAGCTCAGTACTTGAGTCTTCCATTTGGACCCATACTCACAGGCTAGCGCATGTTTCAGCAGTTCTGGTCTCATGCACCTCTGGAGTTCAGCCAAGAGCTAGGAGCAAGATTCTGCTCTCCTGATCCTCTAGTTCTTCATCTGAATTGCTGGGGCAAAATTTGATATTGATACCTTTTTTTTCTATTGAAGGAGAGAAGGAAAGTTCATCTCTAATTAAAAATTTGATGTATAGAACTTCACAGATCTACATGTTCACGTCATGTTGGAACTTTTCTAAACAGCCAGAAGCTGTTTAGAAATAACAAATAACAAATGCCCAAGTTTAATTCAAAGACCACAGGAAAGATTTTTGTTAACTATGTGTGCTGGTAATTTCAAGATAATTTCCCTATTACAAATAGCATAGTGAAACTGTTTTTTGAGAGAATCCCTAGCATTTTTAGATTTACATTAATAGTATGGAATAATTGTCCTGTGGCAGTAACTGGGTTTTTCAGATT
The DNA here is from genome assembly GCF_000691975.1 of Corvus brachyrhynchos. NCBI lineage: Eukaryota > Metazoa > Chordata > Aves > Passeriformes > Corvidae > Corvus > Corvus brachyrhynchos. The sequence goes on from NW_008237273.1 coordinate 703,113, forward strand.
ATTGAGCCTTTTTTGGCCCTTGGAGCTTCAAAGTTGTTCTCTTTCTTTTATTCAGCGGAGCTGTGAGTATTTACATTTTAAAACCCACTGACCATGATTAATTGTGGAAACTGCTTGTTTACATGGAATTAAGTATATGCATAAGCATTGCTTAGATAAGCCTAATTTATTTAATGAGAATGTTCTGGAAAATTGCAATTTATTATTGGTCCTTTAGCAGTAGGAGAATGCTATGTCATAAAAGTAATTGTAATTCATAAAAATAATTGTAGATTACAGATTGTTAGTCTAATTCAGAATATGAACTGGCTAATAAATTTGCTAACTGGTGTTTTTCTATTCATAAAATCTATTCATTGCTAATTCACTTTGTTAGTTTCTAGTTCCTGGAAATGCAAGAAATTCAGTGTTTCAGTTCACTGGGTTTTTCATCAAATTTTGTCTGTAGTTTTTAGACTACACCTTTAGCATTGTGTGTAAGAAAACCTAAAGAAAAACATTGCCTTCAGCAGTCAGACCTGGTAATTCTGAAACTACTTCAGAAACTACTGAATCTGCCTATCTTCATGTGCATTATATGTCCATATGGTTGACCAACTCTAAAAAAATTACTAAGATATCCTTATGGAAGAAGGAAATCATTCATTTGGAAAGTTAAAAGTTTCTGTGGTCAGTTTTGGTTTTGAAATTTTGATGATACTTGAAAGAAGTTGTATCTTTGGACCATCCTCTGCTCCCTATACACTTCCAGTAGGAACTTGTTTTCTTCCATGTTCATTTGAAAAATGTTCATACATGTGTATTTGTCTTGGGGTGACTTTATGATGTTGTATCCCATATCACTGTTCTATGCCCAGAAATTAATTTTGTGCCATTCTATGCCTTTAAACCGAGCCTGAGAGGGGGGAGAGAAAAGTGTACTTTTTCAAAGCAGTTTTCAGTTTGTTTTCATGTTTTCAAGGACACAGATGAAGCTCTCTTGCTGCTAACAGCAGCGGCGGGAGCGGGAGGAAGCACCCAGCTTGCTTTCTTTCCAGCCAGCTTTCGGCCAGTTTTTCAGCTCCTTTTCCTTCAGAGAGTTGAACTTTTGTTTTCCTGGGACTTCTTTTTTTTTCCCCTTTTTCTCTGCTGGACTGTTTCAACATCAGAATACATTGGGAGGATTTTCCACTGAGGCCTTGGCCCTGGAGGTGGGCCCACCACCCCGTCCCAGCTCCAAGGACGGGGAGAGAGAGATCTACAGAAGGACTCTGAAATTTTCCCAGGTTTCTCTCAGCAGAGCAAGAGTTTTAATATTTAGCATTATTATCCTTTTCCTGTGTGTTTGCTAAATAAATAGTTTTTATCTCTCTCCCTTTCCTTCAAGGAAAATTCATTTTTTCCCAAACCTGGTGGGGGAGGGCTGGTTGTAACCTGCTTTCTCTCAGAGGATATATTTCCAAATTTGCCCAAACTGGCATAGTGTTTTAATACATGTATCACTGTATTGAAAGACACATACTCATTTCAACACATCCAGCCCTGTGAATTGCCTCTTTCCTCTTACATTCCTCTTCACTAGCCATCTCTAAATGTCTCAGTGGTTTTGAATTAATATAGTTTCTGTTCAATCAGTTCAAATATTCAATGTATTTTATGTATATCAGCAGAGTTATGTATATATATCCTGCAGAGGATGAAAACATCTTGAAATCTGTTTTATATTAAGTACAGTAGTTGAAATATTTTTAAAGTCTAGTTTGTGCTTACAGACATAACCACTGCTTAGATATTTAGGAGATGGAGATGGACAACTGGTGAACTGATAGACCTAGAGCTAGGACAAACCAGGGGTTTAGGAGCATAGATGCACCAAATTCCAACTGTGTAATAAGGCTAAAAACAGGTTGTTTCTCTGTTATTGCATGTTAGTACAGCTTTGGGCAGTAGTGAAGGAGAAAGGAGAAGGGAGAAAATGTATGTTTTGTACCAAAACTATGCAATCCCTTCACCAGGGTCTGGAAAGTAATATGGGAAGTACCAAACAGATGACTTTCATCTATTCTATAAACCAGCAAGTATGCAGATTTTTCCTAAAATCTATACCTTAACAGCAGCCGCAGTCAGCTTACAAAGATAGCAATTCCACTTGTGCGAGGTTCCTTTAGCTTGATTCTGTAACTACTGTATTCACCCTTAAAGTGTAAGATTCTTGCCTACTTGAATTTTAATTCTGGTATTGGCAGATGCATGTAGGACATTCTCTTTTGTATGCCATGTGCATTGGGAGAGTCAGTAGAAGAAGAAGAAAAAATAGAAGAATGCACAGCCAAGTACCACATGAAATAAGACATACTTCAGTTAGCATCTCATTACACTCTACAGTAAGGGAAAACAGCATTACTACAAAAAAGCAGTATTATATATTTTCGTAAGATTATTGTCTCCAGCAGTACAAGTATTTTAGAAACTAATAGGTAAATATAGTAGGATAGTATTAGTTCAAAGTGTTGCAAACACCTTTAGCTGTTTTAAAATAATTCTACAGCCCTGTATTTCTGTAAGATTATCACTGGTTTTCTCTGTGCTTCTTAGGACTTTGAAATTCATGTATGTCGTTTATGGGTTCAGTTATTTGCACATGCCTAGTCCACTTTACATGTGTCTGCTCTATTCTACTTTCTTTACTTTCCATCTATGAAAGCCCATAAAAGTCTCTTGGGACTACAAAAGTACAAGGGTAAGAGGTATTTGACCTCACAGTTTGTGTGCTCCTCTAAGGAATCTCCTCTTTAGTGCAGCTGGAAAGAATTGTGAACAAACCGATGTTAGTTATGGGTAGGGCAACAGATGCAACCTGCAATATTCAGAAATTTCAAACACTGGAAAAACAAGTACTTTGTCTTTATGGAAACACAGCATTTCTTTCTGGAAGAAGAAACAGACACCCTCTTCTGAAGAAGCCAAGATGTCCAAAGGGTTTATGTGGCTTGCTAGCCCCTGAGATGTGAACTGCCCACAGAAACATTTTGCACTTATACCAAAAACAAAAAAC
>NW_008237273.1:706181-742832 GCF_000691975.1 Corvus brachyrhynchos
AGCCACTGAGATGTGAACTGCCAACAGAAACATTTTGCACTTATACCAATAACAAACAAAATGTTGCTGGAGGCAACAGCTACTGCCAGCACTTGAAAAAATAAGTCTGGCAGCTAACCATGTATCAAAATAGATTCTGAAGCAAGAAAATGCCTTCTTCTCACCACCTACTCAAATATCTTATTTTAGATTGTGCCAAAACTGAAGGGTAGATGATATCCACATTAATTCTGGCTAACAGTTCCATGGGAAAAGCAGGGAAGATCTCTCCCCCCAGATCATTCATATGGAGAACATACTCCAGCTTGGTTTAACTGGCTGCCATATGTCATTCCTGTTCCACTGATAAATAGCTCCCAGTATATGTATTCAGATCAGTGTCCTTCAGTGTATTATGGTCTGGAAAATGATCATGGGAACTCTTAACTCACTGTGCAAGAAGCATTTATTGTTAGAAAGTGTGGAACAGATTGTTGTCATTGCTACTAACAGAACCAACAATATTGTCTAAAAGCAAACTACAGTGTCGTTAGTGCTTACAGTGAGGCTCAGGATTTTTGTAAAATCAGAGAATGTCACCAGCAGATGGAGCGCAGTAGGGGAGCAATGTGCCTTTGGTCCATCAGGATATCTTATAGGGAGGAAAAAGAATTTCTTATGTGCTAGCAGTTTATATTTGTTAAAGATGTTACTTGAAAGGGAGGAAACATGCCCACAAAATAACTTTATAAAATGAAAAGATGTTAGAATCGTTCAGTGATAGTAGGGTAGCACAATCTTAAATGGTTATTTGTGTAGTGTGTTTGCTCACATGATGTGTTTTACGTGCATTGAGCTATTTCCATTGACTGCAGATTTTGGAGCATCAGAGTGGTCTTTCTCTGCTTCTTCCATAAAATCTGCTTGATTCTGCTGACATGTTTCATAACTTTCCTTCATTATCTGCCTCCGTCCTGTTTGGAGCCTGAGGGTAACCTCCTTCCTAATCACTCTCTTTAAGTTTCTGCCTGGATTTGTTGTCTTCAAAGACAGGTCCTCTGAGCTTTCCTTTTCCTGAATTTTTAATTTACTCCCTCAGTAATCAGTTTAAATAATGTCATGCTGGAAATGAGGCTACTCTTCAGATTTAGAAAACATGGCACTATCTGGCTTTCATGTTTTCAATTTGGGTGTGGGAGTATATCCAGGTCAGTGTAGAGTTTCGCGTGAGTTTGTTGGGGAGGCTATTTTCTTACCTTTTCCTTCTGAATGTAGGACTAATTTTTTGTGTATACATTTCTATATATCTCTGAAGTGCTTCCTAGTTGAGACATGAGTGGAAGGCCTAGTACTTTAAACAATTTTCTGTGTTTAGCTGACAGAATTCGGCGTTGTGTTCAGTACAGCTCAAATAGCAGAAATCTGGTTTTAAGGTGATGAACACTGAAATTCAGTTATCAACAATCCTGTTGATACAGGATTTACATAGCTAGTTCAGAGAAGACCTAGTTCAGTGACAGGTGTTCATCCAGGGGTTGAAGATGATCCCCTGCTCTCCTGTTGCATCTCTCAAGGCCTTAGTACCTCCTATCACAACAGCACAGAAGTCAGGAAAACCAAAGCTTGATCTTCTGAAAGAAATTTGTCCTCAGAATTTCACTTATACATTCCTTTGATTAAATTTTGTCATTATCTTCCTTTATTTTTTGTTTAAGACAGGGGAAGAAAACCAGCTAATTAAATCTACTCTGTCTTGAAATACGTTGTCCATGCTCCAACAGACAAAAGAACTCCTACTGTAGGACGCAAAACATTTCCTGTGATATTGCAGAAATCCCAGAGACTTGCAGTCCAAGAGCTATTGACAAGAGATGAAAATGCAGAACTGCAAATATTCATCTTAGCCTCATCGTCCAGCTACAAGAGTGACATTAATCAGAAAAGGAAAATTCCCTTTCATTTACTGTTTCTTCATTCCATCTGTCATTATAATAAGAGAAAAATTAAGGTGAATTTTTTCTGTGCTTAAGATTCTCTCTCCTGACCCCTTCACAGATGGGAGATTGGGAAATGGAGCTCTTGCAGTCTTACCTGTGGGGTTGGTTTGCAGACACGAGATGTCTTCTGTTCTCATCTACTATCAAGAGAGACCAACGAGACAGTGATTTTGGCGGATGAGTTGTGCTCTAAACCCAAGCCATCGCTCGTGCAAGCCTGTAATCGCTTTGACTGCCCACCCTCCTGGTATCCTACAGAATGGCAAGAGGTAAGAATTTATGTCTAATCTCATTTTATGACTGCTAAAAGTAGTCATTGCACACATTTCAGGGGTCAGAGGGCTGGAGCACCTCTCCTACAGGCTGGGGAGCTGCAGCAGAGAGGGCTCGAGGGAGACCTCAGAGCAGCCTTACCATTTATGAAGTGTGCCTGCAAGAAAGATTAAGAGGGGCTTTTGACAAGGGCTTGTAGCAACAAGACAAAGAGTAATGGATTTAAACTGAAAGAGGGTAGATGTAGTTTAGATATTAGGAAGACATTTTTTTGTATGAGGGTAGTGAGACACTGAAACAGGTGGCACAGGGGAGATGTGGATGCCCATTCCTGGAAGTGTTGAAGGCCCGGTTGGATGTAGCTTTGAGCAACCTGGTCTAATGGAAGCTGTCCCTGGCCAGTGGGGTGCAGAGAGGAGATGGGGTGGAACTACAGGAACTGTAAGGTTCCTTCCAACACAAACCATTCTCTGATTCTATGATTTTGCTTTAACCCATCAAGAGGAATCATTAATCATTCTGACAAAACATTAAAAAACTGCAAAGTGTGCACTTTTCACTCTTAAAAAAATGCATCAATGTTTCCAGAGGTATATAATGACTATAACTATTTCTAATGCAAAGTTAGTGGAAAATCTTAACAGCTGGCTATAGATTTCGAACAAAAATATATGGGATGAGTTGGTCAGCTGCAATGAGTGGACTTGGGTTAGCTATGTCAAGGCTTCTAGGAAAACTAAACGAGAAGGATTAAGGATAAAAGAGTCTTTAAAGCATTTTGAGTATTTCATATATTCTCAAATAATAATTTATTTTTGTACAAGAAACATTCCTCATCCTTCGGATTAAGAAATGTGTGTTAAACACTTCCCTTTGGGAGATGGATGCCTTATTACACTAAATATAAAAATTGCTGTCCACACAATGGGTCTGTACAAGGCTTTCCATCTTTAGAAAGCACCCTGGAATTAGGTAATTTGCTGACATCTGGTTGCAAATTAAACTACTTGTGTAATTCAAAAGATTTAAAGATGCTTCTTTAAATGGTTATAATACTACACAGGAGGAAAGGATCCTGTGCTGCTGTCAAGACTAAAGGAAAAATTTGCTGTGTGGTGTAGGTGTAAGCAAAACACCTGTTTAAATCTTCATTCTTGATGTGTGCTAGTCTTCATTCTATCCTACGTGAAAACTATGATCATTTTGCATAGTGCTTACTTACACCTATTCGGTGTCTATATATAAAATCTGGTCTTTACTTAAGAGCCAGGGAGATGTTAGTGTACTCACATAATGAAGTTAGTAAGTCCATGAAGCTGAGAGAGCTTTGGGTTTGGGCAACCAACCTGGTAAAAAAAAATTTACGCCAGTCTGATGGTCTGTCAAAGCTAGGTAATGAGCCTACAGCTTTAGTCCTCTGTTTAAAACAGTTCAGTGATATTTCATGCTTTGTCCACTGATATTTGCACACACATGTATACTTAGCTGTACTTTTGAAAATTTCTAGACTATAGTCATAATAAATGTTATATTTGTAAATAGGAAATGGTATTCTCCTAGTTCGTAATGTAATAACGTAAGTCAAGCATTTCAAAATTAGGATATGCTAGAAGGAGCACCTATGCTTGTTTAAGTCCTATAACTGGCCACAGTCCTTACAGAAAGAAATTTTCTGTGAGTTTATGTGAACAGTCAGAAGAGATACATGTTGTAGTATGAGGAAAAATTTATTTTCTGCTAACAGTGACCATTAGCTGTAGGCCACACTAGAACAGTACCAAATTGTTTCTGCTAGAGCTGTCTCCAAACAGATTTTTTCAGGATTGGAACATCTTCCTCAACAGTGTAAACATGTGTACTTCCACCTGTTTGAAGTAATTTTTCTGACTGTTCAAGGGCTCTCAAATGCTACCTCTTTGAAAGACTTAGCAGGTCTTCAGAGGAGGAAGCCTGATTAAGTATAAAAGCTTTAGCAGCCATGTTAATCAGAAATTGAAACAAAGTGCTCAGTCACACTTGTGGTAACTGGTGTCTTCTCTGGGCGAGAGAGAACCTGTGCTGTAATTCATTGCTACAGTTCAACACAAGTTATGTTGTAGCTCTTCTGCCTTACTTCCACAGACTTTTCAGGCCCAGGCCTGAGTATTTCCAGTGCTTACCTTTCACTGGAGGAAAACAGCACAAAAAATGTGCTTCTCTACCTACTGTCTTCTGCTTCTGTTCAGATGAGTGCTGTGCCAGAAAAAAAACTCTAATCCATCAAAATCAATTTCCGTTCTCTCATTTTTTAAGTATGTCTGTTTTCCTTCTTTGCAACACCATCATCTTTACAGGTATTTCCACCCTGTAGGAAAACCAGACCTTGCAGCTCAGTCTCACACAGGTTTCCCATCTGAAAACCTGCACCATGGGGCTTGTGCATTACACTTAGGGATTATTACAGCTGTTGGCTTCTGAGATGTGGAAAGAAAAAAAACATTCGGAAAGGACGTGAGTGGCTGAGACAATTTCTGGAGGTGACCTCCAGTCATGCAGCAAAACTGCTATGGGTCCCTCCAGCAGAAGAAAACCTGAAGAAGGATTTCTTTCCTTGCATTAAAGGACCCACAACGCCTCCCCTCTCCCCAGGCTCCTGAGAGGATTCCCCTCATACAGGGAGATGAAGGGCCCTTCAGAAGGTGCCTTCCTCCCCCTAGGGAAGGTCCTTGAAAGCTTTACCAACATGAAGGGGTAAAATCTGTTTGCTGCAGAGCGTGGTTTCAGTACATTTCTTTGGCCTCATCAGTGGAGTTTGTGGTGCTTTTCAGAGCACTCATTCACACTGGTTTAATGCAAAACCACAAAAAAATCCCCAAAAGATTTAAACTGTAATGACCAGTGTTTTCTTTCCTAAGTCTTTTATGCTTGTAAGGAACGATTGTCTGAATTAAATGCCATTCAAAGCCCTGGTGTTCCTGGTAGATAAACACACAATAATTATCAGTGTTGTAACGTTACAAACAATTTTTAAAACACATCTTTACATATTCCAGACTATTTATTTTTAAATAGTTCTGTGTCTTTACTAAATGCATTAGGATCTTTATCATTTTCTGGAGAAAAGTGTATATATAAGCTTTCATTTTTACAAGGCCCTATACATATCTGTTCTGCATACCTGAAACAAGAGACATCCATTAGTAAATCTTCATCCAGCTCTGTTTTATTACTGAATAAGTGCTACAGTCTCAATGCCAACATTCTTTATTTGCTCTTGAATGCTAACTTTGCTCCAAAGATAATTCGAACAATGACTTGAAAACAAAGTCAGCATGGGAAAACTGGTAATATTTTATTATATTTTCCTAGTTATTTTTAATCCATACCGTAAAATGTCTCTTCTAAATCGTCAAGTTTCACACATTAAAAACCAACAGAGACACCTTCTGAGAAAAAAATGTTTACTCCTTTTGCAGGCACTTTATCTTACTGTGGAGTCATAGCAGAGAAGTCATTTTTGAGAGCAAGGAACAAACCCGTATTGTTGTACACCTTGAGTAGAGAGCAGTGTAAAATTAAACCACATGGGAGACCATGTTAAGGGACCTGGGGATCCTGGTCGATGGCAAGTTGAACAGGAGTCAGCAGTGCCCTGGCGGCCAGGAGGGCCAACCCTGTCCTGGGGGGCATCAGGCACAGCGTCACCAGCCAGGCAAGGGAGGGGATTGTCCCGCTCTGCTCACCTCGAGCGCTGGGGGCAGTTTTGGGCACCACAATATGAGAAAGACATTAAACTGTTAGAGAGTGTCCAAAGAAGGGCCACAAAAATGGTGAAGGGCCTGGAGGGGAAGCCATGTGAGGAGTGGCTGAGGTCACTTGGTTTGTTCAGCCTGGAGAAGAGGAGACTGAGGGGAGCCCTCATTGCAGGCTATATTTGCCTTGTGAAGGGAAGAAGAAGGCAGGCACTGGTCTCATCTCTGTGGTGACCAGTGAAAGGACCCAAGGGAATGGCCTGAAACTGTGTCATGGGAGGCTGAGGTTGGATGTCAGGAAAAGTTTCTTCACCCAGAGGGTGGCTGGGCACTGGAACAGGCTCCCTGGAGAAGTGGCCACAGCACCAGCCTGACAGAGTTCAAGAAGCATTTGGACAATGCTCTCAGGCACATGGCATGACTCTTGGGGCTGTCCTGTGCAGGGACAGCACTATGTAGGAGAATAAAGTCCAAGAAGCAAGGAAAGATGTGTTTTGCCTTATCTCTGGTAGAGTTGGACTTTCTGAGATTTGACTGACTGACAGAAGGAACATTCTTTGTAGTATTCACAGTGTGTAACCCATTTTGTATCTTGTATATAAGTTAACAGGATAACAGTCCTTAGGAATGTTGGAATATTACTTTTAATCATATTTTTCTTCCTCCTCAGGAATGAATTGTCCTCAAATGAGAGGCTGATAAACATTGTCTTCTGATGAAAACTAATGTTTTTCTTGCTTAGTTTTTTGGAAGCCTTTGACCTTCATAACATTCTAAATAAGTAGGACAAAAGCTAATTTTACGCATTAAAAAGCAAGCCAAATATAAAAATGTCTTTCTGCGCTTCCTTTCTGTCTTTCAAGGAAAATGTTTATCCTAAATATTCGGGCTAGCATTAAAGTTCATGCAGCCCTTTGTCTAAGAGAGAAGGGCCTTTCAGAAGTGCAAGATTTTCTAAAACACTCCCTTTTTAACTGCTTAAGTATACATTTTAACACTTCTTTGTATTATTGTCTACTTCTCCTGCATAACTGCCATGTCACAAGCTATAAGCAACTGCTGGTCATGTCAGTGTAATGCAAGCTCCCCCTTTCCTTTGCTAGAAGAAAGGAGAAAAGGAGTTGAGCTGGCTGAACTGAGCAGAACTGGTAGCCTGTTAGCAGCCTCAGGAAAAGGATCCTCAGGAAAAAGGACTGAGCAACTAAATTTACAAAAAATATTCAGGAAAGCTACTAAATTTGGTTATTCAAAATTTTATGCCCTGGTTGAGTAGAAAAATGGATACAGAGAGAGGTATTTACATTAAAGACAGAGGGGAGGTGTGTTCTTTGGATATTAATCATCTCAATTTACTTATCTACTGCCAGACAAGACTTTTCCACTCTCTCTGACACTAGTCACTGTCAGAGCTCAGACAGAGATATTAGTATTTAGATTCTCCACATCACATGCTAGAGTCTCATTTTCCAAGTGGAAAGGACAAGTTCTCCACCTCCATACTGCAATGCTGACTCACTGTTTCCATGTCCTTTGTACCAATACCTTAAAACAGAACATTTCAGAAATACTGAAGCAGTTTGTCTAAATATTAGCAAAATAAGCTGCTTCCATTTTCCAAAATATTTTTGACATTTTTGAAAGCAGCGTACTTTGAGGTCTCTGAAATTTTTGTTTTATGTTTGGCCAAGACCAAGTGTTGATTTCTACCCAAACTCACAAGTAAATTTTGCAGCAAGTGGGGTGGTGCAGGTGTAACAAAAGGTGTCTGTGTCTCTTTTCTCACAGTGTTCACAGACCTGTGGTGGTGGTGTCCAGAAGCGAGATACACTCTGTAAGCAACGCCTGGCAGATGGAAGCTTGTTAGAGCTGCCAGAAACCTTCTGCTCCTTGCCAAGGACCATTACACAACAAGCCTGCAAAAATGAGGATTGTCCCAATGAGTGGCTTCTCTCTGACTGGACACAGGTATGCTATTCATATGCATGAGTATTGTACAGGTCTTGGAGATGAAGTTCCTATGCAAACTGGGGTAGAGGAGCCAAATAAGGTCAGACCCCCCAAAGCGTGTTATGCCCAGTTTTGTCCTTATCACGCTGGTTGGGGATGTTATCACTGGCTCCTTGTTCCTCTTTGGTGACTGCCTCCACAGATGTGTTTTAGCCATCTGGCCAAACCATTAAGAGCCTTCTTATGTAAACTCAAGTCATGCTCAAAATAATAAATCCCTCTCTGTCCATACCTATGCTTATTATTCCATCAAAGGCATTGATGAAGAGTAATCTTTATTACCCTAGGCTAACTCTTTGTTCCCAAAATCTAACTGTTCTGATGTCAATAGTCTTTTCCTCTTGGGACCACTCCATCCCTTTCCTATGATAAAGAGAAGAGAAAAGAGGAGGGGTGGAAACAGGAGGAGAGGGGAAGGGGAAGGGGAAGGGGAAGGGAGGAGAGACATTATAAAAATACAATTTGATCTTGTAAGGTCAAAGCAAAAGCAGAGGTTCATTCCAGTAAGCATGAAAATCATTCCACAGCTTGCAGTCTCTGCCACCACTCTTCTAGTCCTCTTTCATGGAAGGTAGTGGAAATTGCCTTGTGGAAATTGTAAAAGAAACACCAATCACCCTGTGAAACTGTCCCACCTGCACCCTTCTTATGGTGATCTCTCTGGGCATTTTATTCAAATTAGTGGATGTTTTCATAAAGTCTTCTGCGAGAAGACACAGAGCCGTTCTGGCAGTGAAGATTACACTGCTCTACCCATTTTCCAGCTCTTTTTACAGACTGCTCCTTGGGTTCCAGTGCAAAGGCACTGCCTGTATTTCATTTTCACAATGGTGTATGCATAAATATGAAACTGGATAGTCATGATGAAGTCCATCAAACAATGTCCACCTGTGCAACAAGCAGCATAGTCTGGTATTAGAGGGTTTCTACTCTTCTGTGTAAGCCATATGTAGTAACTACAAGGCTGAGGTAATTAATCGGTAACTAAAATACTCATCCCTTTATTATTCCTAAATAGATTTGCAACAGGAAAGCTTAAAGATTAAGCTTAGGCCAGACCAGAATGCTACTGTGATCTGCACCTTAATGAGGTCTGGTCTTGAGCATGAGCAGTTTTTCCAGCCAGCAGACACAGACACATAGAAACAAAGTGCAAAGGCTGCCTTTGAACTGTAGCACAGTACCATTAAAACAAGGGACACCATTTGACAGAAGAGAAGTGCTAGCAGGAGCATGGAAATAATCTAAGCCTTACAGGACAGAAAATAACAGATATTTCATCTCCTTACTGTGCCTGCACTGTTCATAGCTGCACAGTCAGATACTGCTCTGCTTTATTCCACTGCAACATTTTGAAAACAGTAACTGTTATATCCTGTGGTGTATGTATGCAATGTGGATATGGGAGGTGAGGACGGAGTGCATGACAAGGAGCAGCTTTTTCGTTTTTCCTAATGTTTCTCATCCTGTTCCTAGTGTTCAGTGAGCTGTGGAGAAGGCACACAGAGTCGAAATGCTATTTGCAGAAAGATGCTGAAAACTGGAGGCTTTGTTATCATCAATTCCTCACTCTGCCTCCCTTTGCCATTCTCATCCTTGATCAGGCCCTGTGCACTAGGCCCCTGTGCAAGTAAGTGGAAAAGGTGTTTGGGCAGTGCCTGGGGAAAAGGGGCTTGGAAGTCCTTCACTAAGCAATCCATGCTGTTTCCTGCTCCATAGCCTTCTTTTGTGGTAGTGTTACTCAGTCTTGTGGAGTGGGTTTTTCTGTCTGTGAACAAGTCAAGCCAGTGGAGGAGCACTACAGGTTTTACTAATGGAGCTGGATGTGGGCCAATGTGCTGGAAGGGAACTCCTAGTTTCTGGAAAAACTGGCTCAAAATTCTGACCAAAGTCTAGATCTGAATTTCACAGCTGGAATGTAGAGGCTCAGAGATACAGCACAGCAGCCTGAGGGCAGGTGCAAATAAACTCTCTGCTAGAACAGCTGCAAGGAAAATGGTTGGTAAGGGATTTTGCTGATGATCATTTAGAAACTTGTTATTTCATTATGTCACTCCAAATCCTCTATGACCTGGGATTTCTAATGAACCATGCAACACACGTTAGATGTATTTTACACTGGTAGCTCATGCATTTGTTGTTACCCATCACAAGCCCCCCTGTATATTCTTCCCTAGTTTGCAGTAAGTCAGCTGGACATGTAAAAGTCAGCCTAGCTTCAGCTTGACTCCGAAACTGCTGAATGTTGAGTATGTAGGGAGAAAAGAATATCTGACATTTAGAACTAAAGCTTGGACCAAATGCTGCATGGTATTTACTAATAGTATGCCTGTGCAGCTTAATTTAGTGCTTCATAATAAAGATCTCTGACACAGAGCTCTGGAAACCAGAAGGACACACTGAACTAGTGCAGTTTAATAGTATTTACCATGTTTTTAAGCCTAGCCCAGAGAGTTTTGTTCTGTTCAACATTACTCCTTCAGGTAGCAAGACTTTCATTCTTCCTTGCTGTTGTGACCTGCAAGATGGTGTTGTCTTTGAAGGTTTGGATGGTAAACACTTCTCTACTCAGTGCAATTCTTAAGTAACAGTCTTTGTTTAAGTACTTTAACAACAAGAACTATGTTTCCACTCAAGTTTTCTCTCTCCTGTAAAGCTTTTGTCCCTGGCTATTTGGTTTCCGCATATACTGTGGGCTACTTTCGCACTCCTGAAGTGTGTCTTGTTATTCCTCTTATTTTGATTGTTCGAATTTAATGTCCAGCAACTGGTGGCCGGTTTCTCCCATTACTGTCTAATGGGTCAAATGCTGCCCACAACAATGTAAACTACTTGTTTTGTTTAATGGTATCACTTACTAATAATATAATGGTATTTCAGGGCACAACAGACCAGCTCATAAGCAAAGTCCCCATATTATGGCTGTAAAGCAAGTTTACATCCAGACAAGGAAACAGAAGAAACTGCACTTCATTGTGGGTGGATATGCTTACCTGCTGCCCAAAACTTCTGTTATCCTCCGATGTCCTACCAGGAGGTTCAGGAAATCAATGATCACTTGGGAGAAGGATGACAAGAGGCTTGTCAGTTCAGCTCACATCACCATTGCGCCCTATGGGTACATGAAAATCCATCATTTGAAGCCTTCAGACACTGGGACATACACCTGCACAGCAGGGCCAGCCCGGGAGCATTTCATAATTAAACTGATTGGAAGCAACAAGAAGATCATTGCTGGGCAGCCAGCTAGTATTAGGGAGGATGAGGGCATGAGGAAGGCTGGCTTAAATGATGCCTTGCGAACAGAGGATAAACATCTCAATGGGATTTTCTTCAATGGTAGCAAGGCTGAAAAGCGGGGACACCTTGCTAACCCCAGCAGATGGTATGACAATATTGTCTCGAGGCTGCTACAGCTCAGGAGCTGGCCAGAGGAAAATTTGGAGTCCTGGGAAGCCCAGGAGTCTATGGAGAGAAACGCGTCCTCAGAGGAGGACCGGAGCCGGGAGCATAGCCTGCCATTTACTATGGTCACAGAGCAGAAACACTTGGATGATATCATAAGGAATTTGTCACAACAGCCTGAGGAGCTTAGAGATATCTACACTGAGCAGCTTGTTGTGCAGCTGGCTCACGAGGTTTTCAAGAGCCACTTGGAGCACCAGGAATTTGTCCTCAAAGCATCAAGGCAAAAAGTTGACTCAGCCTTAGTGGAGTATCCTTTCCACAGACATGTTTCTGGATTTACTAGCTCCCTGAGGATGTCATCTGCTGAAACATTTATTCCCACCTCTGTAGATCTGGGAAATGGCTTGCACAGGCCTCCTCAAAAGCCTGCCATCCTCCGAAAGATTTCAGCAGCACAACAACTTTCTGCTTCAGAGGTCGTCACCCACCTGGGACAGACAGTAGTCCTAGCAAGTGGCACACTGAGTGTGCTGCTTCACTGTGAAGCAGTGGGAAACCCAAAGCCCACCATCAGCTGGGCTAAGAATGGAGAGGAAGTGAAATACAATGATAGGTAAAGAATGTTATTTAACTTTTAAGAAAATAATTGATATTTGGACTCTTCACTTTCCATGTTTTACTGCCTGTCAGTCCCATGGACCAAACCATATTTTGCTGTAGTCTGACTTCATAACAGAAAGAAGGGCAAGTGCATGTGAAGTGGTAAATGAGGTAAACAGAGCACTGTAACTCTTCAGCAAGGTCTGGATGGTGGGTCAGGCTGGTGTGGCAGACAGGAACCTTACTTCTGTTTGAGTAAGTAAAAAAGAAGGGATTGTAAAGTACTAAAGGACATAAATGCCTGATACAGCCAACAGAGCACTCCGCATCCGGAGACTGGGAGCCTTAGTTTATTTTCCCATCTGAAGGCAGAGATTTTTGCTATGCAGATTGGTATTGAGAAATGAAAACTGGTCGTTGGTTGTTGCTATTATCTTCTGTTGGTGCTACGAATTGCATTTCTCCCAGTGCTCCAGGAGGGCCTGACAGACATGGCTGTGGTAAGAGAAGATGGAGGAAGTGAGGCTTCAGCCTTCCACATATGTATCCATGCATTAAACTGCCCCAGGATAAACCTCAAGGGGCATTACAATCACCATTTACTGCATGTGTTCTGATGAAGGCTGTGAACTGTGGAACCACACTTCATGGCTGTTTGCAGCTTTGCTGTCATCTCAACACAGACTGATCATTTATCATTAGTCTTCTCATGTGAATTGGTGAATCCTCATCTCTTTAAACTCTGGAGTGCTGGTCCCACATGTAACCTGAGAAGTTCACATAACAAAATGCTTTTATCAGTATACCACAAAAATTATGCTGGTTTTTCTTTAGGTAGCCTTTACTTCCTATCACTCCACATTATTCATTTGTGTGGAAGAGCACAGAGAAAGAGGTTCTTTTCAGTACTAGTTGTATGCTTAACTGTGTTGGTAACATACATTTTTCTCATGTCTGTGGTTGGGATTTTATATTTAGGCTCTATTCTGTGAGAAATCAATATATAAGAACAGGAAAAGAGTGTAGTAGGCAGTAATAATGACCAACATAGTACAACAAAGTTGTCCAGGGATCTGCTAGGAGCTCCTTCTGCACAAGATACTGACCTCAGCTAAGACATCTACATTTAGTCATAAGGTCAGCCTAGGATATGAGAAAAGATAGGACCAAAACAAAAATTAATTTCCAGTGTGGTGGCCTTGGATCATCCAGTAAAGTCTTGAGTTAGGTAAAATTGCCCCTTCTGTACAGTTATGAAATTAGCGTATTGGCTTCTTCTTTACTTTGACTGCTGAATCAATGAAAAAATAATTGCTTTGTGTAATGATCCGAGTTTCCTGGTTCTTGCCTCTCTGCCTGAAGGTGAATAAGTATATTAAATTCAACACACAGAAAAATGGTAACTTCTGAAGGGGTAGAGGTCACTAAGAACAAGAATGTATCTCTGGTGGAAATCACATGCAGTCATAATTATGACTCAGACGTACAGAATCCCTTCATTTGGACATATTCTTGTGAAAATTTCTGTATGCCACCCCCAGAAAAGTTTCATATCTATAGATTTTCATCCAGTGGCTGTATCCCATTAGAATTGGTCCATTAAGGTGTTTTTTTTTTTTCTCTACTTGAAATGACTGTAACTTCTGTGGTGTCCATGAAAAAGAAGGGACATTACATAAAGTTCACGTATGAGGAATGCTAGTCACTACAGTCATGAGAAAATGGCAAGTTTATTTTACATCCTATAAGCTGTCATGGTATCCCAACAAGCAGATTAATTTAGCTGAAATAAAAGAGTCGTATGATTCCTGAAATTTTAGTTCAGATTTTTTTAGTGTATAATTTTACAGTTCCTTTTCAACCTTTATTTTTCCCATTCAGTTTGGCTGAAATAGCCGTAAATAGTGCATTTTGTTTCTGAATTGTCAGTCAGTTGTGTGTGTGCTCAAAATTTCTATCAGAAAGACTCAGGAAAGTATTATTTGTTTTCCAGTTAGTAGCATAAGTCATTGACAACTCGTCTTTAAATGTTGAGGCAGTTTCCACTTTATGAACTTCCTTCTGTACTCATCATTTATAGTTCCTCCAGGTTGGTGTGTGGGGGAGGAAATGACCATGCTTTGAGCTTGAGATGTAACTCGACACCTATATCTTTGTAGAAATCATGGTGTGTAAAAAAATTGGTTTGTGGATTTTCTTGCTGGGTTTTCTAAGAGCAGTATTCTGGTTTTGGCTCAGAATGCTCTTGCTGCCTGTCAGCTGTGTCAATGAAAGCTGCAGTTTAAGCAGTCTTAGAGTGTCCTGCTGTAAACTGCAAGGCCATCTACATGTGGTGGTGTCTGGTATGCTTGAGCTGTCCTTCAGCTCTGCAGTTTGTTTTCTTCATGCTTTGCCAGCCATTGAATGGAGAAGAGGGTTTTCCAGCCCACCTCTGTCTTAATGGGAATAAGAAAATAAATACAGGTGGGCTTGCCTATACTAGTATTGAAGAGAAACACTTCTGCTGAGAAAGGCCAGAGAGTAGTGCTGAAGTTCCTCAGGTCACACCCTACTGAATATACTGAGATTTCAGAAGTTCTTAGTTGGTATTGTGATTTTTAGAGTGTAGGCTGCTGGTTTTAGGTTGGGTGACAGCTACCTGGTTTGTGTATACAAGCCACTCAGATAGAGGCATTCATTTTCAGGCATTGTGGCCATGGATTTTGTCTGAGCCAGTGATGTCCAGTAGTGATGGTTGATGTATGGCTTTATTCCCATTGCTGCATTCCATGAGCTGTTTCCTCCACCCAAAAGTATGACTCCTATTGCATAGCTATCCTTGCAAAAATTAACTTCTTTAGCTTTAGTCTAGGTACGGTCACAAAGAGATAGAACAAGGGCCCCAAAAAAGTGCTGGTTTTCAGTTACTCAGTAGAATGAAAACATATGGCACAAAAAGAAGCAGCAGTTGAAAATATCTGTGGCTCCAGTAAAAGATCCCCGACTTGTGTCTGCATATTCAGCCTGAGTGCATATTTAACAGAAGAGTCCATACTCTCTCCTAAGGTTAAAGTGTCAAGTTTACACCAGCATGGGTTCTGAGTGCCATTGCAGAGCCTTCTAGTATCCATACCAAAGTCTGCTGAGTGCTGTATATATTGGAAAATGTTTTATTTTGGAGAAAATTGAGATTAAGTTCCCGAAGAATCAGTTTTAAAAGTGAAAAATCTTTGAGGAATTTATACATTGTTTAGTAAGCCATGCAAGGATGCTGCAATTTCTATCACTGAGGATCCACTTGTACTTGATAATTCAACTTCTCTGAAACAGAAATAAATTTTATAAATGGACATGAAGCAGCATGTGAACAGTGTTTGCGAAGTGCTGTCTGATTTAGTCATTGATATATGTCCTGCAAAGTACGTTTTTGTCTTGGAGGCAATGCAGTGTGGAACAACTGAGATGAAACTGATTAAATATTAAGCTGCATTATTTTCAGACATGCTGGTGACATAAAGAATTGCTACAGCTGGTGTTTTTTTCCACCCCTGACAAGCAACTCAATACCTAACAAAGATAGCAATCTATGAGCAAATAGGGAATTCAGCCAAAATAATTCTGTACAAAGAGGACTAAAAGGATCTGCTTTCAAGAAAAGCAGCTATGCCAAATGGTGATGCACAAATAACAGAATTATTGAAAAGAAAAGGACATTATGTTTGTTTCTGGAGAAGGGTATTAAAACTTGGGTTGAAAAGATAGGAAGATGGAGCTGTGTTGGAGTTTATTTTTTTTGAAGGCAAGTATCTACCTGGACTGTTTCTATTTCTAAAAATACCTGTGCTGGATCTTGAGGTGACTTAAGCTGACAGAGAGGGATTTATGTTAGGAGAGGTGATTAACAACAAACAAAGTATGCATCCTTGTGTTTTATAAGGTGTAATATTAGGCAAGCTCTTTCCTCAGCCTGAAGGTGTCAGAAACATTTATTAAAATTATTTCAGGGGTCTTGTAAGCATTAGTTTGATGTAGACTGGAAGATCTGCCTACGTACTATATTGCACACATGCAGACAGAACACACAGAACTTTTAAATGTTACAGGCTGTTATAATGTGGGGCAGCTTCTGAAGATTTAATGAATTCCATGTAACGATTGAAGCAATCAGTGTTAAACTAAAAATTTACGTGTGAGATACTGATGCATGCTAACACTAGTTCTGCAAGTAAAAAGATCTGTCAGTTGCTGTCAGTGTTAGCAGTGGCTATCTAGTCAGCCCTGCTTATGACTAAGACGTAAGAAAAACATCATTGACAGCAGAAGTGGGAAAGGAATTATTTCAGCCATTTGTGGTTTTTTTGCTGTGCAAACATAGATGCAATTTTGAAAGTATTAATGTTTGTTTTGCAAATGTGCATTTTTCTAAGCCTTTACAAAACTTGTTTAACAACAGGCAGCTCTTTTATTGATAATGACTATTTTTATTATTACTCACAAAAGGGTAAAAAAATAATGTTAACTCTGGAGCTTTTTCCTATAATAGATTTTGCTGGGTGGCCCTAATCCGGTTTGTTTTAGAGATCTACCACCCACAGTGTTGTGAAAAATCAAGTATGTGCAGCTTTTTGGTCCATGAGACAACAGCTTTTATTGTGGGGATGGGAGCGTTAAGAAACTCGTCGATTCCAGGACCTGTGAGCAGACTTTTATTGCATGTGTTTTACAGGCATATCCCTCCCCCAGTTTCACCCTTGCCACTGTCAATAACAGCCTCAACTAAGAGTTTACAAGCAACAGCTGCTGAAAGTTGCTGATGAGAACAGTATAATTAGATTTTATCAATAGTTCCAGCTAAAAAGAAAATTAAGAGAAAGGAAAAGTAATCATGAAATAAACTGTGATGAAAATAAGGGTACATAAGCAATGACAGGAGCCCATGGACTGAATTCTTGCTGAAACAGGTATATGCTAGGACCTGATGAGTCCTGGCAAAGCCAGACAGTGGAAAGAGGCAGTTCATAAGAGCACTAAGACCATATTAATTCCATTTAATCATAGGCATTAGACTGAGCTTGTGATAGGCTCCTCTTACTGGCAGAGGAAAGAAGGAGTTGGTTCAGCCCAAGGAGGAGCTGAGAATTACTCTCTATCTTCACTGACTGTTAGGGGAGAACCAAGACTGCCGAGTTTGTACAAGCTGCCCATCAGTTAAGAATCTGAACCTATTTCAGGCTTTAACACTGAGCCTGTGGTTCATTTCCCTTCTTTCTGCACAGCTTCAGCATGTTTCATGATTTTTCCCTTGCAATAATTCTTTACTATTGCTAGTCCTGTGTTGCGGAACTGGAAGACAGCAATGCTAGGGAACTCACTCAACATTATACAGAAGTGGCACAGCAGAGGAGGAGGTTTCACTTGGTAGATGTTCTAATTACTTGGCAATCTTTCTTTAATACACATGCCAGCAGTAGAGGAACTGGGAATGAGACTAAAATTTAATACAAATAATCAAAATTTACAGTCCCAATGTAAGAATTTAAACTTCTTCATAGATTTTTAAATATTGCCTAAAGGCCTGACCTATAAAAAAAATATACCTAAGCCTGAAAATTCCCAGTAAATATGTTCATGTTCATATGGACTAAGAAACTATTACGTCTTTCTTTCTGCTTTGTGCCAGGTTGCTCCTTCAGCCTGATGACTCCTTGCAGATTTTAGCACCCGTGGAAGCTGATGTGGGTTTCTATGCTTGCAATGCATCCAATGCCCTGGGATCAGACTCTGTCTCCATTGCTGTCACCCTAGCAGGTAATAGTTCAACCTCTGCGATTGCAGGATGGTCCATGTTACTGGTGTGAATCTGGGCAGAAGTTGTTTGTGAGGGAACAGATGGCTGCTAAACTGTGTTACATGGGTCGACAGAGGTACACTGGGGAAAATGCAGGGTGTGAGCTCTGCACAAACCTGAGGCATAGTCCAGCTTTCATAGATAGTTTGTGAGGTTTATGTATCTCTGCAAGACATCAATGCTTTTTCTCACTTGCATCTGACATTCTCTTAAAGCAGTGCTTATCCCGGTTATTTGCAGCCTATAGAGCCAGTGCAGTCCACGCCTCCCAGCTTCTGTGCTTCATTTTAGACCTAACGCTGATCACTTCAAGTCTAACAGATGGATTGCAGGATTTACTCAGGTGTAGGTTAGGCAAGCCAGAAAACTTCCAGAGCTGAACAGCTATCCATTACAGATCAAACACTGTTTCATATTCGACCACAAGTATGGCTGATACAGTTTCAATTGAAGCAAATAGAGGGTCTCAAAAATTATATTCCATGTTTCTGTTCCTCTAGTAACAGGCTCTAAAGCAGACTAAATATCCTGTGCTGGTTTAGAATTCAGTTCTAAAGAAAACTCATCCAGATAAAAACCAATGGCAAAGGGAGTTAGAAGGATGAGTCCAGCTTCTTCCAGGTTCACTGGCAGACATGGTCAGCAAGCTCACAGCCACATCAGGACTAGCAGAAGGGTGGAGCTGCAAACATGAATGAAGATCTGTTGAGAAAGATACAGGAGCAGAACAGACAATGACAGCTAATGACTGTGGCAGGGCAGAGAGGTCTTACAGAAGGAGGATCCTATTTATCGCCAAGGCAAAAGGAAACGTGCTAGGAATGCTGGAAAACTTACCGTTTTTTGCAGATATACCCATTTCACTGCTTCAGCATGTGGAAACTCTTGGAGGCTTCCAGTGCATAGGCAGTAACCACCAGCTGCCAGTGTATCCATGTATGACTAGAGGAAGGAATAGCTGTTGATAAGTTTTAATTTTTAAAAGTAAGTTTTTTACACCAAAAACAGAAAATGTAAGAAGGCAACAGTGGATAACAGTGAAGCTCAGAAGATCAGTAAATCAACTAGAAAGGGACTTTGTCTTGTCCTTTAGCAGAACGGGTCAATCTTCCAGAGCAAAAAAGAAAGAGCTACAAATTACCTGTAGGCAAAACGGAAGAGACTGATCCTTTTTACACTAGTTCTATCAGAAGTGCGTTTGCTGAATTCCAGGCAGCTGCTGTTAGGATAGTGTCATATTTTAGAAGGAGCAACTCACACTAAAAATGTTGCACCAGCATGACGCTGAACATGAGGTTAAAAAATCATCAGTCAAAATTGCTATTCAGTCCACATTCTTCCAGTGAGTGTAAAAGCCATAGATTTTGTACAGTGTGGTTTTTGGAAACAATTTTGTGTGACACTGTAAAAAATAAACTGAGCATTAGGTACACATGGGGCACAGGAAGGCTATTAGCTTTTTATTTATAATTAATTATCAAAATTTAATTATAATTAATTATCAAAACTATAATTTAAACTTTCAGGTGAATTAACATTGATGCTTCCCAGACTCAAGCAGAACTCCTCTTAAGAACTGGTATACTTTTGCATCTCACATCCAAGGCAAAGAGCAGAACAGCCTATAAAATGAGGCCATAAATATCAAAGTGAAGTACTGAGCAGTTTTTGCAACAAAGTAGCAATCTTTTTCGCATAATGGAAGTATTCTCCAAAGAACCTGGAAAGCTGAGATCATCTTTGGAGGAATCAAGAGTGGGGCGAAAGCTTATTTCATTGAAGAATTTTCTGATTCATTCAACACGTGCATGGAAAAAAAAGACAGTGGAATATGCTCCTTTTTGTTTCCTCAATGGTTTCCTACTCATTTATGGGTTGAACAGCTAAAAGATTTTTAATCTTGTGGTGGGATTTTGGGAACCAATCAGGAAAAAGAAGGGTGATGGATAGCTGAAGAATTTTTCTTTCATTTCTTTAGACTTTGCCAAAAAGTATCAAAACTTCTGGAGGTATTTCAACAATACAATGTAGTACTTTACTTAGCTATTCCTGGGCATTAAAATCACCAAAATAAAAAAAGGTAAAGTACAAAATAACCCCAAACAGATATGACAGGAATTCGAGATGAATGGTATCTTTTAAAAGCCCTGTAAATACAGCTATATGGAGAAATTTATATTTAAGGCTGAATTAAATTTTCAGAACTCTCCATGAGCTCAATGAACAAATTCTTTTTCTCACTTCCATTTTTTCTTCACTGGTCAGCTCCAAATTAACATACAAATAAAGCTAGTGATAGACATTAGCCTAAAACTGCAGCTTTTAGAGGCGAATGATGATATCTGAACTGGTTTTGTATCTGACCATATATTTAAAATGGAAAAAAAACGGTATTTATAGATTTTTGGAAAATTATGTGTTTGAAAATGCAACACTGAGTCAGAAACTCCTAAGTCCCATGCCATTTAAAGCAATTTTGTTATGTTCCGCTACTCCTGCAACACCCTGACTGCAGAGCATTTTCTTTGAGAGGGGAGCACCTTAATTCAGCTCTTGTCAGCTCTGCTGCATTAGTCCTCTCTCTCAAAGATAAGCTGGGGTACCTCTGACCTGTTTTTTAAGCATCCCTTTACAGTAGCCCTACAAAAGGTCTTGCAGAAGGCTTCTTGAGCCATTGATGGTGGAAAACTTCATAAGTGATCCCACAAAGACACACACAACAGCAGGGAAACACCTTGGCTCACTTGCTGTCACCAATGTTGAAAGAACACATTATTGTGGGCAAAGCAGTAGCTCTATTAGAGATATACCCCTTCCCATCAGGTAATCTGTTTTGTTTTAGCTAAAACCTGTAGTAACAGTGTTTTGCATTAATACAGTTTATGTCCCTCATCTTCTTGTGCTAGCCATTATGAGAAAACTTTCTGGTTATTGTCTGATCTTCCCCATCCCAGTGTTACCCCAGTAGGTTAAGGAAACCATGATTCATGTGTAGAAACAGCTTGCATGTTGCTCTAATCTTCCTGCCCCGTTAATGTGCCTGTAGCCATCACTCAGGCTCCTGTGTTTGGTCTTCACCAAAGAGTGGTAGTGCAGTTGCAGTGCCAGGCTGCTGCAGCTCCAGTTGTGCTGGTGTTTATTGATTCAGCTGGTTCTCTGTTATGTCCATATGGCTTTAATGCTATTCTGCCTCTGCTTCAAGTGTGCTTTTTCTTTTTTCAAGGCAGCTTTACCCATGGAATTTGTTGACACTGAAATATTATAAAAAGTGGGTGGCCTCACACTTCAGCATTTTCCCTTATCCACCTGCCTGTTGTGTGTACTTTCACAAGGTGTGTTCCAGCCCATCTGTCCCACAAGAGTCCCATGTGCTTGGTATGATAAATGGTGGTGCTTCTTTTGTGCAGGAAAGCCACTGATAAAGGCATCAAGAGCTACCGTGATCAACACTGAATCACCTGCTGTCACTGTTGACATTGGAACTGTGGTGAAAACAATCCAGAAAGCAAATGTTACCATTAACTGCCAGGTTGCAGGTAAAAAATAATTCTCTCCCATGCACATGTCTTTGGCTATACATTTCTGTGGGATTCTTTGCTAAATTGGTATCTCCAGTTGCAGCCAAGTGAAATTGCAAGGTTTTCCTAGGTCTCAGGCAAACTTCATTGCTTCCATTAATTCTTGTCATAGAACTTGTCCTCTTTTTATCCATATCAAACAAGGCAAGTGTAGTGGCTTAGGACATTTGGGCTCAAAAAAAAATTGAGTCAATACGACAGGCATTGTTGTTAGACATACACCATGTGGTATGGATGTGACAAAACTGATGCACATGGCTACCTGTTGGGGATGTTTGGTGAGAATATACAAATATAGGCTGATTAATTTCATCATTGATGGGGTTTTTAAAGATCACTCCAGTTTTTAAAGATCACTGCCAAACTTACTTTACATTAAAGGCATGCTAGCACATATTATTTTCTGTTTTTTTCCTTTTCTTTTTCATCTTGGGAATGCAGGAGTTCAGAGGAATTCTACTGAAACAGGATTCTCCCTTAAACTGTTTTCCAGTCAGAGACTGAATGTTCCTCAGTCTTACAGTGACAATTTGCCTCTTTCGAATGGTAACCAAAATAGGTTGACCTTACCTGTGTGTGGCAGTCCTACAGCTGTTGGTGGAAATGATGTTGATATGGAGGAGGAGGAGTGTGGGAAGGGAGAGAGCTGGAAAATCTCTAAAGACCTGGGGCCAGACCATGGATTCATTACACTTTTATATATAGTATGAGGAAGCATAGGAGGGAGGGGAGCAACTTAAAAAACATGAAGTGAGCCATGCTGAGTGTTACATCAATATCTGCCCTGGAGTGTGAAATCCCTTAGACCCTTGCTTTAGTTTCTTATCTCTAGCAGCTACTTCAGATAATTCTAAATAAGCATCTTCACTGCAAATATACAAATGTCCTGGTTTTTTTACACTTTGTGCTCACTTTAAGCACTTAGTGGTTTTTTCTTTCTTCAAGTGCTGCCAACCAAACCCTTAGGCAAATTCTAACCTGAAGAGTATTTGTCTAAAGTTTCATTGTTTGTTCATCTGTCCTTTAGCAAAACATACACAATAGCTGTGCATATTATGTTTGCAAGAGCAAAACACTAGCCTGTGATCACAATTTATTAATTACTCTCAGTGGGCTGAATGAAGGAAAAGTAAGGTATCGTTTTTCCTAGGTTCATGAAGGAGAAAGTTCATTTATTCCCTTGGCCTCTCAACATAGGCATTAGACACTCTCTTGCAATCAGACTGATGTCCAGTGACCTTCAATGAAGAAGATGAAAGTGGTACTATTGTTTTTTCCCTGGGCCTCTCCATGCTCACCTGCACAGACATTGTGTGAAGGAGACTAAATATCACATGAACACAAAGTATTTTGGATTTCTCTCTCTTAGCTGCCCAGACTCAGAACCCACAGATTCAGACAGTTACTGCTGATCTAAGAAGTGTAGACATTTCCTTTCAGTATGAAGGCACCATGTAAACAACAGGATGTGACTAAACAAAGTTGCCACAGTACTTATAACATCAGAAATCTACAGGAGGGAAGCACAAAATGGTCAGAGGCACAGATTCAAAGTCTTTTTCTGAGAGGAAAATAATCTCTAGCAATTTTGTGAAGCTCTCACACTATGACAACATCCAAAATAGAAAATTTTAGGAGTGTCTTCTCTTCTAGGGGAAGGCTTTTTGCTATCTAGCAGCATTATTGTATATTGGAATCTTCTGTGGTACAGAAGAAATTTTCGTAAATTCTAATTTTCTGCATGGGTGAAAAAAAAATCTTCTGCTACTGCCTCCACAGAAAATGTTATCTATGTTGACACCAGAGATCAATGCTCTTGAAATTATGATAAAATCATAAACCACAAGCTGTGATGTTACAAAGGAAATAAGAGAGTGAGTAATGAGGGCAGATATGTTTTATGGGCACTAGAATCCTAAATTCATAAAAATAGTGTTAATAATTCAACAGCAATTACAAAAAAGCTACCTTGAGAAATGATCCAAGAACAGCAATTTCTATCAGCTGTCTCACCTATACATGGAAAATAAACCATCTCATAAAACCTGTAACAGAATGTGCAAATAAATGCAATTTTCCTCCTAATGTAAGCACAAATTTTTTGTTTTAGCATCAGCTTTGTGATTATTGAATCTTTCATATATTTGATCATCCTTAGAACAATCAATTCTAAGAATAACATGCAGTATTTCTTGAGTCAGCAAATGTGTTGTATCCTAATGACTTCTTTAGTGTAGATGAACTTTACATCTGTATAGGTTGCCAAAGCTCCCCAGGAAACATTAATAATGAAATGGCTACTAAATCATAGTAAGTTAATGCAATAACATCTGGTAATAAAAAAGAGATTAGAATGTAAGAATAAAGTTAACATAATTAGAAAGCAAACTGGCATATCCAGAAATTACGTGGAGACTTGTATGGATGAAAACAATTCCTCGCACGGTCTTGTAAATCTGTACATTTTTTCCTTCTAGTACTTTCCCTCTAGTCATGTCAGGATGTCCCAAGCCAGTGCAACTAATGGGACTTGTTCTAGGTCAGAGTTCAGTGACAGTAAATCCCGTTATTACAAGCTGCGTTTCAATCACTGTGCTGTACAGTCTGTAGTATAGAAGCATGCGTGTATTGGATCTGGATGCCTCAGCTCATGTAAGGACACATCTTTACTGAGAGTCAGCAAGACAGCAGAATAGATACTCATAAGAGAAATATTAAGGATCAGTTATTATATTTTCTAAAGCTGCATTTTCTGTCAAGGGACAGAAGTACACACTTGCTGCTGACAGGTGTTGATAAACCTGGAGAAGGTTTCTTAAAAATAAGAGATAATGGAAGAGTACACTACCAAAGCCTAGGGAGTAATTTTATCTTGCTCTTTAACTTCTTAAGAGAGGCATAAGCACTGTCACAATCTGTGTTCTGAGTTGAAATCTATAGGTATTAACTGAAAGACAAGGGAAAACAATCATTCTGAATGCAATTAGTTTAATTGGCACCTGATGTGAATTATGTCAAGATAAATATCTATTTCAGTTTTACCACAAAGACAGTGTTGTGGTTTTGATCAAGATTTTAAAAATCAACATTATTTCTCTTGACATAACTTCACTGCTTTGTCTGTAGAGGTGAAGGAATGTTTTTTAACTATTGTTAGGTAATTGTGGTCAATTCCAGACTTCTCCAAAACTAATCCTAGGGGAATGCCCAACCAAAAGTCACTCAGGAGTCTTGCAGATGTCTCTGACTTCCAGCTGGAGGATTTTCTCTGAGCTTCAGAAAGCCAGCAGCATTTGTGGTGTGAGTAACTTGACTACTGTGGGCAATTTCACTTAAAAATAGGATGTGAGAGCAATTTGGATTGCATCAGTATCACTAGGGAGCTTTCTGTTGATTTCAGCACTTAAATTGTGCAGATATTCTTTTGAATACCAGAAGCTTCAAGCAAGCTGGCCCAAACTGTTACTGAAAATACAGTTTGACATGAAAGAAGAAACCAATTTTTAAAAGCTAGTTCATAGGGCATTCTGCAAAATGTCATGTGCAATTAGTGACTGTTGAGTCAGAACAGGTTTGGAAGGGTGGCTTAAAATATATTAC
This sequence comes from Corvus brachyrhynchos, assembly GCF_000691975.1. Lineage (NCBI taxonomy): Eukaryota > Metazoa > Chordata > Aves > Passeriformes > Corvidae > Corvus > Corvus brachyrhynchos. The sequence continues at coordinate 731,182 of NW_008237273.1, forward strand.
CTTCCTGTCCTTTATCTCCTTGTATCTTTGTTGTTCCAGTTTGCCGTTCTTTCAATTCTCCTAAACATTCCTTTCCTCTGTATTTCACCTACATGCTGAAGGTTTTATTTTCTAGTTCATGTCTTGCTTTATGGTCCATGTTTATGCATCAGCTGTACCAGATGGTGAAATTCAATTCACTATTCCAAGAATATTGTGGCATTGGAAACCAGTCACCACTGTTAGAACCTTGTATTGCTATGACTCCTTTCTCCCAGAGCTCCTGATTTAGCAAAGTTATCTCAACAGTCTTACACAATTCTTCTTGCTAGCATCCCAGGTAGCCTTTTTGTGCTGTATACATGCACACTGATGGAGGGGAAAGCTGAAGAAGAATAGACTTGGATAATTATTCATTAGCTCAAGTCTTGCCTGGCCAGCAAAGTGAGTTCTGTTTCCAGCTGGCACCTCTCAGACTTTAAGTCTCTGTGATATCTCTGCAAGGGAAACACTCAGCCCTCTGTCCTCTGCCATCCACCATTACCCAACAAAACCGACTGAAATGCTCTTGCTACCCCTTGCGGCAGTGATGCGACATGATGCGTTTGCTCGTCCCTGTGCTGTCTGCCTCCTGTTCCCATCTGGCGGCTGTGCGTGTTACTGAAGGTGGGAGCTCAAAAGAGAATGAAACTGCTGCTCATTGACACACACTGCCTATCTTTCCCGAAGCAAACTGTAAGAACAGCTGTACCTGCAAACCTCCTCTTAGCGTGGAAACACTGAAGACAGAGGAAGGACAAACTTGTAGAATACAATTCAGAAAAACGTTTTTGTAGCATTGCTGGACATTTTGTAGGCAGAATTCATCTTTCTTAGACTCAATAGCAATACCTCAACATTAAGGGGATCTCACTTTTAACCCCTTTTTCTTCTGCCGGTAGTGAAGTGCAGACGAACCTACCTTTCTAGGCTAGGGCCTGCAAGAAGCATATTGTGTCTGGCTCTGTGTTTATTTTGTTGTTTTATTTGAGTCACTGCTCTAAAAGACGGTGGCCATATTAAATCCTGCTTGTCCCTTCCCCTTTTTCTTTAGCTTTTACTCAGTATTTCTCATCTCTTCTTCTTCTCCAACTATTTGCCTTACAAGTATTTTTTGCCTTGTAATTCTTACTTGTGTTACACTTTATCAATGTTTTTCCAGGTGTTCCTGAAGCAGAAGTTACTTGGTTTAAGAACAAGGTCAAGCTGTCCTCTACTCACCATCTGCATGATGGGTTGCTATTTATATCAAATGTTTCTCTATCAGATCAGGGGTTGTACTCCTGCAAGGCAGCCAATCTTCACGGGGAAGTAACTGAAAGCTCCCAGCTGTTGGTTCTTGGTAAGTCAAGGGCATTTTAGTATTTTTCACTTGCAACAATAGTAATGTGGCTACTGGCACATCCAGATGGCAGAACTAATCAGAGGTTGCGGGAAGAGGAAATGGCATGCAGGCAGCCCTGTTCTAAGAAAAGCATCAGTCTCCATTTGTACTCTGGGCAGCATCAGCTGAAGCAAGGTGGTGGTAAAAGTGGATAAGGAGAAAATGTCTAAGCACAGGGATTGCATCTCCCAGTCCCAAGATACTCAGTTTAACTCTTTCAGACTTGCTAGCTAAGAAAAGCATTTATTAACCATACCTGAAAGTGACTATCTTGAAACAAGAGTGATGCCACCTTTTCCCTGTGAAGTGCTCTTTCTCTGCTGAGCAATCTTTCCATTCAAGGCTGTGTGATACTGACCCACTTCACAAAAGGTACATTAATCCAGTACACTTCTAAAAAGTACATCCCAAGTTCAGTGAATGGTGAATTTTACTTTCCCCTGTGTTTTTAAACACCAGACAGAAAGTCCATCTGGGTGATTTGAAAGAGAGTGGCAGCTGGGAAATATGAGTGGAAGTGGTACCTGGTGGGAACTGGAAGTCTGGGAAAGGCATTTCCTTTTCTAGTAACTCATCTTCTGTAGTTTCTGTGTGCTGGCAGGTGAATGATCCATCCTGCCTTTTTAAGTACTTTAGTGCATTTGATGGTGAAGTCTCAAATTTTGAAACATATTCCCCACAACTGGGGCAACACCATTAGAGCATCCACTACAGCTCTCATCTTTCATGACTAGAGTGAGCTTCCAGAGGAAGTGTAACAGTGAGATTTCTCAGGTTCACAAACAATACTAAAATGAAGGTTCACATATTTCTCCTGCTAATCCAGACTGGCTCTAGAATCTCAGTCTGAAAAAACAATCTGGAAAAAAAATCAGCTGAGTTTCAGCCTATAAATAAAGACTCCCACATGATCTGTAAATCCTTTTCTGATCGTTATAAATGGCTTAACTTTTAAAGATGGTAAGTTACTGTGAGTTATGCAAGCTGCTTATGTTTCTAAGCAAACGACATTTTTAGCTCCTTGATGGAACAGAACAGTTCAGGCATCCTTGACCTGTACTCCTGGTGCTGATTGCTATCAGCAGTAGAAAGCTTGCATAATGTGTGCCATGATCTAATTGAAAGGGGTTGAAGCCACTATTCATTTAAATCAAATATCACATCATTTTCGTGACAAACAGAATTGGGAATGCTAGGCATTACCACAATTTTTAAAATAGCATTATGATCAGTAAACAACTAAATCCTGCAGTGCTCAGCATAGACTGATCTTCTTGAGCTCTGAACTCTTAGTCCTTTGCAGTTCTTCCTAAGTGTACCACAGGATCTGGCAGGATGATAACCATATTTAATCAGGGTTTGATCCAGATTTTAGCAGACACTAAAAGTTTTTCACTAATTGCCATGAACATCTATTTGTTTTCTATGCTGTATACATTTGCTTTTTCTTCCAAGCCGCTGTATCTCCTGGTACCATATAACTCTGTCGCATGTGAAGAGAATCCACCAGAATGCTGTGGTAGCCTTCAGAGATCATCTCTTTTAGTTTGTGGTCATATTGATCCAGATGTTATTTTAATATTTTCTCCAGCACCTTACATAATATGAGGCAAAGCACTTTCAGTAGTTACCCAAAGTTGCTTAATCTGCCCCTCTGAAATGGTAATGTTGCAGGCACAGCGAAAATTGCAGCAATATCTGATGGGGGAAGATGGGAGGGCAGTGAGGGGGGCGTAGGGGTTTATGTCCCAAGATGGTTTCTGCTACAGTGTTGCTCATCGCTTCATTTTCCCAATCTGTTACCAGAGCCTCCACGACCTCTTCCTTACCTAGAAGACTTGACAGCAGTGCTCACCAGTGCTGGGCCCAGCACTCATTCAGTGCTGACCTCTCCTTCCGGAACAAAACTGACCATCAGTCCAGGAAGCTCTGCTCTTATAGGTAAGTCAAGTGCTTTAAGGCTTTTTAGATTTTTAAAGTCTTTAAAGTTTGTTATGCATCTGGTTAACCATTACATTAAGGATTTGCCTATCCAGACATGGGCAGTGAGACAAAAAACATCAAACCAACAGTTCATTGTCAGTCATAATCACTGCCAAATACTTTTTAGATCTCAGAAATTCATTTTAAAATAAAAGGTCCTTTAATTAGTCCAAAGCTGCATGCAGAATAAGGGCTCCATGATGCCCTTTATATATATATGTAGCATCCTGTAAGAATCAGTCCCTGCTCTGGGGGACTGGCAATCTTATTCAACTCAAAGACATGGCAGACCAGTGTGCCACTTGATTTAAAAGAACCATTGATGTTTCTGTTTCAGTTTTTCTTCTACATTTGGGTAGTTGCCTTACCATATGCCTGCTACTCATATTGTATATCCTTCTTCAGAGCCTTTTCCAGAGTCTTGCTTATCCCTCTCTCCATGTTTTGATCTTGCAAGCTCTCTGTTTTAATCTGCTCATTTTATTCCTCTTTCTTATTTCACACAAACAATGTTTGCATGAAGCCATATAAGGAAATCATCCCCAATGAATGCTTTTCTTCTTTTCATCCGTTTCTGCCTTCCATACACGTTTACCCTCTTTACACAGCAAGTTCTTTTATATCCTGTAAACTTCTTTCAGATCTGTGGGTGTGATTTGTTTGCAAGGATATTCTAGTTATTTTCTAAATTTCAGAGTATGTTTATTTTATTATTTTATTTCACACACTACTTTGAAACTCTATTAATTGTCAGGCTCAGATAGGCAAACAGCTTCTCTAATGAACATGTTGCTGCATACCATGAAAATTTGTCAAGCCCTACAATTTCAGACCTATCTTTTCTCCTTTTAGAGGTAGGGATCTGAAACTTTTAGCAGGGGTTCTGCAGATATGATGTCCTGAGTGTTAATATGTCTCTGCACCTTCCAAAAGCATTCTTTCCTCACATTTAGTACTAATTTTAAGATTTTGTTTTCACAGTGGAGGTATTCTATTTATGTTTTTAGTTTTGTATGGTTTACTTTTCCCAAGTGCTGACATCTGCATACATTTGCAATGGCTTTTAGCCTGCAGTTCTGGATTACATTTCTGTTTGCACAAAAACTGCACTGAAATAGTCCTCAGTGGGGGAAATATCATAGGTATTTAGTAGCATTAAATAAATCATTCTGGGTATGGTTTTATTATGCTCACAGATGTAAGACTGGGTCATACTCCTGTTTCATCCATTTCCTCTCAGATTTCCAAAAAGAGGTCTTCAGGAGTTCCAGGCAGTTTTAAATGTTTAAAAGCAGTAATTGAATGTCAAAGCGTGCCTCCATTGCCTGTGTACAACTACCTCCAGATCAATTTCATTTGGCCATGCTGCCCTGTACCCTGCTGTGTCACTTCATGGGCAAGAAAATCCCATGAATAGTAATTGCAAAATAGCAAACCAGTTTCATTCTTGAGGCAGTTCCCTCAGCTTCACTGAAGTTTTACTGGTTTGAATTTGATCCTTGTTATCATTCAAACCTAGGAAAACTTTCTGAGATATTTTTTCTAACAAAAAATCAGCAGGGAATGGGATATCCAGTCAGTTAGAAAGCTGTCCATTGGTTCTTTCCACCCAATCAACCTTAATCCTACTAAGTCTTTCAGCATTTGTTATGTTGAGGTGTTGGCTCTACATTCTCTGGACGTCCATATAAGAACTTTAGATATATAAATTGCTATGTATAAGATCCCTTGTTTGTGCTATTGTTAAGCACCATTATCTCTTAGGACTAAAAAGGCATTGAATTAGACATTGAATTCAAATACATTGAATGTATTTGGAAATCTAGGCATATGAGGATTTGTTGAGTAGAGAAGGAAAACAGGATATATGCAAAGGAACAGAGTGAAATGTGAAGAAAAGGAGTGATAAGTAAGCTCTGGGTAAACATTCTGTTTTACGAAAGTTAAAGATAACAATGGTGAAAAATTACATTAGAAACCTGGATAAAGTCATGCAGGGGTTTGCCAGAGTTTCGTTTCATGCCTTGAGGGTTAAAAAAAATGCAAACAGAAAATATTAACACAGCAATGGAAGAATAAAGCTGCAAATGAGAACTTGTTTGGAAAGTAGCAGCTGTATCAAATATAAAACAATTGACAGGCTGAGCTGCAAGGAGAGAAATAGAACTTCCAGATTATCATACATGCTATACACTGTCTTTTACAAAGTGGAATTGTGCAATGCTTCCACCATCATTTCAACCATTTGAAATTATTAACTTGCTCTCTGGAGTCATCTGCTATGGGTCTCTTCTATTTAAATTTCAGGGGGGTTGCACAAGATAAAGTTTAGTGTCAAAACACAGATACCTGGTTTGGAGGTTTTCCTTCTCATTGCAAGGGTCATTGAGTAGTCATTTATGCGCCTTCACAATAGAAGTAGAGGAAACCCTGTTAAAAGACCCATGCCCTGCCCAATGGACTCAGCAACATTTTTATCTTATATACTTCTTTTGCTGCCAAAGGTTTGAGATTCCGGGTAGCTTTCTAGGCCCAACTCATCATCCAGTTGGAGAGCATGATGTAGATGGTGACTTACACAGATTGATGCTTTACTCTGCTCCTTCACAAATGTTGAAAATATGTGCAGAGTAGTGAAGTCTTCCCCAGTCCTCACATTCATTGTCAGGTTGTAGACACTTGTGTGTTATCTGCAGATCACACTCCTGAAGGACTAGACTATCCCTGAAGCAGAGCTAGAACACCCATGAGTTTGAAAATATTTCTGGGTTTTACAGCAGTGCAAACCGACAATCAGTGACTAGCCACAGACTGTCATGCACATTCTGATGTTCTTGGTTCATGGCAGACACACAAGACTTTACATTACACGTAAGATAAACACAGTTGATCTCTGAAGTGACACAAATTTTTATTTCTTTGGAAAGTTTTCACATTAGATCTTAATCTTACTAAGGTTTCTGTCTTTGGGACTTTTTAAGTTTTCAATACAGTTTTTCCGAATGTTGGTGATGAAAATATTACAAGGAACACCACTTTTTTCATCAGAGAGGAAGTCTTCTATTTGTCACCTGATAAGAATTTTTGGGTTTTAAAAATATTCATGACCATTTGAGTTCTGTCAATTCTGATTACTTCATGGTGTTATCTTTTGGAATTAAAGAAACATCTTAAGCTCATGTATTTTCAGTAGCTTATCTATGCTGTAAGTATCACTGAATTTTTTACACAACTCCTTAGACACATTCCCATGAGTCTTCAGCTTTGTAAATGTTAATGTTGGCAGAAACCAGTGTTGTAGGATCCAGTGTTCCTGACTTCTGACATTCCTGCAGAAAAGGCTTTGGGCTTATCAAGAATACTTGTTTTCATTTAGGTTCAAGCTTGTTATTTCCTATATTTGAATATAATTCAGTAGGAAACTCTAAGGAGCTTAGAAATCCTTATGGAGATCCACTACAACTTCTCAAATATATTGTGATATTATTGGAGACCAGTTATCAGCAGACTTGGCAAAAGACACAAAATTTGATTTTAAAATATCTTCTCATTTTAGCACTGAAGAATACTGAAGGTATTACAATTGTGTTGCACAGTGAAAGATGAAGCTTTAATAACTTTGACATCTATACCTTAGTTTTATTTAAATGAGGATTTTTGCAGGAACATTGGAAGAAATTTCAGAAATTAATACTTCTAGGAATATGGATACGTAGCACGCCCTATACATCGGAGTGAAGTAAAGAAGGCAGAAGGAAAATGTTATTTTAAGGAATCTGATAATATGAATAAATGGGGGAAAGCCTAGGCAATTATTTGAAGTCTGGTTCCCATCCGTCCTTACTTGTAAGGGACACTGAAAATTACTGTGAAGTTAGCTGATAAAGTGTATTTTTCTATGACCAGAAAAGTACAGTCAATTGTAACATAAAAAAAAAGAAAATGAAATACTGATGCACCATATTTATTGTGTTCTCCTTGATTACTTCCGTATCAAATTTACTCACTTCACAAATCAGAACATTATTTTACTGTCAGCACTGTGAACATAGTCCTAAAAAGAAGGTTTCTTTCTGGTTTTATACATTATCCCCAAAGACCACAGAGCTAGAGCAGCTTTGCTGCCAATTTCACTAGTGCTTCAGAAGATGACCAGCTGCACAGCAAAGTCCTGATCTGCAAACATCAGTATTTGAAATGCAATTGTTTTTAAGACAAAGTGATAACAAAAACTTTTCACTTGAAAGATACAAAGGATTTCCCCTTTACCAAATTTACTGTGTTTCACTTTTCTTTTACCGGCTGTAGCATATCCCACTCATTTCTTAGTAAAATCACTTAGGTTCCCAGAAGATCACCCAGAAAGCAGAATTGAAAGATAGTCACCTTGCTTGCAGTGGCCAGCCTTTTGAATTTGAATAAATTACTTATTTTAAAGGTCCAACTGCAGTGGAGCCAAAGCCCAAAGTTCAGGGAGGGGTCAGGGTTTTTTTATTATTTCAGAGGGGTTCACTTCAAGTCTGTGTCTAGTATTTGCTTGTAGGTTTAAGAGTTATCTAGATGGGACAGCAGACAGAAAAATTAACCTAGAGGTTTTTACATGTTCTTGGGTGCATTATAGTGAGTCAAATGTACTTTAGGAGAAGAACCTGATCTCATAGATAGACTAATGTCAGGATCAAACTCTTTCAAGCAGAGCCAGAGAAGTTAATGCTGCAATTGCTTGCTAAGTATGGTGCCATAACATCTCGCTCTCATAGGACTGATACTTGTTCAAAATCAGTGTGAAAAGTAATAAATGATCCCAATGAACACAACTGATCTCACCAGTACAAATTTCTTTCAATGTTTGGCTATATACTCGAGAGCAAGAATATATCTTCTTGAAACATTATGTTTTCTTGTACTCCTTTTTGCCCTTCCCATCACCACCATGAGCCTGTTTTAAATTTTCCTAGATTTGGGAGTTAATGCTGCATTAAAATTTGAAGTAGAAATGCAAAATAATTTGCAATCTGCACAGAGTCTGCAAAAAGAAAAGTCATGAGTAATTACAGGTAAACTGATGCCTGTGCTTCCCTTAAAGAAAAAGCTGCAGAAGCTGTGCAGTAGGATTCAAATAAAATCATGACCATCTGAGAAATTATTTTGCACACTGTCATTTTTTTCTTCCTCATTCTCTGTAATAAATTGGCCATCATGTTTGAAAAGTAGTTCTAATGCTAAAGAATATTTTTTAGCAACTTTATTTGATATTAACATTATGTCTAGTGTGATGATGATAAAGTACCAGGTACATTCATGGGATAATCTGTTCTTTTAACTGTGTTATCCGTTCCTTTCAATTTTTGTCTCAGTGAAAAGTCTGCCTTGCCACAATATTTGTGAGAATTCCCAGGTAGATACATGACCTTTCTGTAAAGGCTAGAATTAAAATTAATATCAAGATTATGCCATTATCGTTGCAATTAATTGCCTAATCAGACACTATCACATTGATTAGATTCTGGATATTGTATAAAGTTCATAGAGTGTTGCAGCATCTTCCTTCTACATCAGAGTACAGCAGACTATGTCAGACTACACTGTAGCATTCCAGTGAAATGTGTGGCTTTTGCATATATACATTGTGTACATTTGGGGTTAAAAATTACGTGGTGATACCTCTGCTTGGTTGAACATTTTGACTACACTAAAACAGTGTTTGCTTTTAAGGCAACCAGACACTAGTCCAGCCACTGCCAAGCTCTGAACACAGAGACAAGAGAGTGATGTCCTCTAGGCAATCTGCTGCTTTGAGTATTTTTCCTGCCTGCTGTTTCATGCCATGAATGATCTAATCTGACAACCACTGATCTACAGTAGTGGTCCAAAATACTTCCAATATAAAATAATATCACTGGCCTCTGGGGCAACATCTGCTGAATTATGAGGTTTTTGTAAGGGCTGCAGCCCTTGAACTTTTATCTCTAAGCTTTACCAGAATCACTGACCTAGATTTTGTTCTAAGGTAGATATATGTGATGCAGAGTTCCACTGAGGCAAATCTTGATGGGTAAATAGGTGTATCAGACTTGCTGCGGGTATCCTGATATGGAGACCTCTCATTCTTCCAGCTCCTTCACATAAAAGGTCTTTTAGACTCTTGCAAAACTTAGGATTTATTCTAGAGTAAGTGTTAAGGGAGTATGAAACACTATGGGATTTCTGACATGTTGACTAAAGGACTTACTGAAGCGACCTCTCCCTCCATGACAGTCCTCAAATCTCTCCCAAACAACTACAGCACTTTGTTAATAGGACAGAAGTTACAGCCTCTCTGGAGCAAGCATCACTGCTATTCCCACACCTGTCTGCCCTCCACCTCCTCTGCTCTGCATTTATTATTTTCCTGGTGACACAGGAAGTTACCTGAGATGCTGTTTCAGAATGTAGTAAGTTTATATTGGATTATGAAATGCAGAAAACCTTCTACAGCAGCCCTGACATTTGCAGCTTGGTAATTTTGTTAAGCGCCAGCTCTTGCTCTGTCTCTTGTTGAAACTTTTGTGCTGTCTTGTTGTTCAGTGCTTGTTCCATGAGTCTCATCTCAGTGCTGGTTTTCTCCTTTAAGTGTACAGTTAACCTGGAGCTGTAGCAGTGGTGGGGTAGAAGGTCACAGTTTAACTCCTTTTCTGTTTTTGTCATGCACTGAATAAACCTATCAGAGTTCGCTTAGGTGGTTATTTGAGTGTGCTGTATCCATTACTATAGGCTTTGATTTGCCATTGCTGATTGTTTTCAGGCCAGTCCTTATTACTACATGATTCTCAGTGTGTAGGATTTCTGCTGTCTAAGTTTTAGAAAACAGTATTAACTACCAGAGCTCAAAAATTCTCTTGCTTTTTAATGTGCCCACCATGTGTCTGTGTATTTGGGAACATTTTTTACAGCCACTGTGGGGCTGGGAATGAGCCTGACTCAATTTTTGTGGAATACCATGTATACTTGCAGTGCTATGTAAGTGATATCTAATAACAACAACATGTGTGGCATTGGGTAACCAGTTTAGGTGTTTTGAGAACTGTTAAAAACCATGTCATATGTTTAATATAGTGAGTTTCAACTGCACCTTTGCAGCCATAAATAGTTGTTTAAAATGTCGTCTTTTTTTCTTAAGTGCTACTGTTATCAACTTAATTGGCTTATTTCAAGAATTCCTAAATACATAGTTTTCCTTATCTAGCATAAATTCATGTTATTTAAAAAATTATAAGTAAAGGTTGTATTTATACAAACATTAATTCTTTCTTCTGGTTTTTTTCAGATTCCATTGCTTTTTATTAATTTTATTTCATTCAGTCTGTGAAATCAATGAGAAACAATTTGTATAATAGCAAATAGTTAAGTGTCTGTTTATATTTGGTGTTGGTAGTGTATTGAAAGGTCTTTCCTCATAAGACAAACTACAAAGAGATATCTCTTAATTTTACCTCTTCAGCAAAACAGGTGCTACATACATGTGACTTTCAGACATGATCTTACTTGCCTTAATTTGGTTTGATTGCATTTTAAAGGTTGAATACATCCTGTCAATTTTTCATCTTTATGTTTGGTACAGGATGGAATTGAATTTCAACTCCATTCCATTTAACGTATATTTCTCATCTGAGTCAGCCAAGGAGAAAATCAGGTGTGACAGGAAATTGGGGAAGTGTTTCTCACTACCAGTAATCTCACCTACATAGTGTGAACACAATAGCACAGTATGAGCCACAACATAGTAGTTCAGCACCAAACTTGTATCTATTCAGATTGATCTGTGGCTTCTCCACATTTTGTTCCAAGCATTTTGTTCTTTACTTCATCGTTAATCCGCCTTCTATTTTGAAAGCCTACTTTATCTCCTTGAATGTAGACGTTAGAGTGGAAATACTGTTGTGTTTCAAGTCCTGCAGGAGCATTACATTGTAGTGGTTTTGGTTCAAAATATTCATTACTTACTTATTTTCCTTCTGTGAGGTGAGAATTAGGAGAAAGCAAAGCAGGCACAAACCTTAAACAGTTGCAGTACAATGAAAGAGTTTTATTACTAATAGAATTAAAAGTAAAGAGAAATAACAAGAAATTAAAGCAAATCCCACCCCCCTTCCCTTTCCAGCACTTCTCTCCTTTTACCCAGCTCACACAAGGATAACAGAACATGGGATGTTAGTCAGTGTTCCAGTTCTTGAAAAGCCTCTCTCTTATGCTTAAGGAAAAAAGGGTTTTCCTTCAGTTGCACGTG
>NW_008237273.1:743477-746360 GCF_000691975.1 Corvus brachyrhynchos
TCCCCCCCCCAGTGACTCAGGGTCCGTGCCGCAGTGTTGGGAAAGGGGGGCCGGGAGGCTTGGAGCCCCCCCCACCTTCCAGCAGGCGAGCTCCGACAAAAAGCGGAAGTCCCGCCTTTCCGTGCGGTTTAAATATGTAAATTGTGAGAAGCGTAATTGGTCTTAAAGACTGTCCATCAACTCAGGTTCAACCCACTACATGCATTTACTGCTTTAACACCGTGTATTGTGGTCCACGACTCTCTTCTGTTAGAGTTCACTAAAATAACACAGGAACACAAAATTATTTTCTTTAGCTTGCTTTATTTCAGTCTTAATATAATTAATAATTCTGCTGCCAAAACCCTTTCCACCTTTGCCAGGCATTTCAGATAGTAGTCAGCAATCATCTTTCCCATTTTTTTGTTTGGATAGGTACATGTCTGTAGCTTGCTGAGGCAGGAGCTTAGGCCTTCTGATTTGTAAGTCTAGTTGAAGTTTTCTGTGAAATTTCTGCCCTACATTTACATTGTACTTTGTGATGTTGTGATGCATGCAGTCCCTACCCAGTTGGTGTGCTTAATGTTTGTAAAATTCAGCACCTTTTTTTCTTTTTTTTTTTTTGTCTGATTCAAAGTATTTTGAAATAATGCAGCACAAACATTTGCCTATTTTGCAAAGAGTGATCACTGGTGAATAGCAAAGGTGTAAAACTGAACTACAAGCCTATAGTTGAACATTAATACCAGTGGATTCCAATTGTATATACCACAGCGTGCTTTTACAGCCAGCCATGTTACCAAGACCTACCTCCACCTATTTAGGAAATAGTTTCCAAATATGAAAGTGTTGTCCTGAGGCTAAGAAGGCAAGATTTTGATGTCCAGCTGCACTGCTGGCATATGGTTTGGCCTCAGGTAAGACAGCATACACTGTCACATACCTTGGTTAGCTGCTGGGAGAGTGGGACGGGTGAGTTTACTTCCCATGGCATGGTGGTTTGAGGGCTGTAGTTGGAAAGTGAAATAGTTTGTTGCAGTCAGACTGCAGGAATGTTTTGTTTAAAGAAATTTCAAAGAAACTACCTGATCTTGACCTGAAGTCTTCACTCAGATTCCATCTTTAATAAATATTAGAAACATTGCCTGGGACTAATCATCGTGTCAACAGTAAATTAGAGAGTTATTTGTTAGATAAATATGAAAACAATCTATATTATAAGAATAGATATCTATTTTAAAGGCGGTACTGTAATTTTCTTAAAATTGACATTATCAAATATATTTAGTACTTGCAAAATTCACTTGACATTTTTACCATTGTTTTCCATACAGTATCAGGCTGCTAAGAAGAAAAGGAATCCTAAAATCAACAGCCTTTACATTTGTTTTTTTCAGGTCTGAAAGTGAAGAAGTGGTGCATGCTTTGTATTTTGTTCTCCTAGTGTTAGCACGTTAGCCCAGAGTCTTTCTGCAGCTCCAGTCATTCGGAAACTGTTGCAAAGGTGTAATGGGCAGTTGGTTTTGGCCTGCAGTGTGAATTTATTCTTTCCTCTCAAGAAATCGTTAGCATTTTTGTGGAACATCAGTCTTTCCTTTCCAAATACCCCCTTGGTATCCTTGAAATACTAACATTTTCCCAACTGGAAGATGTCTTTTTTATTAGAGTTTTGTTTCTATCTCCAGCTTTTGCACATCAGTGCTCATCCGGGCTTTGAATGAATTCAGAGTCCCACTAATCTTTGGAAGGGAAGTTGAAGGCAATATTTTCTTACCTGAAAGTTCTGCAATAGCTGTGCTGTCTGGAAACAAAGCCAGTTTCTCCTTCTCAGGCATTATGGGGACGAGTATTGAGCTTCAAAAGGATAAAAGAGTCAATGTCCACAGGGGTTGGGGAAATAGAGAGTAAGTGTTAGTAATCTGCAATAAATGGTATGAAAGTTATTCCTGGAAGATGAGAAGGAGACATTAATGGAACATACGGTTTTATTGTACTCTGGTTCTCACTTACTATGCCTAAAATATTATCCCAGAGCCTGTGCATCCATACATGTGGGAAATGTATAAAAATGTCACTTGTGAAATGTGATTGATAGATATTAGTAAAGTTTTACTGTTAAGTAATAATTACTCACTGGTAGTGCATGTCTAGGGAATAGCTTCTGGGGGTTTTCCCCCATATTACTGATTACTGGCTCTTCCTTTAGCTAATATTTTATATGCACATTTTGGAAGAAGAAATGTTACATAAGACTACTAAAATAGCACTAAGAAGATGATATTGTTTTTCCTGACAATGTTTTTTTAAAAGAAAAGCAGCATGAACTAGGACCATCTGCATGCTGAATTCAGGTTCAGTTCCTCTGTGTGTAGCATCAAGCTGACCTTTCTGCTTTCTGCATTTACCCTCTGCAGACTGCTTGCAAATGCAAACAATAAAACTGGGCTCACAGTGCGTCTTTTTCAGTTATGGCTCTATGCTGACCTTTGGAAATCACTACACTTATCTTAAAAGACAAGTAAACTACGAAAAATTAGAATAATCTAGGCAAAAGCCATAGAGCTATTTATTGTTTATTTTGCCTATTTCCTGTAAATTCCTTTGTTTTCCATTATTTTTAACTTAGGCAGTCTTAAAACTATAAGGCTAAAACCTTTCGTGTCTCTCATTTCCTTGAGAATAAGTATCTTGGAAACTGAATGAGTTATTTTTCAGCACAAGAGTGGGGAAAAAAATGAAACAGGATTAAATAGAGAGCTTACAAAATTAGGGACAGAGACTGAGCAAAGAATGCTGTGTCTTTGTTATCAAGAAGTGAGTGCTGCGTAGAGATAACTGCCAAGGATAAAACTGCATTAGACCTTGCCAAAGAAATTAAAACAAATAGCACACTCTTCACCCTTA
>NW_008237273.1:746399-756573 GCF_000691975.1 Corvus brachyrhynchos
TGTCCCTGTTTGTCTCCCCTCCCCCCCCCCCCCCCTTTTTCCATATTTTTAAACATTTTATCTGCATTTACTAGTTCTTTTCCAGTGCATCTTTGTCATTGTGACAGCAGAGTCTACTGTGTGTGTCAGTCTTTTACCAGGGAGCCCTTGCTCTCTGAAATACCAGTTTCACAGAGTGAGTGAGACCCAAAGAGCAGCAGTATCCAGCCCACACCCTTCCCCGCTGTGGATACAGGCAGGGTGGGACAGCAACAGGGGACTAGCAAAGACTCGTGTAGCCACTGCACCAGTGAGAGCCCCAGTATTTATCCTCCTGAGTGGCAGATGGTTTCTCCCCAGTGCCTGGATCTACCCCTCAGCTTGAAAGTGGCTGGGGCATACCACAGGCCACCACTGGCATTTTCCATCTTGTGTGAGATCTTCTGCTTTACAAGCAAGAGAATTTAATTTTGCTGGGCAAGACAGTATCTTCTGTCATAGGAATAGCGTAGTTGGAGGTATGATTAATGGCAAAAGGCACACGAGTAAAGACTACAGTAGCCAAGTCCCCTAGTGTTAGTTTAGAGGTATAACCAAATTCAAAAGGGTAGCAAGGGTTCCTAAACAAAGTGACGAGTTCCTTAAGTCTCAAGGATTTGGTCATGATGGTTGGAAATCAAACTCTTCAACCTTCCTGAGTAGATTAATGACAATGGTATTTTCTTGGAGCTGTACCTGCCCAGTATATGTTAGTTAGGGTTCTCCTCAGGTGGACAAACAAGAATGGAAGGAAGAGCAGTAACAAAAATGTTACATTGCAGCATCTGTTAATTGTGTACAGAAGACTTCATACTCACATCTTTATTTGCATCTGTGGATAATAAATAGAAATCAAATTACATGGAGATGGTGATGAAGAAATACCAGCTCATGGATTATTCCCTCATCTTAGAAGATTCTTCCATTTTTAGTATTTTAAATTTGTACTCTTCCTTTTTTTATCCCATTCCTTTTGAACAGTGCCTGTGTGAAAGTTGATGTATATATGTTATGTTTGTTTATATAGGACAGTTCTGTCAGAAGGGATTTTGTCTACAATATAGTCATTCATGCACATACATACTAATATAAACAAAACAGTATAAAGCTTCAGCATAACAAACTAACCATCAGAATAGATTGCGTTCACAGAAACTTAGAGACCTTTCATGTGTCAGTGACATGCATAGCAGTTCAGGACAAGCCTAAGCCACAAGCAGTCCTAGTGATATATGCCACCCTTCACATGTGGCATTTCTGGCTCCCCACCCCCACACTCGGTGTGGATGGATTACACTGTGGAAATTACCTAGTTCTTAATTTTTTTCCCGGGAAATAGGCAAGGAAGCTTAGCTGTCTTTCGCAAGTTACACCAGTCTTAGAAATTTCCTGCAATTCATCATGAAACTGGCAAAGTGTTTAGGTGATATGAGAACCACAGTAAAAAGTGTCTCGTAGATACACTTCCTTCAGGTCACCGTGCAAAGAACTCACTGAGAACTTAAATCTCATCATCTGTGCTGGTGGTCCATAGACTTCACACAATGCTTTAGAACATCAGGATTTTTTCAGTTGCTGGTTTTGGTTGGTTATTGCTTAGAGAATTGCCCTTTGCTGTGACGAAAAGCAAACAAACAAACAACAACAAAACAAACAAAAAAAACCCAAAAAAAATCCCAACAGCAACAAAACCAACCAAACCTCTAAAGGCTCAATTTTCTCTCTTTGGTTTTTCAACAGGTTTTTTTGTGTAACACAAATTTCTAACTTTTAATGTAAAACAAACAATAAGTAACATTATTTAAAAAAAAAAAAAAAAAAAAGAGAGGAGGGGGGGGGTCTGAGAAGTCTCCGTGGCAGGTGGTCCTGTGGCTTACATATGAAATTTGGAGACCGAGTTGTGTTTGTGTTGCTTGTTCACACATGATCTTTGAGTTTATGCCAGGTTTATAACCTCCCTATCCCACTTTCTTCAACACCAAAATGAACATGATCAGACATAGTGGGAAACTGATACAAGTAATTCCAAACTGATCAGAGATTTTCCATATTGCAGATTATCTGTCTTTTAGATTTTATACTTTTTTCCTGGATGATGACAAGGTATTACTTGCTACAGAATTATCATTATGAGCAAATGAGGAGAAAATGGGATGGAATTGACTATTTCCCCTAATTTTGACCACATCAAAGCGTGTACCAAGTTCAGTACTCAGCAGGTTTTTCTCACGTACCTGTCTTTTAGGTTGTGCTGTCGATGGGCATCCAACCCCAAACATCACCTGGCTTTACTGTGGTGAGCCTCTCAGTCTGCAACATCAACTCCTGGCGGCAGGACGGATTCTTCAAATACTCAATGTCAGTGATTTCACTGATGGTGAATTCAGCTGCCTTGCTCAGAATGAGGCTGGTTCGCTCACACAAATAATGTCCCTGGCTATACAAGGTAACTCTTCAGTTTTAGTCCTTTCACCCTGGAAAGCTCTTGCCATGGACTTCTCTGCACTGCCTTTCTCATCCTGAATTTTTCCCCTCTGAAGCCATCACCATGCATATCAGGAAAAAGATGTCTTAATGATTTATTGCCATGAATATAGATTTGCAGGACTACTGAGTACCTTACAGTGTCTTAGGTTTTACTTTACTAAATGACACCAGATATTTCTGCCCTGCTGAGCATAAAACACACCTTAGTGATTCAAGCTGTACTTACACTGAGCCTGGACAATTTTCTTGTCCAGAAATTCAAGACAGAGGTGGCAGAGTTTAAGACCCCTTAAAACAGAAGCCCCTCTGTTAATACACAAAGGTCAGTGTCTCACAGTCTGGTCTTCCTTGAAAACCCTTCACTTGTAAAAGTTCTGGAACTGTTACTGTTAGAGATCTCCCAGAAATAAGACAAAGGCAATAAAGCCACAGAACACTGTGGTGCAGCTGGGCTGGAACAGAATATGCAGCTTTCATTGCCCCATCTGTCAGTGATGGAGAAGCGAAGAATTTAACTTTTCCTTCAATTTTGCTATAAAATTTTGAGCGTGTTGCAACTCCCACATTTATCTTCAGGACAGATGGTCTGTGCGAACTGTCTGGTAAGAGACACAGTGTTTCACGATCATAGAGTCATAGATACTGCTGGGAACTACAGCTAACCACATCTTCATTAAATTACACACCTCTAAAAGTATAGTCCTGCTCACTGGCATCTGGCTTCACTTAACTGCCATACCATGTTATTCACTTTCCATGCCTGATGCTTCTAAGCATCAAAAAACTGGGTTTGTTACACCAAAGGCAGTCGGGGGTTTGAATCGTGTGCCTTGCAGGGGTAGGTAGCTCCTCTTCACTGAATCCCTGTATTTTGTCCTGGAGAACATCTTCAACTCTCTCCTTTCTAACTGAACTCCTGCTGTCAGGTTTTCAGTGTTAACATGCTTCTCCCACACTTTCTGGCAGAATACCAGTGGTCTGTGGACAAACTGACAGCTTGTTCGGCTTCCTGCGGCCACAGAGGGGTGCAGCTGCCCCAGCTGAGGTGCTTACTGGATGGGGCTGAAGTCAACGCATCCTACTGCAGAGAGACACCCAAGCCATCTCTGCAGCCCATTGCATGCAACAGAAGAGACTGCCCTTCACTGTTCGTCTGTCTCATGTAAAAATAGCTTACATGCATTTAAGATGTGCTGGAAGAGTTCTTTGTACAGGACATCATACTGCTGCAGCCTCTCCAGTGCCTGTTTGGAGAAGTCATGGCTAAAAGGGAATTTACGAGTGCTTAACCCAGACAGCCGGGATAATATTTGTGGAAAGCTTTGACAGTACAAGGTAGAAAGAGAGTTCACAGCTTTCCTTGTCTTGGGTGATTCCAGCCACACTCTATGTTGGATATAAGTATCATGCCTGTTCTGAGCACTGCGCACATGGAAATTTTGTCACCAAAGAACTGTAGGATCATTTTTTTGTGTTAAACATGGCTTCATAGCAGTTTGCCCCAACAATATAATAGACAAGAAGCTAAGATTAGCAGCTATTTTGTGATTTTATTCTGATTTCCTTTGTTGCCTGAACATCAGTATGAGCAGGACTGTTGCCATATCTGCAGCTGCAAAGAATTCCCTTAGCAGGGTGGAAATATCTTTTGTAAAATGGGCACATCCCATCAGATCTGGCAGGCATGAAGGGGGTTCAGAGTAAGTTCTGCCTCTTTTTGGAGTTTGCTAGCTTGTGGTTGCCTTGGAATTGTAACTCTCTGCCCTTGTAATCCCCTGGTTTTCACTTACTGCTAAACACAAAAGAGCCAGGACAGCTTGAAAGTCTTCTGGCTACACTTAGGTCCTCTGCCACACCTCAAGTACTGTGTTCAATTTTGGGCCCCTCACTACAAGAAAGAAGAAGGACAGAAAAGCTAGTGAAGGGTCTGGAGCACAAGTCCCATGAGAAGTGGCCTGAGGGAGGTGAGATTGTTTACCTTGGAGAAAAGGGAGCTCAGGAGACCTTATCACTCTCTACAGCTACCTTGAAAGGAGGCTGTAATAAGGGGGGGTCAGCCTCTTCTTCCAAGTGACAAGTGACAAGACAAAAAGAATCAGCCTCAAGCTGCACCAGGAGAGGTTTATATTGGCTATTAGGGAAAAATTCATCATGCAAAGGGTTGTCAAGCATTGGAACAATCAGCCCAGGGAAGTGATTGAGTCATCATCCTTGGACATATTTAAAAGATGTGTAGATGTGGTGCTTAGGGGCATGGTTTAATGGTGGACTTGGCATTGCTGGGTTAATGATTGGACTTGATAATACTAAAGGTCATTTCCAACCTAAACAATTATCTGGCTTCACCCCATACAAAGTCTGTTTTTCTTTGGTACCCTTGGGTGCAAAGAAGTGTACATCCCGAGAGCTTATCCAGAGAGTCAGTGTAGTGTTGTGCTCTCTCCATATTAAAAATGTCCTGCTTCTGCAATTCAGTATCTCCTTAGCTGAGATGCATAAACATGTTTTTCCATACTTTTCATGGTGTTACTCCCTCCTCTCCCTTATTTCCAATGTAGGTATGGTATGTTTCAATATACAAGCACTTAAAAGTAGTGAGCATCTCAAGAGAAATTTAGTACAACTTCCCTCATTCAACAGTGATTTGGGAGTTGTATTACAAAAAGGCAATCTAAGCTGAGGCAAGGAGAAGTGCTAAGCAACCTGATGAGAAGTGGCCAGATTCACCACTGTTGCTGTGTCTTGGGAATATTGCAAGTTTCTGTTTAATTACCTTTTAAAATATATTCCTACCCTTCTCTGCAGGCAAATGTTTTCTGAGTTGCCAGCGGAGTCATAAGAAAAAAACAAAAGAGATTTGATGAAATATGAAACATGCTCATTAGCAGCAGTTTTCCTTGGTGTTGACAGTAAATTCCATGGGAATGGTTTATGTCTTTTTATACCTTCCCTGAATTGTAACACAACCCCAAATCCTCCCTCAACTCCTGAGAAACTGCTGAGATGTAAGCTTGGAAATAAAAGCTGACTGACATACAGACCAGAGCTTTATGAGCAGTGCGGAAATTGTGGGTTCAACCTCACCAAACTGCATGAAAAAGTACCAGTGTTGTTTTCCAGGTTGGGAATATGTTTGTTTATACTTGATTCTGTGACCACTGGAGTTAATCACCTGCAGAAGACAGGGAAATAGAAACGGATGTTTCTCCATGGGACTGGAAAATGCCTATTGCCTATTTTGTAAAGTAGTCATAAACACTGCTGTGAGGGATGTGATAGCCAGTATTTTACTCCCAAAACCACACAAATCCTGCTGGGTATCCAGAAACTTAATGAAGCAAACTGCTGACTTGACCATAAAACTGTTCAGAAAACTAGCAATCCCTTGCATTCTTCCTATTCCTACCTAACACTTTCCCAAACCTCACTCTATGAGTGTTTCACCTAATGATCCTTACAGTGACAAAATGTATGTAGACTATTACTTTCTGTTATTACAGCCTTTTAGCTAGTTAGACTGGATTTTTTTAAATGCCAGTACACAGGGGTTCAGAGCCTCAGCCTCAGCTGGCGAATGCATGGTCTGGGCTCAAGAGGAAAGAAGAACAGTGTCCTTCCTTCCCTGGGCTAACAATTCCTAAGTTATGTTCAGGCTTTTCTGGATTATCCCAGCTGTCAGGGATACAACAAAGGAGGCCAGCATCAGCAGGACTCAGCAGGCTTTTGAGTATTCTTTCGCAGCAAGTTTGAAGTGGCCTGTGATCTGCTCAGCAATTACACAGAGATAGTTTTCCCTACTAAGGGGTGCTACTGGGCTAGTCCTAGCATGGTGACTGTAGCCTGTGACCAAGGCCTCTGTGGCACCATGGTGTGAGAGCAGACTTGCCCAACGCCCATGCCAGGGCTACAAGTATTTACTAAGCCTCTAAAAACAGCTTTAAGGGCTAGAAAAGTAATTCTGGGCCCAAAGAGCCTTGAGAAAGATAAATTAATGAAAAATGTGCTCTTTTCTCAGCTTTTATCCTCTGAGCAGTTTTCAGTGATGACTGTGGGAGGCTGAGACACTCAGCCTTCCAGGACTGCACACTAAATGAGCCAAGCCACTGTCTTTGACCTGTTGATGCCAGGGATCCCACAGACAGTGGCACGCGTCTGCTCCCTGACCTATTCTCCTTTCTCTCACAGATGGATGGTGACATCCTGGTCTCCTTGCACGCAGAGCTGTGGTGGAGGCATACAGATGCGGCGAGTGACATGCCAGCGCCTCACAGCAAAAGGCAGCTCTGTCCCAATGTCAAACGAGGCTTGTGCCCAGGTGTCCAAGCGTCCTGTGGACACACAGAACTGTAACAGGCAGCCCTGTGTTGAGTGGGCAGCCTCCTCCTGGGGCCAGGTAAGGAACAAGGCAGCATTCCAAGGACAGCCCCTTAGTGTGAGCTGAGTGACAGAAAATGAGGAGAGTGATTTTTCAACCTAGTATCTTTAGGTTATAGTTTGCAGGCTTTTGAGGAGGCCGCTAATTTGCTCAGCTCTTTCTTTCTGAATATGATGCACTGCCTGCTTGGATATCTGTAGCTTCCCACAATCCCTAAAAGTGCTGCTTATGAACAGCACTTTTACTGCAGACCCCTGTGTCCTCCAGTGGAAAGGTCTGCAGTTCCTTGTTACAGTGATAAGTGACACATCTGGGAAGTAGCCTTCTTCAAGTCTTAGTTCCCCTTGCTAGCCAGTGAGAGTGCTTCAGTCTTGGCTGGCTGGAGTCAGGATTGACGATGGTGATAGGTTCAAGGCAGGGGGATTGTACAATAATTCAGTTTTACAAAGTTGCTGATGAGAATACCAAAAAGTGTGAGCTTTCTTGATTTGCTTCATGGTGAAAGGCAGAATGGAGGGCTAAAAGCATTTTCAGACTACTTCATGCTGCTTTGCAGGTCTTCAAATTCTCTCTTAGCAGATTGCGTTGCATCAGGTTTTTTTATAATGTTGGTAGTAAAAAGTGCCTTCAGCTACTAGATCTGTTATTGTTCACTACTTGAAAATGTCTTCATTTAAATCTGGAAAGGTGACTGAGTTATTGTATTACAAGTAAAGCTTCGTATTATCACTTTATATCAAAGAAAAAAAATTTTATTCCCTATAGAATTCCAGGAAACTACTGGATCATCTTCACAAAATCCATTATGGTCTGTATTGTTCGCCATGACATCATGGTCAGCTGAGACAATCAGATAGTTCAGAATTAATTTCTTAGACCTAATCTCTGTGCATTATCATATAATATTTCTTCTACCTAGCTTACAAAAAAAACCAACATCAAGTTCCACCTGGTTGCATACTGCTCAGTCTCCAAGCCAGAAGACTGTTACACAGTTAGTAACGTTTCACTGGCTCAGTGGATCAATGACCTGCTTGGTAGTATCACGGGGTATCAGGTCTGCATTGCACAGGTGTAGTGATCAACTTTCCCAGTTCACAAAGAAAGAAAGAAAATAAACAGCACTACCCCCATCTCTAGAATTAGTTCCTTTCCTACATTTAATGTTCCTGGCATTTTGAGCTCGGCTGTGTAATCCCATGGTGTTTTTAAACTAGTGACTCGGGCTTGCTGGTGATGAGGACTGCTAGCCCCTGCAGATATCGCAGAAATGCTCCACATACTCCAGTGAATGACATTTCCAACAAGACAGTTGACTGGAAGCAGCTGAAAGCCTGGCAGTCGCTGCTTCTCTCTCCCAGTTGTCAGGGAGGGAAGAAACAGAAGGAGGAAGGGAGTATTATTTGAGGAGTGTGTGGTAGTGTGAAACAGGGCTCCTACTGATGAGGGAGTGGAAGTGGCAGAGGGATCGGTCAGCAGCCATCCCCTGGCAAAAATTCCTGCTTCACACTAATGACCCCTTATTCAACCCTCAGTTTGTTCTTGAATATAATTTCCAGATACTTAGAAAAACAGTTTCCTAATAGCTGATACAATTTTAAAAGAGCACAAATACATGCTTCATACCTATAGCAAGTTACTTTTTAATCAAAGGAGAGGATTGGGAGAGTTAAACTGAAATGTGATTGTTAAGCTTGAATATGTTAGAATAGCCTCAATTTTGGAGCAAGCTTGCATATCTGTGGTGCTTGTCATGCTTGCTGATTTTGTTTATTGTCCTTCAATGCTTTTAAAGTATTTTAAATTATATTAAATGGAGTGAAATATGTTCTTGGTTCAATGCATTCTTAGTTATTTGGCCATAAGTTGTGATAGTACAAGCTGCAAAATGCACAGTAAAAGTGATGTATTGAGATTTCCTGTATGGATCACAGGCTCTTGGCTAATGGCATGAGAGCATTTAATTTCCCCTAACAGATGTATTTAAGACTAAATTGTTGAAGAGAAGAGGTAATGAATCTACAGAGCAGATACAGAAATGTAGTTTAAATGCTGCTGAAAGAAGAGTGAGGTAGAGAAGATGACTGCACAGTCAGCCTTCAAAGCCTGCAGAGGTGCAGAAAGTGGTTGAAATCTCAACAGTCTCTGAATGGCAGTATGTGCTTTGTTTCACTAGCAGTTTTATAAGAATGGAACATGCCCTGTCTTTTACCTCCCCTAAGTGAATCTTCTGTGTTCACAGTGCAATGGGCCTTGCATTGGATCACGACTGGCTGTACAGCACCGACACATATTTTGCCAGACCAAAGATGGGACTTCTGTGTCATCTGATCAATGCAGTTCCTTACCAAGGTAGGACAGAAATGTCTTATGTCTAAACCCACAACCCTTTCCAGAGATATTAAATGGATTAGTGACTTAACTGAAAACTTAGGAGTTTCCCTTATGTAACAAAGAGGTCATACTGCAACCTGTACAGTTATGTGTAACAAATCTCACCAGGCTTAACCCCAGACTTCCCTATTTGTTCCTAGGAGCTTCAGGCCAGTTGGCCAACAACTGGAAAATCTTCTATGTATGCCAAATCCTGACTGCAAGGTTGTGTTATATCTTCTTAAGGTGCCAGTCTTCTCACTTATTTAAACACAAACTCTAAAACAAAAAAAAAAGGATCTCCACAGGTTTTGTTTTCCTGCAGATAAACTCCACTGTCAACATTGTAAAGACATTTACTTTACATGAGACAGGGTATGTAAATCATGACCGATCCTGACTGAAAATTAATGTAATTGGCTTGTTGGCGCCTACCCATGCTTTTTCACTATCTGTGTGACAAATATGAACCAAGTGTGCCTCTACATCTTCTGTGAGAGTGTCTTGAAAGGAAAAGGAGGGTTTCAGAGAATTGGTTCTGTTCTCACTGGCAGTAAAGCCATTAAAAAGTTACGAAGTCCTGCTGGACCACATTGGTCTCCAGTCATTTCACCTTTCAGCAGATCTCTGGTTTGGCCCTTCATGCAGAGGGCATTTCAGCCAAATCCTCAAATGGTTCAAATGATCATTTAGCCTGGTGTTGGTACACCAGTGTACACCCCCTGAGGGTCTGGTCCTTGAGAGCAGTTCAAAACTGCTGGCCTCACTTGGCAGCCTTTGAAGATCTGACCCATACAGTGCTCTGAGTGAATTACCTTTGGGATATGTAATGTTTGCTGTCCTTTCCTCCTTCTCTCCCTCCTGCTCACAGGCCACTGGGCACCCAGAACTGCTGGACTGATGTCTGTGGTGTGCACTGCC
>NW_008237273.1:756602-801921 GCF_000691975.1 Corvus brachyrhynchos
GGAAACCTCCGCCTTCCAGTCCCGGCGTGTGGACTGCGTGCACATCCGCACCAACAAGCCCGTGATGGAGCACCACTGCTCCTGGAGACCACGACCAGCAAACTGGCAGCGCTGCAACATCACACCCTGTGAAAATGGTACTTTGCTGGGAGGGGGGGAGGCAGAGAGGTGCAGGAGTAGGAAAGAAGGCAGATTTGTCTCTCAGAAATGCAGCACCGGACCTTGCAGCTGGGCATCCTGAGAAAACCTCCAGCCCAGACATCTGCAAAATCCAGTGTCTAAAGCTCAGCATCCCAGAGAGGAATGCTGCCCATTGTGGGGGTTTTTGGCAAAGGTGTTAGTGCTCGGATTGTGTCCCCTTTCTAACAGCATGAGAAATAATTCATGCAGTCTTCTGGAACAAGTCCAGAGTAGACCACCAAGTTGATCAGAGGGATGGAGCACCTGTCATGTGAGGAAAGGCCAAGGGAAATGGGATTGTACAGCCCAGCTTTGGGGTCACCTACTTGTGGCCTTCTAGTACCCAAAGGGAACTTACAAGAGAGATGGAGCAAGACTATTTACAAGTCCATGTAGTGACAGAACAAGGGGGAATGGGTTCAGATTGAAACAGTAGTTTTAGATTAGATATTAGGAGGAAATTCTTGACTGTGAAGGTGGTGAGACACTGGCACAGGTTTCCTAGAGAAGCTGTGGATGCCTCATCCCTGGAGGTTTCCAATACCAGGTTGGATAGGACTCTGAGCAACCTGGTCCAGTGAAAGGCATCCCTGTCCACAGCAGGGGGGTTGGAACTAGATGATCTTCAAGGTCCCCTTCCAACCCAAACCATTCTATGATTCTATTATTAACTTTCAGCTAATGGTACAGACAGAGAGAAAAACACAAATCAAAACCAGACTTATGATGGTAGTCCAAATCCAGTTGGTAGGTGGATGATCGGAAATCCCGCAGGAAAGACTGCTTTCTTTCAGATTACAAGCAACAAATTGGGCCTTCCAGGGGACTAGAAAAGTTACTAATTAAAAAAAAAAACAAATTGAATTAACAAAAGAGAACAGATGATGTGCCTGTTTGGAAATTATGCTCTCATCCTCTATCTTGCAAGCCAGTTGCTTTGCATTCATTGCAGATGCAGCAGCAGAGCCCACGTGTGCTTGCCTGTATTCACACCAGCTCTGATGCTCCCTCTCAGCAGAGACAAAGTGGACTACATAGGTCCAAATTCATGAGTTTGGGGGGCCCTAATGGAAGCTGAAGTGATGAGGGAGATTACAGGTATCAAGCAGGACCTGTGCTGTAAGACCTCCCAACACAAAGGTCCTCCTCTTGGCCACCCAAGGGTATATGTTCTCAGGTAAGAAATCCTTTGTTCATAGCTTCATCACCATTTCTTATTCTTGTTTCCCCTTTGGCAGTGGAGTGCAGAGACACCACAAGGTACTGTGAGAAAGTGAAGCAGCTCAAACTCTGCCAGCTCACCCAATTTAAGTCACGTTGCTGTGGGACTTGTGGAAAATCTTGAAGACAGACAAAATGAAAATGGAGGAACAAGGGGATCACGGCCTTTTCTTCACTGAGGCAAAGGCTTTTGCAGAAAATACAGATGGAATGGAATGATCTTTTTCATTTTATTTATTTATTTCCCTTTTCTTTATAAAAAAAGAACACCTTTTACCAAATAATTGTTGTAAAGGGACTTGACAAGTTTTCCCTTCTATCAATCTGGGAGACAGAATGCAGAAAAACATGGTCACGAGGGTAGACCACAAAGAGTCAGAGAGACCCATGACACCAGAAATGGGTATGAGAGGAGTGAGGCTTCCCCTCAATCTGTGTACATGCCTGGGGGATACACCAAGAAATGGGTGAGGAAGAGGACCAGAGTAAAAACCTAGCATCATATTACAGAATCACAGAATCGTCAAGGTCAAAAGAGATCTTCAGGGTTATTTAGTCCCACCATTAACAGCACTAAAGGATATCCACCCCTAAAGGTGGATATCCACCCCTAAAGGATATCTCTGGGTGCCACATCCAGACTCTTCTTGAACACTGTCTTCCAGAGATGGTGACTCCACCACCTCCCTGGGCAACCTAATCCAATGCCTAGCCACTTTTTCAGTGAAGTTTTTTTTTCTAGTATCTAATCCGAGCCTCCTCTGGCACAGCTTGAGGCCATTTTTCTCATCCTTTTGTTTGAAACATGGCAGAAGAGACTCACCCTCACCTCACTACAACCTCCTTTCAGGCAGTTGTAGAGAGCAATGATGTCACCCGAGTCTCCCCTCAGCTAAACAACCCCAGCTGCCCCACCTGTTCCTTGTAGGATGTGTCTTCTAGACCTTTCACCGCTTTTGTAGCCCTTCTCTGGACACGCTCCAGCACCTCAATGTCTTTCCTGTAGTGAGGGGCCCAAAATTGAGCACAGGATTTGAGGTGTGGCCTCACCAGAGCCAACTACAGGTGGAGAATCACCCTCTTCCTGCTGCCCTGGTCCTGCTGGCCATGCTATTGCTGATCCAGGCCAGGATGCCATTGGCCACCTGGGCACAGCTGGCTCATGTTCAGCCAGGTATTGATCAGCACCCTCAGGTCTCTTTCTGCTGAGCAGCTCTCATCTCTCTTAGACTACCTTGAGAACACAAGCACAGGATTTTGCTTTACAAACTTATTTGTTATGTCCCATACTGGAAGCCTTTTTAGTTTCTAAACCCCTCTCTCCTTCCCACACCAGGCAAGGAACATCCTTGTGATCTTTGAGGATCTGGCACCTGGCAGAGTTGAACAATGGTCTGTAGCATAAGTGGATCTAAAATACACCTGCAAATGTTTCCAGTTTGAGCTTGTGAGGGAGGATTGAGGATTGAAGGGTTGCCCTCAGCACAGAGGTGAGGTGGTGACATTAATTATTATCCAGCAAAAGCAGAACAAGTGTGATCTGCTTGACACACTTTAGTACGAACCTGCAAACACTGTTCCCTAGAGACCATCGGCAGAAAAGATAGAAATTGTATGTGGTACATGGGAGACACTTTGCATACTGCATCCTACTAACATTTATTTAGAAAAAAGAGGTATTACTTCCCAAAGTTCTGGTACTTTCAGACCTGGGGTTTTGGAAAAGAACTTGAGGAAGTGGGTTTTTCTATTTTGCTAACACGAAATTCCTCTTTCCTGGCAGCCAAGCCTTTTGGACAAGTAGTAGAAAAGAGCTTTATTCTGATTTTTCATGATTGTTACTACTCAGTAGGAAAAGAATGGCTTTAGCATCAGTCCCATAGGACTAATGCAAGTAATTTGTAACAAACTTGCTCCTCTCCACAACAAAATAGGTGTTCTAGAGCAGCAGATCTTTAAGTCCATGTATAACCCCCCGAAGGTACAGTCTAAAAAACAAGACTCAAACATCACACCCACAGCATGATTTTGCATGCAGGCTGTGAGTCTTGCCTCCTGGCCAGCTGCAGTAGATACTCAGCCAGTGAAGTGCTGCATGATTTTGGTTCCTGGGCATTCTCTGCTCTGCTCAGAAAAAAATTAAAATTAGAGGAAATCTGCAAAGAAGAGAGTTTGAGAATTGTGGAGCTTCAAAGGAGAACTACCTGATCTCAGGTTTTGGTTCAAGACCTTTTCTAAATGAAGGGCTTGGTTGTGCCTCTCCTGTAACCCCTGTTGGGGCTAGTGCCTCGTGGTATATTAATGAAATGCTGTTCAAGTTCTGTTATGCTACAGCTTTCATGACATGTGGATTTTTCAGTAAAAATGGGGGTCCACTACTGAGGTTCATGACATTAAACTGATTCAAATTGGCTTACTT
The DNA here is from genome assembly GCF_000691975.1 of Corvus brachyrhynchos. NCBI lineage: Eukaryota > Metazoa > Chordata > Aves > Passeriformes > Corvidae > Corvus > Corvus brachyrhynchos. Next base: position 760,423 of record NW_008237273.1, read on the forward strand.
CAAAACACATCTGGCAGTGAACACTCTTGGTAGAAATGGGTCTTCAAGAAATAAGCATCAGTGTAACTTTTTATTTAAAAAAAAGAATAATGACTTTCTGTGTATGTAAATGTATATCTTTTCTGTGTATTTATTAGGATTTCTTGTATAAAAAGTGCAATATTAATAATTGTACATTATTTTGTCCAGATAAAACTATTTTGGTTTTTTTTTAATCTCCCCATAATTTTGTTCCTCTAAAATCAACAGTAATAGCATAATTCTTTTAATTTTAATAGCACTTGCATTTAACTGGGGATCTGCTTCACTGTGCACAGAGTGCTTTATAGACTATGACATGAGGGAGTAAGAACATTTTTAACTTGTGAAATGATAGTTATGCATGGAATGAAGGACAGTTCCTTAATAACATAATAACAATGATGACAATGACGATGGGATGAATATTTTTGATACATTAGTTAACAAAATGCAGCATGAGGAAGTATTTTCTTTTGTGTGAAAGCAAAATATGTTCAAGCTATCACATGTTTCATTGTGTCTGTGTAACTGTGCACAGGATGTACACAAAGGATCTGATCTGGAGGGGCCACTGTGTTGTCTCTGCACAGTGTGGATTTAATTTCACATGTCTGTCTTCTGAATTGTGACTTGGCAGCATCTCAGTAAGATAAGGGTTACTGGTTATTTTATGAAAGGGTGCTTTCCTTCTCTAAAGAGAAAACAAAACAGCAAACTTGTATATATATAACTTTTTGTACAAGTAATGCAGGTTGCCTATTTACCTACTACTGTCTGACGTGGTTTTTTTAATCTTTAAAACAAAAGTCAAAGTAGCAAAGCTGTTGGAGTTCTCTGTCCTTATTCTGTATTATGATAGCAGCACACACCTGTTACACAAAGTACACATGATGTACCTGCCTCGGGGGAAGAGGATGTCTTAATTCCTTTCTAAGAGTCTCCAGCCACTAAGATTCTGCACCCTGTCTTGGAGATACGTTTTAATTCTTCATTTGCCTTGCTTTATTCTTTTTTTCTAATGTCTTGCCCCTATTGCTCTTGCAGAAGTATAAAGCCATCACTGCTGGTCCAAGGACCATGGAAATCAATAAAAGTATACTTCTTTTTTTTCTAAGAAGCAATGCTTCAAGACATAACTTTCCTCAGCAATCTGTGGCTTGAAGAAACATCTGTTAATTCAGTCTTTCCTTACAGGTTGCTGCTGCCTTCAGTAATGGAGCTGCCAGCTACCTGAAGCAGCAGGTGTTTATGCAGAAGGAATTGTGGTAATGGTCTGAATTTTGAGAGTAAAGAAGAAAAAAATTAATAAAGCAAAAGCATTTTTTCTTAACAAAGAAAAAAATCAAGTTTTGAAAACTAAGCTGGTTGTTGTTGCTGCCCTTTTCAAACAAACAATATGTCCCTGCTAAAAGGGAACAGCAATTTTTCTCTGATTTATTGACAGTTTCCCTTGTATGATATTCCGGCAGATGTTTTTTAGACACCTCACACAGACAAGCAAGTCAAAGACCAGACCTAAGACTTCCAAGCAACAGTACAGAAGGCAATGGGAATTTCATCATTCATTTTCAGTAAAACAAGTGTAGAAGCTGTTGTGTATGTAAAATGAACAGCAGGTTTGCTTAGGTTCTCAAGAGAATAATTATTCTCTCTTAGGCCTATGGCTTGAGTTACTACTCAAGTCAAAAAGCCTTCTAAACCTTCAAAGCAAGCTTCCAGTTTGGTTCTCCTGACTAATTTTCCTCACAAAGGAAAAACTGTTCTGGAAGAAGCATAAGAATACAGTGCTGAAATGTTCCCCACAGAAGATCTACTCCCAGCCCCTCTTAGGTGACAAGGTAAGCACAAGTGAACTACTCCAGGCATCTGTGTCCAGATGCATGATCTCAAAAAAAACAGAAGCCGTAGCCAGAGTCTTCCAAAGTAACCTTTAGCTAGAAATCTTTTTCCTGCTCTCTAGCTGCAGTCATATGGACTGAAATTGGAGCTTTTTTTAGTTTTTAAGTTAGGATTCTTCTTGCAAACTACCTTATCAAACAAAAGGCCTTACTATCTGTTTGGCGCTCAAACATTGATCATAAATAAATTTGGTTATTCTAGATCAGCATCACCTGATACCTCTATTTGTAGAAGGTGAACCCAAAAGCTTACTCTTTTCCAACTTTTCAGGACCATAAAATTCCTCGAAAGTTTTTAATGGCAGCTTTCAGTGAGTGTCTGATTATTTCAGCTAGTAGTTGAGTAAATAATCTTCATTCATTCAGTTACCTAACTTTTAACAGAGATGCTTTCAAAGTCAAGTCTTTTTAATGTCAGATTTTCTTCAACCCAGCAGTGTATGCAGATGCTAATGCTACCTATGGCTGTACATATTAGCTACACCTTCCCTTCATCCTCTTCTTTAAAGGTATATATATGTATTTATCAATAGTGTTATGTATTAACTGTCCAGTTTTGTGGAAAGTAAACCAAAAAACCTGTTAAATACTTGAGCCAGCACAAAATTGAAGGAGGGGAAAATGAGTTCTCCTTCCTCTACTGATCTTACACATTTCTCACACCAAAAGCATATCAGTTGATCATTATTTCACCTACATTAGTTTTTATCATCTCCAGCCAACATGTCCTCTCCAGTCAGTCAGAATCAAATCTAAACTCTGGCCATATATATAGTCATTTTAATATTTTTTAATATAAATTTTTCACTAAGGCATTTCAGTAATTGCAACCCAAATTATCCTGATTTATAAAGGGAAAAGACCAGCATATCCTTTTCCAATTGAAATACGTATTTCTATTCTCACCTGCTTTTTCACTGAAGTACAATACTTTTTCCCATTCTCAATTTCATGTGTGAAGATATGAGCCCAACAATACGTTTTATTCTCCATCTGTCCCTTAGAAAAGTAAATACAGTGCTCGGTCTCATCTTTGCTTCCATTGTCACTGATGAAGACTGAGACTAGAAAGTGCATGAAAGCACAGACTCCAGCCCTTCATTTTTGCCAGAATGGTTACAAAGCCTTGAACATCCTCTACTGACCCATTCAAATGCACATTGTGGTGGTTGAGGCAGCAAAGATGAAAAGTATGCAAGTGCCTTCACGTACCATGGCAGGATCTATCTAGTAGAGGTTTTTTTGGTTTAAAAAAACCCCAACAAACTGACAAAACAGCACAAAGTACCTCATGAAATGTATATAAAACAGATTCAGTGGCGTTTCCTCAATGATTTGAATTTGCACACCAGTTCATGTACATATAGGGAAGGCTTCTTGCAGGGAGATACAAGGTTATCACAGAAAACTAAATTGCTTCTGAACAGTAAAAAAACAATTTAAAAAAATAAGATCAAATAACATAAATCTGTAAGTACTGTTGCTAGAGGGCAAAGCACATACCCTGTCACTGACATGGAAAGTAGCTGACAGCATAAAAGTAGTAAATGAGAGTGTGAAAGTTCAAGTATATGCTGCCAATATCACCATCTGTAACCCCAATCTGATGTGATTCATTCCCACGAAGATCTTGCCCGTGCTTTTTGTTTTGTTTTCAATGGAGGGATTTCACTGGACATGCTTGGCCCTTCATGCATGCCAGCTTTACGCTGGTGCCCACCTTGGGCACTGTGACTTGTGAGTGCTCATTCTTGCACATGCTTCAAGCGCACAGGAACAGGGGACTGCATGGGAGTGCCTTCAGTGCCCTTCTCTGAGCCTGTACCAGTGTGTAGCCTGTGCAAGTTACACTGCCTCGGGCTGCTCTGAATCGCACATGCCGATTGTACATAAAGTGTGGCAGCTGGGAAGGACTGATCCAGCACAGCATCACATTGAATTCTCCTTGACACCTCACTGTCCCAGTGATAAAAGCCCAGACCAACTCCTCCCCACCTCTCTTGCCTATATAACTCTACAGATCTCTGCAGGTCTTTGACCTTGAGCTGGTTTAATCACTAAATTTAAATACTAAGCTTTTAATGATTTCTTTCCAAGAAGAGGCTCCAGCCTACCATGTTTCTTCCACATTCCCTTCAAAACAACTCCTCTCTCAGCAAGAGCAGCAGCTCTTGAGCAAGATGAACACCGTGTTTCTAAAGGCCAGATTGCTCTGCACAGGTTGTGGGTGAAGCCACTACAGCATCATCCTTAAGCTCACACAACAAAAGGCATCCCTGGTACCACAAAATGCTCATTCCTCACCAGAGGCATCATTCTTGTCTCACCGAATGCCTCCACACTTAGCCAGACACAAAAATACCCGGGGTATCAGCCAGCAGACCAGGCTAATTTTGGCTAAATCCCTGAGACTTTAGGAGGGCTGCAGCACAGCAGACAGGACTGCATCAGCTGAGGCCTCTGCTGAACAGAGCCTGAGCAGGAGACTCCTCTCTGCAAGCAGAGCAAGTTTGGGCTGCACTTCTCTATCCTTCCTGCTAACACACTGTTTACCTCTCAGGAGAGGAAAAAAAGGGAAAAACAAGAATGTTTTCTAAGCCTTTAAAGCCTCTGCAAAGAAAGTTTTTATATTTGTGTAGCTGTAAATAAAAGAATGCTGGTTTATGCGGCCAAAAGGGAAAGGGACACCAGAGGATTGCACTCTGGTTGCATATAAATACTCTTGTTCGGCAGGATGTGAACAATTCCATAGTAAGCATGTAGTTATCCATACATGCTTAGGATGACATGGGCATGAGAAACCATTCACTACTACTACTACTACTACTACTACTACTACTACTACTACTACTACTACTACTACTGGTACTGGTACACTCTTTAGTATTATAAAGTAGTCTTCTGCTTCAAGATCTTGTATGGCTTGTATACGAACTCCCTAGGGGCAGTGGGAAAATACAGTAATGAACCAGAAGGATCACACCAGTCAGGCCATGAACAGCTTGCTCTCCAAGTGAGGAGCCAGGATGGGTTTCTCTTCTCTTAGGGAAGTGCTTAATGGTTGGACTGAGGAATAGTTTATTTTGGGCTATATGCAGACTTACACCCCCCTCTGCCCCTCCTTTTTTACATGCTGGTTGGGTTGGGTTTTTTAAGCATAAATTATTGGTTTGAATGAATGGCCAATAATGTTGGTGAATGCTTGTTAAAACACTTCACCTTCCAAAACACTCATGGAGTCAGTTTTCAAGTAATAGCATACAACCTAGTGATTTTATTACCAAAAAAAGAAAAATTTCACTGTTAACCCACAACATACAAACAACAGAAAATCAAATCCAGCTGTGCAGGGAGGATCTCACTGGCTTTTTTTTTTTTTTTTTTAAAGCAGAGAGCAAAGCAGAGCTTTGCCTGCTTGCCCAGCGAAGTAGTATGCTTGAGCCTGTGTGATGGTGTTTGGCAGTGCCACATGAGCCCTCTCACCAGTCTGGGGACAGTTCACACCAGCAAGCACAGATCTAGTGAGCTTGTGGAAACAGGGAACACAGAGATGAACACAGCACAGCCTTTATTAGAGCTACTCTATTCCTTCTCTTGTGAATGCAGCCAAAAACCTCTGTGGGACAGACTGCAGATAAAGTGAAAGTCAGATTGCCACAAAACAGTATTTCCCCAAAACACAAGCAGAGGGGCACAGGTCATCAAACCACTGCTTCCAAAGTGGGAAGAAGTCAGAGAGACACTACTACAGAAGGGAAAAGAGTGGTTTATAGAGGGGTGAGACAAAAGTAAACTCTGTTCAGAAAATTCATAGTTTCCTATCCCAGTGAACTCAGTTCTCTGCCCAAACGCCTCTTTCCAACTGAAATAACACAGATCCCTCAGGGAGATCCTATCTGTGCCTCAGGAAAGACCTTTTTCTGTCTTCCAAAGAAGAAGTTTGCTTTTTCACACATTAAATTCAGCGGCTTTCTGTCTCCTGAATACCATGCCCAGGATCTATATTGCTTCCCTCCGTGATATGAACACACTCAGTTTTGCTGAAGCATACCACTTATCTTTCAACACTTCCTTCATAGTCCTCAAACACTTGAGGTGCTGACAATTTCCTCTCCTTAGTAATCTATAGTGTTGGGTGAAGCCCTTTTTAGAATTTGTGATGGTAAAGTTCTCCCTAATTTGCTGCTGGTTCATATTTCTAGGCCATAAGCATATAATTTACCGATTTTTTGACCTCTCCCCTATTGCCAACTGCAAACCTTCTCCAGATGAAATGCCTTCTGCAGATGTAAGGCAGTGGGGTTGGCAGTCCTTGCAGATACAGGTGGTTGAAAGGCTGATATAATACAAGTCAAAACTGAACTGATTTGTTATCTCCCCCATTACAAGTAACTTTCTTCTGGGGTTGTTTCATTTTGTTTCCCACTGAGAAGAGACGATTTAAGCAATTTTGCTCATCCTTTTTCCCAGTGAGGAACTGCAGTACTGCCTTACTCCTGCTAATAAAACATTCATAACCTTCTATTAAGCTGCTACCCTTCTAAAATTTAGTTTGCATATGTCTCCTTAATTCAGCTTTTGTGCTTAAGACTTGCTAAATAGATTGTGCTTTGCCTGGAGATCGGTAGTGCTGGTGAGTACACCTCTTGCATGTTTTCAGGGATACAGGTAGACGCTATCCCTCCAAACAGCCTCTGCAGTGTACATGCATTAGACTGTTCTGTGCACAGGTGACATTTGTCATTGGCAATGGTCACAGTGGTCAGTACCAGTGTAGTTACAGGCTTTGACAGTGACTTCTTCATCCATTACTGCTTAGCAAAATCCTCCTTGTTCTTTTTTGCATGCTTCACAGTACAACTACCTTGGATGCCTTTCTCAACTCTGCAAAGGACAAAGTCTCTTTGTTTCATCCTTTCATTTTGGTTTTTGAAACACTTTTTGATAGTAGCCTTTGTACTTCAGCCAACTTTTAGGTATTGATGCCATTATCCATTCTTAAGAAGTTGGATATTGATTACAGCTATTTCCTTCTTTCCACCCATTTGTTCACTGAGAGGTGTTGTCTTGTGCTGCATCATGAATGCAAGGTCACAGAATCACAGAATCACAGACTGGGTCAGGTTGGAAGGAATCACAGGGAGTCATCTGGTCCAACCTCCCTGCTCAAGCAGGCTCATCCCAGAGCACATGGCACAGGACTGTGTCCAGGCAGTTCTTGAAGTTCTCCCAGTGAGGGAGGCTCTACAACCTCTCTGTTCCAGTGCTTGGTCAGCTGCACAGTAAAGAATTTCCTCCTCATGTTCAGGTGGAACTTCCTGTGCATCAGTTTGTGCCCATGACCTTTCGTGCTATTGCTCGGCACCACCGAGCAGAGCCTGGATCCATCCACTGACACCCTCCCTTCAGACAATCACAGACACTCATGAGGTCCCCTCTCAGCCATCTCTGCTCAAAGCTGAACAGGCCCAGCTCCCACAGCCTTTTCTCCTAAGAGAGATGCTCCAGCCCCTTCATCATCTTTGTCACTCTCCACTGGACCTGCTCCAGCAGGTCTGTGTCCCTCTGGTCCTGAGGAGCCCAGAACTGGACACAGCACTGCAGATGTGCCTCACCAGGGCTGAGTACAGGGGCAGCATCACCTCCCTTGTCCTGCTGGCAGTGCTCTTCCTGATGCACCCCAGGACACCACTGGTCTTCTTGGCAAGCAGGGTCAAGATTTCAGTCAGACAGCATTAATGTTATTACCAAAAAGAGGGACAATGGGAAAACATGCAGCTGTAGGAGGAGAAAATGTCAAACTACAGCAGCCCAAGCTTTCATCAGCCTTAATTCCTGTGGAACCACACCTTCAGTCACAAAAGGGAACTCACTTTGGTGCTATCATATATTGGTTTTAATAAGTTTTTAACACATAGAGACAGAAAAGAAAAAAAAAAACAAGCCTGTGTCTCATGCTCTGAGAGTGTTGGACTTAAACCAGTCATGTCTGCTTGATGCTGGTGTGAGCGGGTCCACTGCATAGAAAATCAAGATTCCTGTTGGCAATGTTCAAAACCCAGCAATTACTAGTGCTACCTGGCATATTACATTGCTATTGAGCTTGATAAGACTAACTTCTACCCAGCAAAACAGATCCACACAAACCTGTGATAAAGATAAATTTACACACTAGACTCTCCTTGCTCTACATTCCCTGCCAGTCTCATATCAAAGAGTTGAAAGAACACTCTTTTTTTAAGCATAAGAGAGCTCTCATGCATAAAAGAACAATCTTTTCTGCAGTCACAAGCCTCAGCTGGTTTTTTCAAATAAATTCTATTTCAGAATTGGCAGAATTACAGGCCCTGGAATAAAACCAGGAAAACAACTGGATAAAAAGAGATGGGGAAGAAAAAGTATTTTCCTGTAGAAATTCAATATTTAAGAAATGAAGATTCAAGAAGGCTGGCTGATAAAATAGGAGGAGCTGAAAACAAAATTCTAAATATACTCAAGGTCAATACCTCACCACAGGTGAGGGAATATTTTACAGATTGTTGAATTTCTGAAGTCTGTGTGAAGTCATCAATGACTGCACAATTTGGCCCTTTTGTACAGTGTGATCTGTAGAGATTTGCCTAGTTGTTCCTGCTGCAAGGAACATAATTTTTCATTGAACTAGGACAATGTGTTTAGAAAAGGCCTCTAGGACAGATTCAAGGACTTCAAGTGAAGCAGAACCACTGTGCCCCTAGGGTGTTGTTCCAGTGGCTTCCCACCCTCAGGGTTAAGCATTCATGTTTTCAGATGGCATGTGTTTGGCTTTAACTTGTAAGCACTTAGGAAAAATTTCTATCCCAACAGGTTTCAAAGCTTTTCCAAAGTTTTAAAATACATTTATACAAAAAAATGTCTTCCTCTTTAAATGCTGCTTTGATGGTCAGACACAAGCCTTTCACAGAATAATAGAATTAAATATAAATACAATAAACTGAGTTGGAAGGGACGCGCAAGAATCATCAAGCCTGCAACATCTTTAGCTAGCACTTGAGCTAAATACTCAGGAAACAGCCAGACCTGCCAGCAGTAATGGAGAGGAGGATTTAGGAAAGTAGAATGTGCTTAAGAAGTCAGAAAGGTTCATAGTGCTGACAGAATGCTCATAAGCCTACAGAAAGCACTTCAGACAAAGAAATGAACAGTTCTGGTCAGAAGCTTAACACTGGCCTTATTCAAAAGATGATACAACTCTAGCTGCTGGCTGAACTGTAGCAACATGTGACAATTTCAACTCTTTGATGTTGCTGGTACCTATCCAGAACCCTGAAGTGAAGACCATTTACTGAAAAACTTCTCTTGCAAGGTGTCAGCCTAGGGTGGTACCTTTGGCACAAAAACCTCCCATCTGATAGCCTAGTTCTGGGCAGCGCAGTGACACAATTTACAAAGGTGAAATATTCAATAATATTTATCCAGTAATTGTAGTTTTTGTATGTGTCTTTGATAGGAATACTGGAAAAGGCTGGATCTCAGACTTTGTTATCCAGCAATGACTTTTAAACATTACTTCACATCATGTAATTCACCTGTTCTACCTCTGTTTTTACAGACATGGACACGGCTGAACCCCCTTTATACCAATAACAACATTTATTACTAAGAGATCTCTCTGTTACTGTCTCAGGAGAAGGAAACTCTCAATTAGTAAGCAAGAGTTAGGTGGGAAAAACTAAAAAAATACAGAGAAACAAAGATCAATATGTCTTTTCCCTGGATTTTATGTTTTTCATTTGTTCAAATTAACCAGAAAAAGTCAGTGCCAGGGAATTTACTTTATTTTAAGAGTTCTCCAAATATGAAACCAGCAACTGGTTTAAAAGAAGGATACAAACAAAATCAAGCTGTCAGTATCAGTTTTCTCGAAGGTGTAACTGGGGTGGGTCTTTGTAAGGGGCCTGGCATCTAAAAATGCCCTTTGGTGTGTAGCTGCAGTGTAGGTTGTTTTAGCATCCAGGAGAGTGTGATGCTTTGGGCCTGACCAGACAGGTTTATATGTTTTCATAACTGTGAGTGAATGAGGCACATGATGGGTTGGAAACATAGTCAAGAAATCTATTGGTTTTGCTGGGAAAGTCTGCAGCATGAGTGATAGGTTTTAGTCTATTGCATAGCCAAGGCTTACAGTCTTATAGCTATTAAATGGCTCAGTGATTTTATTAAGAGGGGCCAAAGATTGAGATATCTTGGCTGGCTTGCCATTTGGGTGCTTCCAGTGTGTCCAGGTAGTGGTGTGAAGGTCCATTTTCTCCAGAGGAGGAAGATATATATCACGTTTTCTGGTGAATACAGGAGGCTGCTTTGTATTTTTCCTGAAATTCAGTTGTAGTAGAGAAAAGGAAGACAGGGACCAGCTTTGTCTGGTATGGTGTTGCAAGCTTGGTTGGCTGACCAGCCCACCCCGGTAAGAAAATTTGTGTGTAGTGAGGCCATCAAATGAGACATCACTGACCTTGTATTTCTGAATTTTATGGACATAACGTTCCACCAGAGGAGGTGGCACGTAATTCACTTTGTAATTGGTTATGTACTCAAAGGGAGCCTTGCTTTTCTGGACCAGATTCAGAGGTTTTCAGCTTTGAGTGGTAACCAGTCCCCTGTAGAAAGAGTCATTCTGGACAAAGGTTCTGTGGTAAAATTTTTCTTTTGATGGGTGAAACCTAATGTTTGGTCTGATCTGCTCTGTCTTTGGTTCATTCTGTAACACACAGTCATCTGAAATGAAAGAGGAATCATATTGAAATTCTCAACTGAAATTCTTTGATTAGTTTAGCCATATATCATATTATTACATTTTCTACTTTGAAAAATAGTTGTTTATGATGTAATGTTTGACAAATCTTATTCGAAGAGCAGCTGTAGAATATATTATAGACTAGTGTGTTAAGCCCTGGAAATGCCCTGCATCTACACAGAAAATTGAATCAAACAGGCCTGTACCCACTCATACCTGCAGAGATGGTGAAACACCATGAGGAAAGATTAAATAATATTCTCAGTCTTGCAGAGACATTTTCTGCAGGTAACTGAGCGGGTGCTCAGTCAGCTAGGAATCATGGAAGTGTAGCATCAAGGCAGTGACTTTGACCTACTTCAAACACTTTCCTGCTGCTGGGCTGTGGCTGGCTCCAAGCACAGAGTGTGCCTATGTGTGCAGAAGGCTGTTCAGGCGTCTTAGACAGCATCTCTAGGACAAGGAGAACCAGATGTCCACTATTCCACTCTAAAGGCTAAGCTGCAGTGCTGCCCTTCCTCTTTCTACCTTCTCACTTGGCCTGGTGACTGACCTGATTCCTCAGCCGCACAGCTGTGATGCTGCCTAGGGTTTGCCACTTTCAGAGGCTTGCAGCTCATCTTGGTGTTAGCAAGCTGTGCTGTGTGGCATCTCCTTGGCCCTTGGCTTTGCTCTCCATGGTAATCCTGCTGTCAGAACAAGCAAAAACTGAGAAAGAACTTGCAACTCTATCCCAATTCTTCCTTACTAGAAAAACTGTGCTGGGATTTGCAGAACAAGTCTGCACTAATGTGAAGCATTGAATTATATTGCAGAAATGGTTGGTATTCCAGAAATCTTGCTATCCAAATCTATGACTAAGAAAACATTTTAGATGGTATTTTAGGGACATTCATATGTTCCTTTCTTGACAGGATATCAGGGAAATAAATGAGGTCCTGTAATCTGAAGATTTGTGCTGTCATACTAGGAATTCACTGCAAATCTGCCTAACCCTCTGACCAGCGCTGCAGCCAGAAGACCACAGTTTTTTTCCCCTTACTAGTAATTTTGTGCAACTTTCCCTAGACACCATTATGGTTACTGGTAGGAAGTTGAAATTAAACAGTCTTGGAGCTAATCCAAGGGGTGATTTTTGTTTTCTTTTTTTAATTTTCCCTCCTTTCAAACCACACTAAGAGTCATGAGGCAAATCAGCTTCCAGCTGACTTTGTCAAAGTACTATAGAGTAAATGATGCAATTAGGATATTTGTATTAGTATATTTGAATTTTCAGGCACCACTGCACTGGTGAGATGCCTTGTGCCCATGCCTAGGGTACATCATTCTCCTTGAAAAACAGTACAAGAGGGTGAACCATGAACATGTACAGATGCGTTTTTACAGGAAATGCATTAATAACGTGTTCAAAAGTGAGAAGCTAATGAGATTCAGACCACCTCTAAGAAAAGGTTTGTTCAGAGATATCACATTTCAGCCACCAACCAAAAGTTACCAAAAAACTTTTCAGGTTCTCCCATCATCTTTGCTGGAGAACAGTCTATGCATTTTGGATGTAACCATAGCTCTTGTAAAATATTCAAAATATGATAAGCAAGTCCATCTGTCTTCAATTTTTAAAATTTATAAGCTGTACACGTTTGGAGACCTCATAGGCATTATGAATTTATTTTACTTAGTGTAAGCCAGCAGTGCTACTATTCCTTCAAAATATGTTACAGTTTTATTGTAACTCTAATTCTTAACCATAGATATTAATAGTTTCCCATGTAGCACAATCTTGAAAACATTAGGAGGGAATGCAGGATATGAACCATATGTTGTTGGAGGGTTAGGCACATCTCCCTATAACCAAGCAAAACTGAATTGAAAGTAGGTCACGTGTCTGGAGATAGACAGAAACAACTACATGTGTAGCCTGGAGGAGATGAGAATTTTGAAACTTTAAGTTGCAAAGTCATCTGACATGAACTGTGACAAGCAGTAGCATCAATTTAACCCTACAGTGTCATTTGGGATATGGTGTGTTCAGTGGGAAAGAATACAACAATACAGTAGGAAAAGTAACTTAATACCAATGCAGCACTATTTTATATGCTGTTCCAGTATTCCAGTTATGATAATTAATTCAATACAATGTTCCAAAATTTCACACTTGAGTAGGTGTGCTGGTTTTGGTTGAGGTGGCGTTAACCTTCTTCACAGTGGCTGGTGTAGGGCTGTGTACTGGATTTTTCCTGAGCACAGAGCTGATAATACAGATATATTTTTGTTATTGCTGGGAGGACTTACACAGAGCCAAGGCCTTTTCTGCTCTTTGTGCTCCAGTCTGGTGAGGAAGCTGGGGGTGCTTGGCAGGCTGGGGGGGGATGCAGCCAGGACAGGTGACCCAAACTGACCAAAGGAACATTCCAGACCACATGGCATCATGATCAGTACATAAAGTAAGGGGGAAGGAGGATGTGGACAGGCATTTGGAGTGAGAGTGTTTGTCTTCCCAAGTCACCCTTTCCTGTGATGGGATCCTGCTGTCCTGGAGATGGCTGAACACCTGCCTGCCCATGGGAAGAAGTGAATTAATTCCTTATTTTGCCTAGCTTGTGTGCATGGCTTTTGCTTTCCCTGTTAAACTGTCTTTATCTCAACCCATGGATTTTCCAGCTTTTACCCTTCTGATTCTCTCCCTGATCCTGCTGGTGGGGGAGTGAGCAAGCGGCTGCGTGGGGCTTGGCTGCTGACTGGGGTGAAACCACGACAGTAGGGATCAGTGAAAGTAGCAATGCTTAGAGAATAGCACAATTAAAAGTTGTAATTTTTGTTGAACCTGGGCCTTTAAGAGAATTCATTCGGTATCCATTCAGCAACTCGATCTTTGAGGTGGCTTGGACAATGATTTCCATTTGCAGTGTTTGGAAAAATACTGTAAATTATAAACAAATGTGGCTGTGACACCTTTTATTAGAGTTCTGGAGTTACACTTAAGGTGCTGACCTAAACACTGACGAAAGACAAAAATACACATATGTTCCAGATACAGAGAAGTTAAGGATATCTACACACAGAAGGACAGATCCTCCACTTCCACATAGCAGCCTTTTTTTATTGGTTTTACTGAAGCTATTCCAATGAATACCATCTGGTGACATTTCCTATGCAAAAAAAGTGTTCAAAATTGTGTAGATATGGACATTTTGCACCTCTGGCTCATAGTCTTCACAACTCAAGTCATTCTAAATGGACAGAATTTCCTGTGTGTTTGATGTTAAAACTGCAGTTTATGCTGTTGCAAACATGCAGCTGCAAACATGCAGCAGTTAGAATAAAGTATAACTTTCAGTCATTTCAGCCAGGTGATTTTAATGATGCATTCACATGCCTTTTATTTCCCAACTTCTTTTATCATTTTGACTTCCAAGAAAAAAATTGTCTGTGTACATTGGGACAAATCTGTAATAATAAGCAGCAGTCATAAACTGTTACATTTGCACAGCATAATGAAATAAAATACAGAAATACACAAAAACTATCTGCCTCTCCACGTTAGCTAGCTGAAAGGTGAGCAAAGGGGAGGTAAAATCCTCTGACTTTCTACTTATGACTTACTACCAAAACTGACAGGGTTGTCTTAACCGTGCAAGGAAAAGTTTCCTCCTGGTGCTCATAGAAGAGAATTTGTGCTGCTGACAAAGAACAAAGCTCCCACAAAGACAAGCCACCAAGTTACTGCAGCTGAGGAACAAGGACACAGATGCACAGTTCACCTGTTTCACCAGCAGGAGAACTGGAGTGCATTGTGTGTCCGTATTTCCTGTACACATCTCTTGTATATTCACGAAATAACTCTGCAGCAAACAGAGAAAGAATCTCTGTTGTGGTGGCTAAGTCCACTTTACACCCCCAAGTTGGCCTAAAAGTGGTCTCTCCTTACAACACTGTGCTAGAAAGTTCTCCCTTTGTCTAGATTCTGCTGGTCACTGGCCCTCTCTCCCCTCCCATCCCTTTTTACACTGTTATGCCATTCAACCTTGCCTCTGCCCCCTAGCCCTCAGATCATTGGTTTTGGATGCTCTGCCTGCCCTTGGGGGAGTTTTTGGGACAAAACGGGCGCGGGCTTTCGGTTTGGTGTTCTTGCCTCTGTTCCCTTGGGGGTGTTGCCATTAAACACCTCAGAATTGCAGGCAGAGAGCCCCTCTCACCTCTTTGTCTCCGGTTCATGCACAGACTGTGCTCACAAGCACCTGCGAAGGTGAGATCGTGAGCACGCGTGGGTGCCGGCAGAGCCGCCTGAACGGTGCGCGAGGGACCCACTAGGGACAAACGCAGCATCGATCCACCGAAGCTCTCACTTCTTTGAGTCTCATCGTTCATGAACAGCTCAGACCTAGCAAATTCTATTTTAGATGTGTCTCATCCACTGCAGCTATGCAGTATACTAGGAATATGTTCAGTACATCTGCTGTTGGATCAACATACAGGAATTCCCATGGCCCTGCTTCTACCTAGGATTCCTGTTAGATAGGGAAAGGAGGTGAATTCAGGGAAATCCCAATGCTACCATTAATGCAGGGCTGTATTACCAACTACCTATTTCTGTCTGTATGGTTCCTGCACAGTTTGTTAGCATACATATACAGAAGGAATAGAAAATGCACGCTGTTTTGATCTGTCTTCTTAAAAAATGAAGTTACCTGTGAAGTCCTGAACAAAGCTTCAAGGGCAGTTTACCTTTGTAAGTGGTTTTTATATCCATCTTGGTGCTGGGAATATGTCTCTTCATCCTTCAGGAGAGGCATGGGATAATTGAGACATAGTGTAGGAGTTATGATCATGTCTGCAAGTGGAGGTCAAATCCATATTCTCACATTTCTTTATATGCTTTTCAGATGGTTTAGGTTTCTGTGGCAACACTTCATGAGCTATATAATCTCTCCTGTGAAGAATAATTTTATTACTTTTTTCTTCCAGAAAAAAATATGTTCCTTTTTCTGGACACAGAAAGAAATTATACTTCCCCTTATCTCCACAAGCTAAGAAAGTCGGGATATGATACGAGCAGTTAGTGAAACACACAAACCTTTTGCATTTGAAAACATGGGCTCTGCAAAAGGGACAGAGGCAGCTCTTGATAACCCCAGTCAGGCCAGATTTCCCCATCTTTCCACCCAGCAAGGGTAATGGCTTTACATAAAGCTATCTCTGTTCTACAGTGGAGTTACACCAGAAGACATAACTCCTTTTAAAGGGCAATAATTACAGCAGTGTGGGACACATATGAGAGAGGCAACAACAGCCCTTCCCAGACAACACGCTGGACACCAGCTCAGCCCAGGCTGGGGAGATAACATTAGAACAGTTTTACAGCAAAACGCCTGTTGGCCAAAGAAACATCAGCATGGTCAGACAGTCAGCTTTTTCTCAGCTACTGCTTTAAAAGAGCAACTTCAGATACTGGGGTAGTATTACTTAACTTCAGGACAACATTGCAGAACCACAAGAAGATGGAGAAGAAAACAACTTTACTATCCAACACTCAACAGCCTGAACCTATTTCACTGCCCAAATGCTTTGGTATGGGGCAGAGAGTTTGCTGCCTGGCACGAACAAATTCAGTCTCTAACGTCAGAAGTACTTCTCCACTGGTGTGCAGATCTGTTTAGGCCATTGGCAGCCAGCCAGGAGAAACAGTCACTGCAGGAGTAATTCTAGTATTAATATTGCTCTTTGCTTCTGGAGTGATGCTGAGTGGGCAAGAGCCTGAGCCTCTGAACACACTGTATTAGCTACATATTTTAGCAAAATATACGAGGTTCTCAAGAGTCTGTGTAGAGCAGAAGAAAAGAGAATTCGCATTGCAAAGTATTAGGTATAGTGGTAAAAACAGAAATGCAGAAGTAAAAAAAAGCAAGAACATCAAGCGGTGCTTATGTAGATGTCACACGTGTTCCACCTCCTTAGCATACTTTTCTCA
Source organism: Corvus brachyrhynchos (assembly GCF_000691975.1). NCBI lineage: Eukaryota > Metazoa > Chordata > Aves > Passeriformes > Corvidae > Corvus > Corvus brachyrhynchos. The sequence continues at coordinate 777,083 of NW_008237273.1, forward strand.
GCAACTTAAAGCCAATGTATTTTTTAAGAGGCATCAAGAAAAGATGAGCTGGAACACAACAGACACTCAGCATCCTAGCAGCAGGGAGAAGCCAGTAACAGAAAGGGTGTTTTCCAAGCCAGTCACTGCACAGTTCCATGTTTGAAACAGTCAATACATACCAGAACCAAGTAACATATCACAGGTAGGCAATACTTTACGAGCATGATAAAGTGTTTTCTGGCAGTGGGAGAACATTTACTGTTCTGACAATTGCAATATGACAGAACGTGCAGCAGAGATTACAGAGGAGACATTGATCTGCTGATAAATCAGTGGCAACCTGTATCTAGGACATCATTAAAAATGGTGCAACCTGCCTGCAAACTCCCAGATTTTATCCAGGGGTCTTGAAGTCACAATATTCAGCAAAATGTTACTTAGCAAAATGTTACTAGAGAAGGTTGGTGACAAATCAGTGTTTGCCGGTCTCACAGTCCCTGCATTTATTCTCGTAGAATCCATCAATTAATTCTCTCTGTGTTTAGCCACACAGATCCAGAGTTTTTAGCAGCCCTCTAACAGGTTGAGGGCATTTTTTTCGTTAGGCCTTGGTACTTAACATGCTGGGTGTGTTTTCTTACCAGTGCTGCCCAGAGGACAGCAAGACTTTCAATCCTTTCAGTGGCTAAGAGTTCCTGCTCTGTGTTTTTGATTCTTACAATGGTAGGAAAGGTTTATGTATTTCGCAGTGTTCAAACTCTGAAGAAACAAATATAAGTATTTTCTGTGCTTTCTTACTAGTCTGGGGTTTTTTCAGAAGTTGTACAAAATCCAGGGTTAAGAGTTACTGCGGAAATCACTAGCCTTGTCTGAGAAAGAATAGTTTTGTTGATTGAATAGGAAATTCCTAAGGATTCCTTGACAGACCCTGCATGACAACTGCCCCTCCTTGCCTGACTTAAGAAGACACCAGTGAGTCCACAATTTAGTTCTAGGCAGACACAAAGATGTTTGGCTGCTTTGGCTCGTGCTGGAAATGGAAGGCGTATGTAGAACAGCAGGCTGATTTTTGATACGCTCAGATCCTTTTGTTTCTTTCTGAAAAACTTTCATGTAAACAGAGACATCCAAAATGTGAGTAGGTTGAGCATTTCAGACTTAATCAGCCACATTTGTTATTTAAATCAACAATAAAAAGGTATAAGTAGAGGAAAGAGTTGATAGAGTTCCATGTCAGGATGGGTACTGCAAGAGCTGGAAGAAGTCCTCACTGAGCCACTCTCCATCATTTACCAGCCATCTTGCTAACCAAGGAGATCCCAAAAGACTGGAGGTCAGCAAATATGACCCCCATCTACAAGACAGGCTGGAAGGAGGATCCAGGGAACTATGGGCCTGCTAGCCTGACTTCGGTGTCAGGGGAGGTCATGAAGCAGATCATCTGGAGTGTCATGATAAGGCAAGTGGGAGACAACCAGGAGATAAAGCCCAGTCAGCATGGCTTTGTGAAAGGCAGGTCCCAGGTCCTTGACCAACCTGATTGTTTTCTAGGACAAGGTGACCTGGTTAGTGGTTGAAGGAAAGGCTGTGGATGTGTCTACCTGGACTTTAGTAAAGCCTTTGATGCCATCTCCCAAAGCCTTCTCCTGGAGAAACTGGATGCTCCTCACTTGGACAGGTGCACTCTTGGCTGGGGGCCAGTCAGCGGGGCTCAGCATTGGGGTCAGCCCGTTTAGTATCTTTATCAGACCTGAACGAGGGGATTGAGTGCAGTTTGCAGATGACACCAAGCGGGGCAGGAGTGTTGATCTGCCAGAGGGTCAGAAGGCTCTGCAGAGGGGTCTGGACAGGCTGGATCAATGGGCTGAGGCTGATGAGAAGAGGTTCAACAAGGCCAAGTGCCAGGTTCTGCCCTTCAATCATATGAGGGACTGAAAACCTGAAAGAGTTAATGTAAACCTGAAACAGCTAATGTCTCAAACATTTCACAGAAGGGAAAAGGAATGTTGCCATGCCAATTAGATAAGATGTGGTTAGAAAAGAGGGTCTTGCAGAGGCAGCATAATGCTTCTCTGGGATCAGCTTCCTTATCTTGGGTAACTTTAGTTTTAAAAACAAGTTTGAATCAATGAGACCCTCCAACACCCTTCTGAAAAATTCTAGAATAACGAAACACACACACAAGGACTAGTCTATAAATAGCTCAACAGAGAGGGGGTGAGGGTATGCACCCATGATCTGTGCACCTGCCATCCAAGAAAACAGAGGCACTACTGGAGCCATGGGTGGTGACACAGATCTGTTTTCTCTGCTTGTATTTTCCTATCTTGCCTTCTTCCTTCCTTCCTCTGCTTTAAAGCTTGAATCACTGCTGCTACAGGCTGTTCAAAGATCACTATTGTCATGTGCTGTCCAGAAAAGTTTAAATCATTGCCACCACAGACCTTTCAACCTATCATAAGATTTAAATCGTTCCTACTATAAATAAAGCTTCTTAATTAATCATTTGGCATTGTTTTGCCGTAATTCAGGCCACGAGTGTCCCGAACAGTGGCTGCCTCAGCACAGGCGGTGCATGACTGCCCTCTAGGGACCCGATATGTCCCAACAACGCCAGGCAGTGCTGCAGGCTGGGGGCGGAGTGGCTGCGCTCGATGCAATGAACCAGAGGATGCTGGCTGACACTAGCTGAACATCAGCCAGCGTGTGCCCAGGTGGACAAGAAGGCCGGTGGCATCCTAGCTTATACCAGCAATAGTGTGGCCAGCAGGACCAGGGCAGAGATCATCCCCCTGTACTCATTACTTGTGAGGCCACACTGTATTGTTTTGGGGTCCTCACTCACTGCAGGAAACACACTGAGGTGCTGGAGCATGTCCAGAGGAGGATAACTGAGCTGATGAAAGGTCTGCAGCATGAGTGCTATGAGGAGTGGCTGAGGGAGGTGGGGTTGTTTAGCCCAGAGAAAAGCAGGCTCAGGGGTTACCCTATCACTCTCTACCTGAAGGGAGGCGGTAGCCAGTGGGGGTCAGTCTTTTCTCCTTGATAAGATGACAAGAAATGTCTTCAAATTGCACCAGTGGAGGTTTAGAATGGATATTAAGAAAAAGCTCTTTGTGGAAAGGGTTGTCAAAGACTGGAACATGCTGCCCAGGGACATGGCTGAATCCACGCTCCTGGAGGAGTATTTAAAAGCCATGTAGATATGGCACTTAGGAACACAGTTGGCTGGTAGATTAGCTAAGTTAATGGCTGGACTTAATGATCCTAGGTTTTTTCCAACCTAAACAATTCTCTGAGGACAAATGGGTGGTGTTAGCTGGTAAGACTTCAATAGCCACTGTCACCTCTTAGGTCTCTTCTTCGATTCAGCAAAGGCAAGAGTTTAAGATAATATCCTATCAAGATTGTGCCTATGATGACAAAGGACTTAAACATCAAGACCACACAACAGCCACCTTTTGAGGAAAGGGGAGCTCTCAGATCCATTTTAAAGGATCAGATTCCTACTCTTCATGAGTTCCTTCTGTGGACAAGTAGTTGGAACATCAATATCCCAGGAGCAGGGAAATGTCTCAGAAATAAATTCCATCAGGGAAATGGGCCCAGTAAAAGTATGAGGACTTCTTCTAAATATCAAGACTAAGGAATAACATAGCTGAGAGAAATAAACAGCCCAGCAATCCAGTCACTGCCTTGAGGAAAATAGCCACACCTCCTTTCCAGTCATCAAGATCTACAACACCCAGACTTTCCTGGAAACCAGGCACTAATGTTACAGTATACAAAGTACCATACAAAACACAGAACAAAAGGAAAATATTCCTCCAATATCCTCAATACTTCCCCAGACAACATTCCTTCTGGTTTACCAGAAACCTTCCCAAAAAAGCCAGGACCTTGACTGTGCTTCTATGGCTCCCTTTTCTCTGATTAGATGACATCTCAACCTTCAGGAAGTGCCCCACCCAATAAACAACTCTAGTAAACTGGTAATAATAGATGAAAGAAGAATAGAAGAAAGCTGAGACCTCTTTTTTGCCTCATTCTTCAATGGCAACCTCTTTTCCCACACCTCTCAAGTGGATGGACAGTTGGATGGAGACTGGGGAAGCAAAGTGCTTCCCATTGTAAGCAAAGATAGGGTTCATAACCATCATGAAGGTACATAAGTAATTGATTGGATGGTGACATCCAGAGGGTAGTGGTCAACAGTGACAGGTAGTGTTCCTCAGGGCCCTGTACTGGGAATGGTGTTATTTAATACCATCACTGATGACGTAGTCAAAGGGATCAAGTTCACTCTCAGCAAATTTGCAAGTGACACCGAGCTGAGTGATGTGGCTGACACACCTGAAGGACAGGATGCCATCCAGAGGGACCTGAAGAAGCTCAAGAAGTGGGCAGGTGGGAACCTCATGATTTTTACCAAGAGCAAGTGCAAGGTGCTGCATATGGATCAGGGCAACCCCTGGTGTCAGCCCAGGCTGGGGGATGAACAGATTGACAGCAGCCCTGCCCAGAAGGACTTGGGAGTGCTGGTGGATGAGAGGCTGGACCTGAAAGCCAATTGTATCCTGGGCTGCATCCAAAGCAGCATGAGCAGCAGGGCAGGGAGGTGATTCTGCCCTCTGCTCTGCTCTGGAGAGACCCCACCTGCAGTGCTGCATCCAGCTCTGGGGTCCCAGCACAGGGGGACATGGGCTTGTTGGAGAGAGTACACAGGAGGGTCAATAAGATGATCAGAGGGATGGAGCAGCTCTCCTGTGAGGAAAGGCTGAGAGAAATGGGATTGTACAGCCTGCAGAAGAGAAGTCTTTGGAGTGACCTACTTGTGGCCTTCCAGTACCTGAAGGGAGCCCAGAAGAAAGATGGAAAGAGACTTTTTACAGGAGTATGTACATTTTTACAGGACATGTAGTAACAGGACAAGGGGGAATGGCTTCAAACTGAAAGAGGGTAGATTTAGGTCAGGTATTAGGAAGAAATTCTTCACTGTGAGAGTGGTGAGCCATTGGCACAAGTTTCGCAAAGAAGGTGTGGATATCCCATCCGCAGGAATGTTCAAGACCAGGTTGGATGGAGCTCTGAGCAATCTGATGTAGTGAAATGCATCCCTGCCCATGACATTGGAACTGGAACTAAATGATCCTTAAGTTGCCTTCCAACCCAAGCCATTCTATGATTCTGTGATGTCTCTTTCTGAAAGCAGCTCAGTCTGAGTACTGCAAGACAACTCAATTATATCTGCAAAAATGAGGACAGTGGGAACAAACTGATTTTTTGAGTAATCTCCATACTAACTGAAACTAAAATGCCACCATGAATTGTCTATCATTGGTGACTTCCTTCTTTCCACTCTGGGACCAGGCTAGAACAGGGTGGGCAATACTCATCCTGTCAAAAAGAGGCTTGGGATCCAAACCTCTGGTTTCTTCCCAGAGCCATAACAGTTTATGTTCCTTTCTGGTTTGAGTCAAACACTGAAGTGAATGTGAGTTACTGATTAAGGACTTCAGGAACCAGCCCACAGGAATTACAGTGAGAGGAGAAGGAGACCTCTGGTTTTATGTCTCATACATCATTCCTGGCAAAGTCAGTATTCCCTAATGGATATATTTCTTCCAGTATGATGTTTAGTTAGATATGAATTACTCATTTGAAAGGACTTCTATACTTAACACAGTCCCTATTAAATTCAATGTACAAAAGTAGGCAATTTAGGGTCAGAAGGTGACTGCCTACATTTGTACAGATGATCTGTGGTCTAGATTCAAGGGTACATCTCCATATACTGAATCTTTTTTCCAAAGCAGGACAACAGGGGAAGAAGGGCCCTGGGGGCCCAAATAAACTCACCATCTTTTTGAGGAGCCAGTTTCTCACTGGCATCAAAGTTCCTTCTGTGAAATCATAAATTAAGAGGAGTCCTGTGGATTCATTTTTGTCTTAAAGGAGTTTTGAGTTAGGACTTGAAAAAGGAAATCCTTACAGAGAACAAGACAGAACACAGATAATCCCTGACAATTAAAATATTAGAAGAAAACACTGCAGAGTGCAAATCTCAGGGGGAAAAAAGACCTTAAGAATTTTATAAAATTCCCACTTTCATGTAACTGAAGAAGAGACAAACAGGAAGATGTAAAAACAATTAATGTGCTCACTCTTGCTAGTCCAGGTGATATTTTTGGAATGGATTTTTTTACAAAAACCTTTCAACACAGCACTGACACTTTCTGGCCACACTTGTGGTCTTCCAGCATTCTTTGGAATTACTCATCCTTCTCCAAGGGAAAATGATCTGCCTATTCTTTCCACCCCAAACCTGCTGGTTACACATGACTTTAGTCCCCCTGCTTTCCTAAGGTCCATGATACAGCAGGCCAGTCTTCGGCTTGGCTCTGGAGTGTGTTGACGAGGCCCTTATGTCAGTTTTTATGGTACAGCTGCACTCAGAGCTAAGTGGGGAAAATAGCTGTGCTACCTAGTTTATCACGGACCTGCATGTGGTGCAGTCAGGGGCCAGCAGTAGCATTCTGCAAACAAGAAATGGCTGATGAGGAGCAAATTAATGGCGCTTCACTGATATCTCCATTAGTATGCCATTACAACTTGGCTGCATGCATACAGTTTGGAGGGACTTGGTTGTGACACTGGGTTTCCCAAATGGTCCGAAACAGAGGCCTTGTGCAGCTTCCTGCAGTACCAGACAGGCTCTCCTCTGCTGTGGGAACCCAGAATGCAGAGAATATTTCTCTGCTTGTTTTGAAGGGTTCTACCCCCCTGGACAACACTGTTTTTGACCTTCGTCCATGGAGAAAATTGCCTACCCTCTGGGAAGAATTAGAATCTACGCTGGTGTGAACTAGGTGATAGAATACTATGTAAGATTCTCACAGGGTGAAAAACTTAAAAGTTTTTGGGTTTATTAATACAGAAAGTAGATAAAAGCAAAAAACATCAAAATGGAGGATTGTTGTTGTTCTCCAGACCGTCTTCTTCTTCTACTACTCCATATTCTGCAGTAGAAGTAGTTTGGAATGACTGGACAAAGAATTCCTGAGTGGATGAATAGATAATTGGCAGAAAAGTAAAAATAATGTACACTTTTAGTGACAACTGGTTAGTTTACCTTTAAAAAGCCTTGAGCTTTCCAGCATTTGCCTTTTGTATTTTGCTCTGCTTCATGCTGTGCTGTCGGCATGTGAACTTATATAATAAACAACCTGAAGACTGAGAAAATACAGAAGTCCCGTCCATCCCTTGGACCCCTGGCAAAGACTCTAAAAAGTCTCCCCCATCAGGGGAGGTACAATTAAGGCGCTGGCATTCGTCACTCTGCAGACACATTTTCCTGCGTCCTGATGGACATTTGCAAGGCAGCATCCTGCACCTGCTCATTAGCACTTGGCAATGGGAAGGGGAGGGGTCCTGCAGATCAGCAGGACGAGGGTGTGCCACGCACGTACCTCTCTGAACACCCCACAGGAGCAGGCAGGGAACAGCTGGCAGAACCTACATTTTTCCCCTTGCAGACGTTCCCGGCATTGTGAATGCTGGGGAACTTCTCAACAGCCCAGGATGGAAAAAAGGCTATGACTGCCTGCAGACGGCAGTAGCCCCAGGCTGCCATGCTCTTTGCCCAGTGATTAGGTTTTCAGCATGATCTGGCAGCACAATTGGTTTTACACCTCGAGTATTCCCCCCTTCCTCTTGTACATAATTCTGCTTTCGGTGAATTTCAGAGTGAATTTTGTTGAATTTGCCCTAAATTATGATGTATGCCTTCAGATTTTACAGCAATACTCACTGTATTTTAGACAACAAGCAGCAGAGGATCATCAGTGATAATTCACCATTAACATATGACAGTATAAAAGATTTATTTCTGCACTCACCGACATTCCTGAAATTATTTCTTACTGGACAATAATGTAAAAAACAGAGCAAGACTCTTAACAACAAGGAGTGGAACAATGCTAGACTTAGAGGTTTGCTACACTTTACTACTCCTTTCTGGCACAATAAATATTTATAAAATAACTACATGATTCTTCAGGACTGAAGTCACTGTATTGTGACTGCAGCAAGTCAGCACATTAATGTCAGCACTAAACAGTTAAAATTCCTGTATAAACATTTTGATATTGTAGTTGTCAAATTGTCCCCTTTTTTCTAAAAACTGATGATACCTAAATTTTGACATCTGCTATGCTTGTCTGCTTAGATATACGGTCGGGATTTTTTTTTGTTAATTCTTCTGATTTTCACTTTCTTCTCATTTTCAAAATTACGCTTTTCTTGACAGAGGTCTATCAAGTTAGCCTGGCCAATACTACTAACAAAATAAAACAAGTAAGTACGTAAGGATGGGGGGGCTTACTAAGAATTATGGAAGAATAGCAGACCCTTTGAGGGTAAAAAGAATACAGGTGTTCTTCATTTATCTAAACAGAAGCTGAGATGAAATTAATGAATAATTTATCAGCTAACATTAAATACTTGTTTAAACCAAGGAGTACACCCTGGAGTCACAGCTCAGGAGCAGAATTCGAAATATTTGTTATGTGGCTTGCTACTGATAATTACTGTCCACAGAGGTCATGGATGCCATAGCATTACTGCTTTAGAGAAAAAAACTGCAGCTCATAAATGGCTGAACTGTCATTCAGGAGAATTTAGTTCTCCCTTGTTAAAAGGAACCCTCACAGGGAAATGCAACATCTCCTTAACCACATAATCTACTTCTTGTACCACCTCTAATTTCTGTGAATGGCCAGACTGAAACAACAGCATAGAAATCTCTTGTGTAGATGGCATGATGATGCTGTGCAAAACAAGACAGGGATGTAAAAAGACATGGTAAAGAATTGGGGCAGGCTCTAATAATAAGAATTGATTGCCCACAGTAAGGCTGCAAAGAAAATCACTGAAGATGAGTCTTTATTTTTGTAAATATATTCTCTTCCAAGCCATGGAGATACCATTAGAGGCCCAGCTACCTGACTGAGTTACAAAAGAATAGATGACAGATTAGATGCCTGCGAAGGGAAGAAGATCATCCATGTGCAAAGTATCAAAGTAAATCACATACAAATATTGAATAGGGTAAAAAGTATCAGGAAGGGGCACATGAAAAGTAAAATGTTCTGCTTTTAGATGGTGAATGTGTTTGAAACAAATAGCAAATGTACAATAAAAGAAAGATCTTCCCTGAGAGAAGTTTGAAGCCCTTGTGATCATAACAATACAAAAGCATATTAACCTGAAACATTTGGAAGGTTATCTGTAATTCCCACGCAACTCAGAAACTTCTTTCTTTGTGTCATATCAGAAGGCTGAAGTCTGGATGCCAGACTTCACTTTTTTCACCAACACATACATTCACCACATGTTAGAATAGATGGTTCAGTAGTCGCCTCCAAATTAATAAGTAACTGTTGAGAGCAGGCTCTGACACATTTACATGCATACAGTCTTCACTGCAACTTTGGACAAAAGGTTAGCAAAAGAAAAAGGTATCTGTGGATGTATAGTGCTCATGAGTGCCTAAAGAAGGAGCTTCATGATTGCTTAATCATCCAAATTTACTGTCATGGAAAACCACTACGGAAAAGTCCAGTTTGCAACATGGCTATGCAGTCTGACAATATAAACATCATGGAAAGATTATAAGCTGCTCTATGAATCATGTAGCTTAGAGAATTGAGAGCAAAGTTTGGGTAACTGTTAAAAGACTTTACTTTTGAGTACAGTACAGTCACTTTACTTTAGAAGGACAGAAGTTCTTAAGGTATAAAAACTCCTTTTGATAATAAAAAACATCAAATGAAATAAGTTACACATTAGGAAGAATTCATATTTCCTGTTGAACTGTTCCCTGTATCCACATTTATCCTGCATGGTAATGAAGTCTTAGATTTTGTCATTGAGCAGTGTGGTTCTGTCCTGGCAGCCAATCTATCCACTTCTTCCATTACAGCTGCTTTTAGCAGAAATTACCAATGTTTTTTATATAAAACTGGTGAGTCAGCTGTACTGTGCCTATACAGGTGAAGCCACGCTCCCTGCCCTTTGTGTTAATACGGTCATACAGTTTTGCATACCTTCTTATTCCTACGTGCATCTGTAAAACTTCCCAAATTTCTGGCTTACACTATAGATGGGAATTCTAATTGTTCAATTTTCATTTTCCCTAATCTGTACAATTGCTTTCCATGCAGTCATTTCTAGGCAGAAAAATTCAATTTATTCTGGAAATTTATATTCAGAAAGTCTTACACAGTCACTGCTGATTTAGTGCAGTATACATGCATTTCTGATCAAATCCCTAGGCTGACTCCAGAGTGCAGAATACTATCTCTCACTGACACGGTGCTTTACACAAAGTGTTGATATACACTGTGATTAACAAACCACATGGATATTTTCAAAGACATTTCTGGAAACACTAGAAAATATGAAACGGCTTTTCTCTAGGATTTTTCTGCTTTGAAGAAGCAGGCTGTAAGCACTAAAATAATTTGCGAGCCCAGTTAGAACCTCCTCCAGCCCTTTTGACAGACAACTAGGATCTCAGAAACTATACCTTGTTCATTCACTTTGAAAACACAGTTCCCAGAGGTTTGCCATCAGAAAAGTCTCTACAGGAATCAGGTGTGTGGAGGGAAAAAAGCTGCAAGGTGAGAACAGATACTCTCAGATGTGTAAAGAGATGTAAGAAAGATGCTGGGAGCTGTAAGCAGGAAAGAGGAACTCCTGAAAGTAGAAGGAGCAAATATGCTTAGAGGGAGGCTGGGGAGAAGCCATGCTGAAAGACATTGAAGGCACTGTCTGTCCTTACACGAGAGGACAGACAAAGTAAAAGGATATGAACAGATTGGAGGGGACTATGGAAAGCCCCCAGAGGTAAACAACCATCCAGTGTAGATGCTAAAAGACCTGGCAGAGAAATTTTCCCATTTTTACAGCCACTTGTGAAAGTCTCCTTTCTCACACAAGCTAGCTGAAAACAGTGTAGAGGGTTTTGTAAACCAAGACTTTATCTCACAAGTGCAAACTTGTTATGCACAGTCTTGTTTGCCACACTGGGAAAAATATTTTGAAATGGGTGTCATAGCATTCAGCCAATCACTCTGGGAGGTAGATGGTGAAGATCTTGTGAACAAGGCTATATAAATGAGTTTGTAATTAATTAAATAATCCCATTTATCTTAGACTTGGATTCTGTGTCATTTTTCTCGCCATCCCTGCAGACAGCAGTGACAATCCAGGACTTAAGGAGGAAGGACAAAGTGTGTGAGAAAGGAAAATCGGCATCAAAATACTAGCAAGAATCATTTGGGAAACCTGGATTTTGCTTTGAGTGACCAAGTTGATTATATAACTAGGCAGCTGGCATTAACTGTAGAAAAATCTGGCAAAATATACAGCGTGTCTTTGGCCTGTTAAAGCACCCTTATAGTACTGCACTTACTTGCAGGTGCATGAATTCACGATACCTTCCTAGCCAGAGGTACTTACCCCCTTTAAAAATCAAATATAACCTACTGGAAGTACATCTGTGTGAAGCCTTTTAATGCTCAGTAGTATGCATGAAAATATTTTTAATAAAAATATACATGAACATTTTAAATTCAGACAGGCCTGAAAGCCTCATCAGGGGCTTTACTGGGAATGCAAGTTCATATCTTAAGCTAACCAGATGTCACAAATGAATGACATCTTGCATATTCAAAGAACTATTTTGATAATGACATTGTCATTACTTTTTCATAAATATGCTTGGAAAGGCTGTTCTTATTTAATGAAACTTGAAGTTTTCATATGTAATATTCGTAATAAGCACTATACATAATACGTAGACCTTATAATACGGGACCAAAGGTGTGAAATGTTGGCTTTAGAAGCAAGAAATACTGAAATTAAGATTATCTGTAGCAGATCAGTCCAGACCCACTGTCAAATATGGATTATGGTAGAATTTAATTTAAACAACAAACACCAAATTTTCCGCAGATGAAGACTCACTTGAGAGCCACAGTTTAAAAGCACTTGGATCCTTTACTTTTCTTGGGTTATTTTGGAACTGCTACCATGTTTTGCTGTAAATAGGTAATTAAAGACAGCTGCAGGCACATCACTGTTTTGGATGTGGATTAGGAATCAGCAAGTAGTAATAAATGGCAACAGCATGCAACATTCAGACTGCGGCATCTTGTACTCAATCTGTAGTTTGTTAGTAGACAAGTGGGTCTGGGAAAGAGCAAGTTACCTTAGGCTGGTTACCTTTTCTTACATGTCAGCCCATGCTGAACTTGTTAATGTAACTCAGCCTTCAGCACACAGGGAAATACAAAGGTTTGACAGTAAGTTTCAACAACCCATGGTGGAATGGATCACACTGGTTGGAGTTGCTGGTTTACTCCTACTCTAAGAAAAAAGCCCGCTTTTTCCTCTCCTTACATTCTTTAACAGTATGGGTTTGCCAATGGTGAAGTTACTCTGCAATATTTGAATGCATTGAAAATAGAATATTCATAATTGTATCTAACTCTGACATTCTGGCTATATTAAACATATACTATGGCAAAGATTAATTTATGGCTAGAGGCTAAAACCCATCTTTGTTTCTCTGGTTAACCTAGCTTATTTTCTGTTAAAGATACCACAAAACATCTGCAAGAGCTGCTGAATTCCACATATGTTATCATTATTTACATAGGCTTTTCATTGAAAACAAGACTTCTTTCTGCACCATCCAATATCAGCTCCAGTCCTTTCCCCACTTTTGCTGTTTCTGTCACAGAAAACATGTATTCACATTTAACTGAAGTTTATTGCCAGGAAAATTAATTCTAGGAACAGAATGAAATATTTTCTAGAACTGAAATGCAGTATGGAACAATTCAAACTTATTTAAGCAATAGTTAGTTCTACCTGCTTTGACTTTTCTTCCAAAACGAATGTTTTTGGAAAACTGTCAGGTGAAAGGACACCACTGAACAAGGGCCAGGACTTGCAGAGCACTCACAGGCCACCAGCCAGCCAGAGTTAGAAACCCAAAAAAAGGCTCGACATGCAACACTTTGCCATGCGGGGTTTCTTGTTGTCAGCTCTGATAAGCTATTCAGTTCCAAGTACTTAGCACAGTATCTCCACGTTTACCCAACCATATAAGCAGTAGTAATGTTTGTGACTAACATCAGCCTGCTGCCATCTTGTGGTGAAAAGTTCAGGACATTAAACAATGGCAAATACAATTGTTCCCATTATCTTGGACTTTTATCCCACAGGAAGACAATGTGATATTACTTGTGGAGTAATTACTTACAGAGAAACAAAAAGGTTAGTGATCTCACATGGATTAAGGATCCTTTTCATAAATCCCCTTTAAGTGACCCTTTACTATACATGCAATAACTTGGACTGTCAGAAGGACAAGGTGTCTTCAGCATCCCTTCTTAATGTACTTGCATTACAATTCAGTAAGTTTTTCTTTTTCTATTCAGTAAATATTTTGAAAATTTTTATTTTGAAATAACATGTAAAAAAATACTAATTTAGCCCTCCTATTTATGCAATAAGTTAAAAAATTACTGCCAGAGCATTAAACTGTTAAGTCCTTGATAAAGTCAGGATTTTCTAACCACTAGCACTTCCCACTAACTGAAAAACAATGGTTCCAAGAAATATTAACTGATGACTAATACAGGCTTCCAAATCTAAACCTGCTAAGCAGCAGGGAGGGGCCTTAGAGACAAATGGTGAGTAAAGCTTACCTGCCTGACCAGCATTAACACACAGATTGTTCCTCCTACTGCAGAAAATCTGCCTAAAATGAAAGCCAGCACAGCTGGTCAACTCCCAAGAAATCATTCTTGGCTATAACACCAATGCTTTTATCATTTTTCAAGATCAACAGCTTTGATTTGCAAGAACTGGCTGTTCATGATCCCTGAGCACCTAAACCTACATTGAAGAGTGAGGTGTGACCTCTGAATCTCAGTCTGAGCCTTGGTCTTTACTGGTATGACTAGCATTCAGCAGTCTGGGTCAAGGAAGAGTAAAAGGTTAGGAAGCACTTAAGCAAATGGCATGCTCAGGCCATGGAGTACCCACAAGCAGTACAGGAGTTGGTCCATGTAATTTTGAGGCAATTATCTCTATCATTAAAAGGTCGTGACAACCAGGAGAGGTTCCTTATGTCTGGGAGAAAGTAAACATCACCCCTGTCTTCAAGAAAGGCAAGAAGGATCTCAACCTCAATCCTTGTGAAGATGGCTGAGTAAATAATCCTGGAAAATCAGCTCCACACACTGCCTGTCAAGTCAGCTGGAAGAGATCATTTGGAGTGGTCAGCATGAAGAGAAAAATCATGCTTAAGCCAAACTGAAAACCTTCTGCAAGAAGACCTTCTACAAGATGAAGGACAGCACAGTAGATATTACATATCTTGACTTTGGCAAGGTTTTTGACACTGTCACCCCCAACAACCTCATCAACAAACTGATGGAAATATGGGCCAGGTAAGTGCACCATGAGGCAAATTAAATAATGTTCTGAACTGCTGGACTCAAAGGGTGGGATCAGTGGCACAAAGTCCAGCCAGAAGACCATCACCAGCTATGATCCCGATGACTGAGAAATGGGGTGAAAAACATTATGTATCTTTATAAATTTCATGTATAATGGGAGAGATGGCACCTTCAGGCAGTTTGCAAATGATACAAAACTGGGAGAAGCCGTTGATACACTCATTGTGTGTGCTGCCATTAAGAGGAATCTCAAGAGGATGAACAAATGGGTCAACAGGATTCTTCACTAGATTTTAGTCTAAAAGCCTCTTGGCACAATGACTGTTCCTACTTGTGTCATCACTCAACTCCTTTAAAACCAAAAAAAAGGCATATAAATAAACTCTCTAAACAATTAATAATGTCCAAACACCAGTGAAATTATTGTGTCCCTGGCTCCTGGAGTACTTTATGATAAATCTGAGACTTTCTTGCAGCTTTCTCTGACTGGTATTTCTATATGCAAACTAGTAAAACGCATACAGCTGTAAGAGACAGACTGCCAGAAACACATAAATGATCAACTATGGATTAGATTCATACCTTGGGATGACTGCCTACCCATAAATGAATCAGAAAGCGGTGTTTGTGCCACAGCAAAACACCATTCAATGTTAGATCTTATTTAGAAGTGATAAAATGCCCAGAACAGAGAAAAAGGTACTCAAACTCTCTGCAGTTGTGCTTTTTGCCACTTATACACAGAATTCCCCAGCTGAATTATGCCTTAGGTTTTAACTTTTTAATTTTTCAAATCCTGTACTGCCTACTGTGCAACTCTGACATTTCTTGTAGCCTGTTAACTGCTGTTCTCTCATGCTAGGTAGACGTAGCAAAGCCTCTCCAAGCTTGTTCTCCAAGGACACCCAGATTGTCCTAGGCCCAAAATGTGTAAACTAACATCTTAAGAAGTGGGGTAAACTTGGAGAAATTACATCATTAACTGAAGTTTTAATTGGAGAATTAACCCTGATATGCAAATGAACCAAACTTATAAAAGTGTGAAGAAGTCGGGACTTGGGGTCCATCTTGGGTGTAGCCTTTGGCCTGCTCAGGGTGTACCTTGAAGGCCCTTCAAATAAATACCTACCTTTATTCTCTTATTCTTGTCTAGTCTCTGTTTTTAGGTGGCCATCTCAGGCATCAGTAAGCCCATGCAGAACATGTAGACACAACTGAAGAGCTTCACACAGACTGGAGTGCAGTTATGTATCCCCAGGGAGGATGGTCTGAAAGCATTCTCATATAGAAGAGCTACTCCAAATGGTGCCCCACTGCAGTTAGCCCAGCTGAAGTTAAGCACTGCAGGGGATAAGACAGAGCTCTCCTACAGTGTTCTGCCATAGCTACCAGTAGAGTAATTTCTGCCAAAGTTTCTCCAAATGATGCAACACAGAAGACTGAACCAGAACTATCAAGCCATGAATGTAATTCAGGCTTGCTAAAAGACACTCTGGCTGAACTTAAATCTAAGTACTTATATTTTAAGTCCCTATTCATCCCATCTTCCCCCAGTCTGTTTTGGCTGGGGTAGAGTTTATTTCACAGTGGCTAGTATGGGGCTCAAACCACTAATTTTCTAGTCTTGACCCTTTTGATTCTCTCCCATTACTTGCAAAAATCCACTGACAGGATTGTACTTGAATTTTTCAATCTCAGTGACTTAGTGACATTCAAATGTTCTTTCAGCTTTACTTCTCAGTAAAAACAGACTGATGTATGCTCTGTACAGACAGAACATACAAAGCACAGACTGCAAAGTTACATGTTATCCTGTATACAACTCTAGAGCAATTTATGTTTTGTCACAGCTACAAATTGATTATTGGATATGCTACTACCAGACATTGTAGCACTTGATACTAGCACACAATGGGTCAGGCTGAAAAGGATGACAGTGGGTCACCTGGTCCAACCTACCTGCTGAGGCAGGGTCATCCCAGAGCACATTGCACAGGAACACATCTAGATGGGTCTTGAGTACTTCCCGTGAGGGAGATTCCACTGCCTCTCTGGGCAATCTTTTCCAGTGCTCTGTCACTGCATATTAAAGCAGTTCCTCCTCATGTTCAGGTGGAACTACCTCTACATCAGCTTCTGCCCACTGACTCCTGTGCTATTGCTCAGCACCACCGAGCAGAGCCTGGATCCATCCACTGACATCCTCCCCTTAGATACAGACACTGATGAGGTCCCTTCTAAGCTGACTCCTCCAGACTGAACAGGCCCAACTCTCTCTGCGTATCATGTTGCTCATGATATAATAAATAATACTTGGAGGAAAGATATTCCAGACACTTCATCAAACCTTTGTTGAGCAATGCATACAAGCTTTGGCAAGAAAACCTTAGTATGATCTTCCAAAGTCAAAAAAAAAACCAAAAGAAAAAAATAAAGAGACAAAGGAATACAGAAGTTCATAAACCTGTCCTTTTGGAGCTTACCTGGTAATAATAGGTGAATCTTAAGTGTGAAATACTGGCTGCTCTGCAGTGCTGCACAAAATTATGATATATTCTCCTTTGGAGAGGAAAGCCAGGTACTGTATCTTGCACTGTGTATTTCAGCTAATGATAATACAGTGCACTTAATTTCAGAAGTCCAAATTACATACTTTTAGGAAGTTGAACAAAGGAATCTTTTGATTAGGAAGTTCATGAGAAACTTAAATTTCCCCATGCTTAATGGACAAGAATTTCTGAATGGTATATCATGACAGGTATCTTAAGATATTTAACACTGTACACTAGAAACACTCTTATTCATCTTCAGAAAATACCTAGGTTTAAAGAAGTCACAGAAATACAGAGCTGTACTTCTGGCTGCTCATAATACCCTGCTGTACTCAACTTCCCCTTACTAATCAGTAAATTACTGCTCTAAATGAGATTTTTACCTAGAATTTCAAACTAATTATGATGGCATTCCAATAGAATCCTAACCAAAAATGACGTAAGTATCCAACACAAACCAGTGGACAGGAGAACTACTACTTATAAGACACAAACCATAGTATTACACTTAACTGAAAGGAGTAAAACTTCTGCTTCTATACATAGCTCAAAATATGAGGTCACGTCTTCACAGGAAACTCAGAATTCTTAGACGCCACTTTTTAATCCCAAACTGTCGATACAGTAGCAACACAAAATGCACCTTAATTTTTCTTAAGGCAGGCCACAATCTTACTCCACATCCTTAAATGTAGCTAGCCTACATGCTCATCTAGCTACCTGGGCAACATTTGTGAAGTCACCAGCGCCAAGCTCTAGAGCCCAGGCCTGGAGAGAACACAGCTGGGCCTGCTCCAGGCAGCCAGTAGCTAAGGTGGTAACAGGATCACAGAACTTACATTGTTATGGCTGGAAAAGACCTTTAATATCATCAAGTCCAACCTTAACCAAGCACTGCTATGTTCACCACTAAACTGTGTCCCCAAGTGCCACATCCACACATTCTTTGAACACTTCCATGGACAGGGATGGTGACCTCACCAGTTCCTTCGCCAGCCTGTATCACTACTTTACAACCCTTTCCATAGAGAAATTTTTCCTAATATGTAAACTTCCTCTGGTAGAACTTGGGGCCATTTCCTCTCGCCTGTCCCTTGTTACATGGGAAACATGTGAAAGGGTTAAAATCATTGTACTTGGGCATGCTTGGGTATACTGAGGCTAGAATAAGATATGTCATAACCAATGTAGAAGCTAGCTGAATAATTCTGCAAAAGATAGGGAACAAAAGCTTGCTAGATCCAGTGAAGAAAATGCTGAAACAGCTAGCAAGAGACTGTGCATGCCTAGGAAAGAAAGGTGGAAAGTGCAAAGCAAGGAAGACGTTCAGCCTTCATCCAAACAACCACCAAGCCTTCCTCAGCGCAACCACCAGGGAGCACTGCGCCTGCGCTCCGCATATGCTCGTGATAATAACGAGTTCTAAAAAATAGTTTGGATAACCACACTTTTTCTAGGGAAAATGTTGAATATGCATAAACTGCAACCATTACGTGTAAACTGCTGCGTGCATGTTTGGGGGAGCGATCCTCACACACCCAGCGCACTGAATAAAGCAAATACCTGCTTCTTGGACTTTGTCTCGGAAGTGTCTCTTGGCCCAGTTTAGGGCGAATCAGATACCCACCTGCCAATTTTCAGACCTGTCAGACCAGTCTGACCAACACTGGCTATTAAGCAGCACTAACATACACAGCCACATTATACCTATTACAGTTTCCTCAACCACCCACATGCCTTTTCACAGAGCTTGTCAAATTCTGCTTTATAAGGAAGATGTCAAATACAGGTGAAGCTTCTTCTTAAAACCCAAGGCAACTGTTTTGGAAGAAAGGAGAAAGATATTGCAGAACAGAAAAACAACTTTATTTAACAATTCCTCACAACTCTAAACACATTAGGCTAGGAGCCAGTACTTTTATAACAAGTAGTTTACCTCCTGGAATCTCAACTTTTACTTTCTCACCTTATCACAGGCTCTATTACATCACAACGCAGTAAGTGCACGTCAGTTGTTAAAACCAAGTAGCATTAACACTACCATAAGGAATAGATTTTTGTATCTTTAGTGTAAAGCATTTACTCGGTAATACAGCTAAAGAAATATGCACTCCAGTGAAGTTTAGAAAAAAGGAACAGCCTCTATCAATAGGTAGAATTGATGGCAATATAGACCAGAAGTCTCAGAAAGAGATTAATGCAATGGAATGTAGAGCACCAAGTAAAAATTCAATCTGTTGGATCAAGGGTTGGGGAGGGGTATGAGGTGTAGATTAGGAGCAAATTAACAGATTTCATTATTTCTCCTTTGACATTTCATTGTTTGCATTTTCTGGGGTTATGCCATTTACTCAACATATGCTGTTTAAAATATGCTTAAAATAATATATAGTTCTGTATATAAATGATAGGCTGTACATAGAAGGCCACTGTGGATGAGATGAAAACGGCAGCGCCAGAGCAGGCAACTGACATTCTTATACTCCTTAAGGAGACTGGAATACTGTCCCCACCAAAAGGAGTGCAACTTTCAAATCCAGACAATGCTTGGAGAAGATGCTACACAGTCAAGTGACCCATAAATGCACTGCTATGGTTACGCTGCTGCTTTACAAATTCCATCCTGATGAAAGTTCCTTTGTGCCCAGCTTCTAACTCAACTGTTACCTGAAAGAGAAAACATACTAGTTTGCACTCTATAACATTCAACTATTAGACAGAAATACTGAAGTTTCACGTGTATTAATAAAGTATATATGAAATGGTACTCTAATTTTGTTAAGTGCTCCAATCAATTGCTACCAATACAGCTACAGTTTTAAATGAAACCTATATTGCAGCAAGCTTGCACAAAATATAAATCTTACTACTCCTTGAGACTAGTTTATAATAAATTTGAGACTAGTTAATATTAAATTCCAAGTATTTCATTAAATCACAGAATAGTTAGGATTGGACAGGACCTCTGGAGATCATCCAGTCCAATGCCCCTGCCAAGGCAGGGTCACCTAAAGGAGGTAACACAGAAACATGTCCAGGTGGGTTTTGAATGTCTCCAGAAAGCGAAAACTCCACAACCTCCCCAAGCACCCTGTCCCAGTGCTCTGCCACCCTCAGTGTGAAGAAGTTCTGCCTCATGTTACGGTGGAACTTCTTGTCCTTTAGTTTATGGCCACAGCTTCTTGTCTCTTCTTTGGGCAGCACTGAAGTCTGGCACTCTCCTCCTGACACCCACCTTTGAGATATTTGTATGTATTGATGAGATCCCCTCTCAGTCTTCTCCAGACTAAACAGGCCCAGCTCCCACGGTCTCTCCTCATAAGAGAGATGCTCCAGACCCCTGATCATCCTTGTGGCCCTCCACTGGACCCTCTCCAGTAACTCCTTGTCTCTCTTGTGCTGAGGAGCCCAGAACTGCACACAGAACTCCAGGTGTGGCCTCACTAGGGCCGAGTAGAGGGGGAGGATCACCTCCCTCGACCTGCTGGCCACACTCTTCCCCATGCACCCCAGGATGACATTGGCCCTCCTGGCCACAAGGGCACTGCCAGCCCATGGACAGCTTGTGATCCACCCAGAGTCCCACCCCAGTTCCCCTTCCTCCAGGTTCTTGATAAACAAGTTCAGTAAGATTGGTCCCAGTATTGATCCCTGGAGAACACCACTGACTGCAGGCCTCCAGCTGGACTCTGCTCCACTGATGACAACGCTCTGAGCTCTGCCTTCAGCCAGTTCTTGATTCACCTCACTGTCCATTCATCTAACCCACATCTCCTGAGCTTACCTGCAAGGATGTTATGGGAAACAGTGCCAAAAGCCTCGCTGAAATTAAGGTAGTGTTGATACCATCTAATCCAGGCAGCTGGACAGGCAAGCTTCAGATTGAGATGTAAACTGAGCTCTGGGTGGGAGCCTGAGACAAGAGGTTGTGAACTGCCAAATTTTAGGATAACAAGGGGCATGAAGATGGATGACAGCAGCCAGCTGAATGGACAATGACAGGCACATCAGGAGCTGGGAATTGCCAGCCTTTTGGATAACAAAGGACATGAAGACTGGTGACACCATCTAGGTGGATGGATACAGAAAGTGGGTACAGAAGCTGAAGACTCAGGAGGAAGGGCAAGACTTCCATGTGGGGAGACTGAGGGTATAAAAGATCTGGGGTTCCTTTGCTGGGGTCCTGCTCAGAGGCACCAGCTCAAGCTGTTTCTCTGTTACTGTGCCATGAATAAATGGCTTTATGGGCTGAGACATCTGAGACACTGCTATGGGAAACCTGGGGTCAAACCTGTAAGGAAACCTGGTCTGACTGCAGGTGAGTGTGGGCTGTGTAAGGAGTCAAGCAGGGCACCCATCAGCTCACTGGAGTCACCAACTGTGAAGGGGCTTAAAGTTCTCTGACATTGGGAATTTCACTGCCAGAGAGTCTCATGGATGGCCAGACTGGGAAGTTTCTTTTAACAGTAGACAATATCCACTGCTCTCCCCTAGCCAACCCATCCTGCCATGTCATCACAGAAGGCTATTGGTAAAGTATGATTTCCACCTGTCTACTCCCAGTGGCCATCCTGACTACTTGGTGAATCCATCTTGACTACTCCTGATGACCTATATTTCTTCTATATGCTTGGTGATGACCTCCAGAACTGTCTGTTCCATTGTCTTTCCAGGGCTGAAGGTGAGGCTGACAGGCCAGTAGTTTCCTGGGTCCTCCATGTTGCCCTTTTTGAAGGTGTGTGTAACGTTGGCTTTACTCCAGTCACCAGGCACCTCCTGTTCTCCATTTCTCAAGGATGATGGAGAATGGCTTAGCAACAATAACTGCCAGCTCTCTCGGCACCTGTGGATGCGTCCCATTGGAGCCCATGGATTTATGGGTGTTAAGTCTGTCTAGCTGACCTCTAACTCAACCCTCTACAACCAGGGGCAAATCTTCCTTTCTCCAGCCTTACTCTCTTACCTCTGAGGTCTGGGATTCCTGAAGAATGGCCTCTGCAGTAAAGACTAAGACAAAGAAGGCATTCACTAATTCCACCTTCACTGTGTCTTCCATCATCAGGACACCTGTCTGCTCCAGCAGTGGCCCCACACTTTCCCTAATCTTCCTTTTCCTGCTGATGTACTTATCACTGATATCCCTTGCCAGACTCAATTCCAAGTGGGCTGTGGCCAGCCTCATCACATCCCTGCATACCATCTGTTTTCATGGAAGTCCTCCATTACTAGGTCATTTTTATTAATGCATTTCAGTAGTTTAACCTCACATGTAACTAAACACTGCACTACTGGTTAAACAATTGACACTTCTGTTGGAAATGGGGTAAGGGGATAGGTAGGCTGGAATGCAGGATAGTTCTATCAACAGCTTAACCAACTCAACAAAAGTTCCAATGACCTATGACACATTTCTAAATAGCCAAATTTGTTCAGAGTAAACACAAAACTTCAAACTATCTTTGTGAATTCTCAAAATCTAACTCCAGATTATTCAAAATCTAACTGCAGATTGCAGTTAATGCACCTTAAGGCTTTTTTTTTTTTTTAAACAGCTGTAGATTATGGCAGAAAGTCAGATGAACATCTTTTCTCATATTTGAAAGATGCTGATAGAACTATAGAACTAAAGAAAGCATGTTTCCTTTTTTTTAATGTCTCATCTTCTATGAGGAATAAGCATACAAATAATTTGTTTCCCTTGACTTCCACAGCACAGTTCAACTCCTCAGAGAAGGTTATTCATCACAGTATAGCCAGTGACAGAATGGACAAAATCTTGATGCATAAAAAACACAGACACTTACCCTCCAATTTATGTAGTAAGTCTCATGGGACTTCATGTACCCAAGACGGCATCTCCTCCATCTCTTGACAGGATACCAGCGAAGATGACAGAGAGTATTTGCTTCCATTAGGAGAGTTTGGCAATAGCATCTTGGTAAGTCCTTCATCCCTGTAAGGATCATCACCATTTTCTTCTTCTTCTTCCGGTATAGGAGATAGTTCAAATGCATATCTTTCAGATTCGTCTTTGTTATGTGTTTGATGCAGCTCCTCTTCACTTTCAGATGTAGTCTTTTTTAGCACTTCAGGTGAGTTGGATAAGGACTGTATATCCAGGTCTGATTTTTTAATATCCTCATCATTTTCCAAGACATCTGTTATATTTGCACTGTCTATCGTATAAGAAATGGAGTTTGAGCTTGAAGATATGCTGAGATCCATGCTATCACATTCTGGAAGTGTCTCATCCAGTATCCCCACGTCAGTAGTTTCATGACTGACAGAATTTAATGAAGATACATTCCAGCACAGCACCTCATCCATTAGAAAACTGCGACAGTGCTCTGAAGGTAGTGTATTTGTTCTTCTACCACTTTTCAAACAACTCTCTGGAATATTCATGCTCTTCTCTTCATTGTGAAAAGTCTGGCTTAGATCTTCTACAGAACTTCCACTCAAAGCAGAACAACCTAGTTCTTCTGATTCAGTTCTCTCACTTTCTTGAATTCCAGATAGTTTTGAATCTGAAGATTCAAATCTACAACTTATGCTTACCTGCTCGTGAGGATGAGATTCTGTAGAACTTAATTGAGACTTCTTTTCTGACATGGGAGGATCAAAGTCAGATACAGGAGATGCAGGTTCAGAGAACACAAAGGTAGAGGTCTCCTGCATACTGGGTGTACCATCCATGGAAGATTTTTCTGTCACCACTTCTGTTGGGGACAGATCTTTGTCTAATGAGCCCTCAGTCTGAATAGCTTTTCTCCACGAGCTTCTAATTTCAGTAACTAAATGGAACAAACCAAGGTAAAATTTTAGTACCTTCAAATCAGTCTAGTTTTATTCCGTCCCCTCAGTGACATAAGCAATCCAAGCGGGAATATGTATAGCTGGTTTATATTATTTATGTTTCCTCAACACAAAGGGGATTCTACATAAGAAAAAGATCTCTTAAATAGAATTCAGAATATTCACATCTTATTAGGTCTACTGTGTTGTGTTAGAGTGAGCCATTAAAAAAACATGCAACATCACTGAAATAATTATCTTTTTCTTCTTGTGTGACATGCCAATGAAGTAACCACATTTTTTATCAATAAGCATTACAAAAACAGTTTCAAACTTACGCAGAACTTCTGGAGTTCGAGGTATTTGTTTCCTTGTTAAAAATGGGTTAAAAGACAGTGAGCTAATGAGACACTCAAGTGATATTCCTTTTTCTTCACCACTGTCAGGTGACTCAGACATCACTGACCTTGCAACCTGTGGGATGTTAGAGAATGGCAAATTCTGAGAAAGCAAAATTATAACCTCTTCATTTCTGTCAGTTATGGTTCAAAGTAAATCTCATTCTCCAAATCATGTGGAGAATTTGGAATATCCTAACTTTTCTCTTATTTACTGCTTAGGTTCATAATGACCATAGTATCCTACAAACACAAAATGAAGGTAAGGGACTGAAATCAGAATTCAATTCTCAGTTCACTCATCATCTATGAATCTACCTTTCAAATAAGAAAGTGTCCTCAGATCGAATATATTTAAGATATTAGCCAAGAACTGCATAAGCATGAAGACTAGAGAGATATTCATATAAATCAAAAATTTTAGCAGATGAAAAGTAACTATCATTTCAATGAAAAATGCAATTTACTTTCCAAAATAAGATGTGGCACATTTGACAATAACTCCTGTGAAGGAATTTGTCAGTCAAATCTTAAATAAAATACCTAAAAGAAAAATTACTTACATTCCTTCTTAA
>NW_008237273.1:801964-815840 GCF_000691975.1 Corvus brachyrhynchos
CAAGTCCCTGTTAAATACTTAACCTGTATAACTTCAGAATTCAACAGTTCTTTTTGTTTCTGAATATATGAGTGTACTTCACAGAGTGAAGTACATGATTCTACTGAACATACTATTCACTTCACCATGGTTTTTAAGCATGATACCTGAACAAACTCCACACCTTCAGTGTGTACTTCATGAATCCACTGTAAAAATCCGTGACTCTGAAAACTATCTAGCAGAAAAAGGTAACTTTCAATGTATGTGGATTACAAGAGACATTTTTTTATATAATTAGTGATTTGTTCTCTGAACTTAGTGATCATTTACTTAAAAACAAAGAAATTATGTCCCAACCTCTTCTGCAAGTTCATCTCTGGCTTTCTCAAGAAGGTCTTCTTTTTTCACAGAAGACTTTGGCTGGATACCATCTTCACCTGCATTCTCCTCCATTTCTGAAGTGGGAAATTCTTCCTTTCCATGTTTTAAGATTTTTGGAGGCACAGGTTTTTTATTTCTCACACAAGTTTCAGTATGTGAGTTCTACAGGAATACACAGGAATTATTAGTAGTTTTAAAATCAAGCAAGGATATTAGCATGAACTGCTGCAAAAATTCTGAAGTGCAACAGCCCCAGTGTTTAGTCAACAAAAATATTTCAGTCTTGAATTCTAACGAAATACAAAATATTTTTACAACTGTATTCAAAGTAGGACCTAAGTAGCAACTAGGATAGGTGTTACACACAACATGGACAACTTATTTGCAACTACCTTGATCACAGTACAGTGAAGAGCTGTGCAATGGAAAACTGTGCATCCAAGCTGCTTTTACACATTTTAACCCTTAAATTCCATATACAACTTAAAGAAACAAAATCTGACCACTGCTCACATCAAAGACTGTTTCAGTAAGCAGTGAATCAGTCACACACTGTATGTTATACAGAAGTCAGATACAAGGGCACCTACTTCCTACTGTCCTTTCCTAAAGCTTAACGAAGTCACTGAAGAGTTAGCTTTTACAATTTTGCCATACTAACTCAAATGTGTAAAAATATTGCTCAAAAAACAACAAAAAACCACCCACAAAACAAGCTGAAGCCCCACAACACTCTCCCACAAAGTCTGAGTTTCAACCAATATAAAAAGGACATGTTTTAAGTTTAATTTATATCAAAGATAGAAAGTTACATTTTCAATTAACAGGTCTCTGTTTTCAAATGCTTCCGGCAACTGCAGCACTGATGAGCTTCTCAACGAGGGAGAGAGGAAGAGACAAGACAACAAAAAAACCAACAATATTAGAGACAAATTAAACAATTGAAATGCAAATTTTAGAAGGCTGTTACATATTGTGTGCTCCGTATCTGTCCGTTACGATTTCCCTCAATTCGTCCCGGTCATCAGAAAGCAATTTTACTATAGGGAGAACAGTGTGACAATTAGAGCAGATTTAGCCCTAGTTGTGTATCAGCCTCCCAAAAATAATAAATTAATAAACTCTGCCATTGATTATCACACAGGTAAAAAGAAGGGATTTTTCAATATATTTGTAAACAAGTGTTCTGCATTCTGCAATAAAAGATAACTGGAAAGTCTTCTGCAGACTTGACAACATTCTTTTTTCTATGTCGTCTTTGTCTGAACCGTTTCTGGCATCCACAGGTCTGTTCCTAGATAAACTTGTTGATATTTAACAATCACCTGGCTACCAAAAAATTTAGCCTTATCACTTCTGGTAACTTTAGTGCTAACTGCATAGCTCTCAAAAATGCACGGTCCTCACTTGTTAGGAAAAGCACACCTAAAAATGTTTTTGATGTTACCTGTCTGTCGCCTCATAAGCAAACAAATCTCCATGGTGCATGAAGTCACTGAAAGAAATCCAGAATTGTTGATTACTTTGACAGTCTCTGAGACTTACACACAACTACATCTACTGATGTCTAAGAATGGATAGCATTCCTTTGCTAACTCCCTTGACCTCTTAGTAGGCAACTTTCAAGCATCTGTGTGAGTCATATTATGAAAGACATCATTATTCAAAAGGTCATGAAATATTCCTGGACTAAACAAATGACAAAAGGGAAAAAACTTTCTAGAATACCATTGTTCTGTGCTCTATCCTTTGCTGGTACTGTAAGGAAGAGTAGCTACAGTACAGTGTGACTGTAACTCTAAAGAAGAGTAATGAAAAAAGTCTTGTAGAGAAAGTTTAGCCTGAGAAACAAAAATTTCTCTCCACCTGTCTCTTGAATCTCAGAATATAGTTAAAAATCAAGGAAAAAACCTTGCAATTTGGCTGATATTTATCCTATTCAGCAGCAACCAGCAGATCAATCTGTTCTCAGCTGGAGAAAGCAGCAGTTACTTTAGGACTATCTTGCTAAATCACGTAGTTGTTACATAAGGAGTGGGCTACTGAAATATTCTGCCATGACTCAAGAGATGAAAAATATTCAAGTCCAACATGTAAACTTCTAATTTTTCTATTGCTTCTTTATCAATTTCTCATTAAGCATACCATCTTGAGGGTACTAATGTTGTATCCATCATGGTTTCCAAAGCCCCATCATCTTCCCCATGGCTTTCTTCATGACAAGAGTCATAATTATCTGTGAAAGCAACGCAGAAGTTTTATTATTGCTTCCGTTTTCTTCACTTAGGCTTTCCATGTGACACAGCTGACTCACACTACTTCTGTAGACTACTCACTGGATGGACTTTATGAACACTTCAAGAAAAATAAATTAATACATAAACAGGACAGTGTTACCAATCCTTTTGCTCAGGCAGTACCTGTAGCCACAGATGCCGCTAGCAGCCAGCACCCCTTTCTGTTGTTCCTGAACACATGTTCAAGAAGCATGATTCATCTGCTGCCCTGCACATATCAATCAGACTTTTCACCTTCCTCCAAACTACAGTCCTAGCCACAACATCATTATCCCCTCCTCTCCACATACATCAATTGTGTGGCACATTGATTCCACAAAGCACAGTTCCACCCACCTCTACCTCAACTGCATTAATCAATAAATATCTCTCTAGATATACTCATCCCTCTTGCTGCCTCAGTCCAAGCAAGGCAAAGCTTTGCATAAGCATATGTTACAGAAGTAAATGTTTTGAACATTACTAGAGGTACACATACCTCTGTCACGGACTGTCTAGAACATTGTGCTAACTTTGGCACATCTTGAATAAACAGCCATTAACCTCAGTAGATCTCTACTAATCCTAAATTTCAGCTTCTGCAAGGACAAATGGCATTTCCTGTCACATTCATCTCAACAACACATCAAAAATCCAGGTTCACTTCCAGTAGTTAGGTGAGGTCAATATTTTGTTTTTGGAGTTGACCTTATAACCAGGCAGAAGTTAGTTTTCTTAGTGGCTGGATTCTCCAATGTAGAGAAAATGTCACAGATACCAATTTGTCTCAAGCTTTCTGATACTACCAGCTCACAGCATCATAGTACAGTGCTTCAATCTTTCAAATTTTTAAGGCAAACTATGTTGCATTTCCAATTCTGCGTCTTTCCTCTGCAGCTTCTAGCCTTATACCCACATACACTCAAACTGCTGAGTACTTTCACCTTTACAACCAAAAGGATCTTCTCACCACCGTTTTGAATCTTGAAATTCCAATACAGCTCTGCTATGCAATTTTTCCTAAAAGGGACTGCAAATGACATGATTGAAGCAGTCTTCCCCCTTGTTTTGTAGCTTTTAACTTAGAACTCTATACTCGTGACACTCAGCACTCAGTCAATAAGAACCACCCAGTAAAATATCATCAGATCATCAGCCACTTAGCATGGTGCAACAACCAAGCCTGGTCAAAGTCAGCTCTGATCAACACTATTAACCTAATGACTGAATGCAACCAACACAGATCAAGTGAGATCCTGATCAAATGGCACAGTTACTAAGGAATTAAGTATTTCAGAATACACCAGAGAAAGGTAGCTACCTGGGGGGACACCTTCAACTTCTTTTCCTAGATGGTCAATGGGAAGTTGTACCTTCTTTCTCTCTTTTTTACTCCTCCAACCCAAAGTAACCTTTACCGTTAGACTGAATGTATTCTCTAGGATCTGTGAATGAATCTCTGTACACGGACATCTGTCTCAACATCCTTTGTGCAAGAACAACAAAATATCAAACAGCTCAGCACTGGGTTTTTGCCAAGCTTCAGAGAATGTCCAATACTACAAAGTTGAAAAATGCAAGGCAGTTTTGGTCAAGAGTCATTCAGAATCTATTATGACAGACTATCAAAGACCATCTGCAAATGCAAGAAGAGAGCCTTTTGGACTCCATGTAACTTTTAACAATTGTGGCACTGGGGGAGAAGGAAAAGAAGCTTCTCCTGTTCACCAACCTGCAAATGATTGATAACAGATAGTGTCTTCATCTTCATCTGAAGAACTAAAAGACTGGAGTGGCAAAGCAGGTTCCTTTCAAAAGGACAAAAAAAGTTACACAAGCAGGCAGAAAAAGTCAGTTTATCAACAGCAATTAACAGTTATCTAAAACAGCTTTTCTGCAAACCAGCCATCAGATGCAACAAGAAGTTTCTCCTCTCTCTGCTGGATAGCTACACAATGGGTACAACCTCCGTCAATGTGAGCATCAGAATGGAAATTACTGTTCATTCATCAAGTACATCACTTTAAAAGGGGAAAACAGAAATCAGCAAATGTTCCTAACTGAACAAACCTCAGCTTCCACAGGGGGATGGACAGAGACAAAACAAAAACCAATCTGCTCACCCTTATGCTGATCTACCATCTTTACAAGATCGTTCCATCCCATATCTTCAGTGAATACATCAGGTATCATATAGTCAAATGTATCCTCTTTAAGAAAGACTACTTCTTAAAGCATAATCAGATATGCTGCACTATGTGAGTCCCCTAACCTTACAAATAAAGCTGAAGTGTTGCAACAGAACGCACCAGTTTAGACCTAAATCCTCTCTCACCTTCGCCCTTTTCCCCAGAATCAGATAAAACGAATACTACTTACTAGATAATCTCTAAAGATTAAATTAGAAGGACACTGGCCAAGAATAGTTTCCCACTTCGATTCCCAGATTTCCTGTTTTCTGGAAATAGACTGACGCTTTTGCTCACAACACTGTTGCACATTTCTTAGACTGTAACATATAAACATAGAAAATGAAGACATCTGTCAGTAGAGGTAACAATTCTACATAAAGAGGGCAAGTATTATGTTTCCCACGTACCCTGACAGACCTTTGACACATATCAATTTATTCATGCATTTGTGCATGCACTACGAACTAACTGAAATTCACAACCAAAAAAGCTGCTGCTAGGTAGTCTTCATGTTTCTTACAGTAGAATTGGAAGAACTACACTAAAACATATACTCAAGTGAGATACACACCTTAAATTTCTCTAAACCAGTTACAGATAAAAGTTTTAAAAATCTCAGAACTTATTAATGCAACAAGACAAAAAAAAAAAAAAAAAGCAAAATTCAGATCAACTAGCAAATTAGGTACCCCAGAACAAAGACTAAAATATTAATGAAACAAAGGCAAAAAGCTGAAGCTACCTAGAGAAGAATCCCAATAAAAAGTTAGATAAGTAATTAAAAACAAATGCTAATTTTCCCAGAGACACAAGAAATACACTGAACCAACATGTTTTTTCTAAAAAAGACTCCAGTAGACATGATCCTACCATTTAAGAACAATCAGAGAAAATTTCCCAACAATTACCTCTTTGAGTTCAAGTCCTGTAGTAGTTTCTTGCAGTATGCAACCATGGCTTTAATTCTGTGAAGTTCTTTTAATTCGCATGGACAGTGTTCATCTCTCAACATTCTCAGGGCTTCATTTAACAACTGAATAACTGTCAGGAAATTCAGTTTTCCATCTTCATATAAATTTCCTGTACAAAACTTGAAGTAGAGCAAGCAAGGAAAAAAAATAAATAGTGAACAGTACCCATATCAGACAGTTATGTCTTCTGTAGTCAGAACCAGGACACGGTATACATTATACTTAGATTCAGTTCATTATTGTTTCATTTTTTTAAAAAATATATTCTAGGTTAAAGCAACATCAACCAATGAAGTTAGTCTGTTTGACCACAGCCCCAAAAGATACGGCACAAACAACACCAATGTCATAACTGAACACCATAGGCAACACAACGGTAACAAAAGCCAATTACTTGAAGCACTGGTTAAACAAGTCAAAATAGGTTTAATGTCTAAACAACAAAAAAGTCAAAGCGCTAATGAGGCAGACTTACCAATGTAATTACCAAACTGAAAAAGTTAATGTCTTAGACATAACAAATACAAAACAGCATTATAAGCATAAGAAATTTCTGTATGTGAATTAGACATTTTATGCATCCTTTAGCAATCATCTCTAATAATCCATTATGTATTTGTTTAATTTTTTAAGGTATTTAATTGCATCCTAATGGGGACGAAATAAAAGCAGCTTACCAATTTAGCAAGAAGGATAAAAACCACTTACTCCATGTATGTCACTTTCAACTCTGTAAGTCAACAACCCTGGAACACGCAAAACTACATCAGTGCCATCTAAAATACATGGATGAGCACAGTCTTCAAGTACAGAATCCACAACTGCCTTTTCCTTTTTCAGAGATGTAAGCATTTCCGCTGTAAGTGTCCACATACTGCGGACCTTAACAGAAAAGGACAAAAACACTGTGTTAAAACATTTGCCATAATACCTATAATGACAGAGCATCAAAACAGCGTGAAGGCAGATGAAATGCTAGCATAATCACAGGTAGACAAGTGCAAGTAACAGTATCTGACTGACAGTAGGTGTTGCAGAAACGTTAGAATTCAACATGCTGCCACAGCACGAACAAAATGCTCACCTTCTGAATTCTGTCAGTTGTGTCATTTTTGTTTCGGTCATTTTGTTTCATCCTGTATGCATATGCAAAACAAAAGTTCAAGCGGACTACTGTGAAATTATAGTTCATATTTCATAAAACTGAGCATGCAATCTACTTCATATATCCTAACCTAGTTACAAGGAAAAACACTTACCTGTGAGACCGCTTCCGCATGACTGCATATTCAGACTTTGTCCGTTGTATTTCTCTAATTAAAACCCTAGGGAAAAATTTAAAAGCTAGAACAAGCTTATCAGAATTGCTTACAGTCATGAACCGATCATGCTCATTCTTTCCCAATCTGCATACTGAGGCAGTTATTATACCCAGCAATAATAATTAAGTTACTAGAAATGTCTATTATCAGCATGAACTACGAACATATTGAGCAACTGTACAGTATCCAAATCCTTCACTTTCAAAAGACCAGAGAACAGGAGTACAAGCAGCTGGACCACAGAAGTTCTTTTGTCAAAGTGCTTTCATTGACGTTTTCAGCACGTAAAAGCATAGTAGTCTGATTTTCAGAAACACTGGGTGCCTGAATCATGCTGCATTCAAAAGGATCTTCAGAGCTCCCATGTCTTGTCAAGAATGAAAAAAACCTATAAATAATTACACTTTTGAAGGGTATCCCTCAAATGGTAAACAGCAGTAATATTTCCCAAACAAGGTCATAGGAGACATAGAATTACAGAAATCAGAGAAATTTAGGAGACTTTGACCTTTGGAAATTGTATTTTTGAGCCTTCCATTGAAAGCAGAGCCTTTAATTATGCTACTCCTAGTCTCGATCAAACCAAGTCTTGAATATTTCCAGGAACCTTGAGATTCCACTTCTGAGGGCAACCTTTGTCGGTTTAATTGTTCTCACAAGAGATTTTTTTAAATCCAGATGGAGGTTTCCCCTAAACACCTTGGGCCCACTGCCTTGTCCTGTCACAATACATCCTTGTGAAGAGTACCTCCATGTTCTCCACAACTACTTTTTAGACACTGAAACTGTGATTAAACCCCTAGCATTGCCTTTTTCAGGCTAAGCAAATCAAACTTCTCCAGCTTTTACTCATACATTTCACACTCTGCAACGCTCTAATCCATTGCAGTTCTCTGCTAGTATCTTTCCCATCTTTCACTCTTTCTCTTCAAGTGGGCTGATCAAAACTGAACACAGTATTCCACATGTGGCATTAGAATTGTCAGCCCCAGCCAGCAACTAAGTACCACACAGCTGCTCACTCACTCCCCACCTCCCGTAGAATAGGAAGAATCTGAAAAACTGTGAAGTTTACGGGGTAAGAACAGTTTAATAGCTGAAATAAAAATATTCTAACACAGATGAAAAGGAGAAAGAGAAGAGTAAAACTGAAGAAAAATGAGTGATGCATAATACAATTGCCCACCATTTCCTGACCAGCGCTCATTGCATGCAGCATGATAGGCTGCTGGTCTTGGTTACCAGGACACACTGCTGACTCATGCTCAACTTGCAGCCCCACACTACTCTCACCTCTGATTCTTCTTAGCAGAGCTAGTCCCCAGCTGATCACCCACAAACCTGCGCTGCTGTTGGAGACTATTCTCTCTCAGGTGCAGGATTGCACACTGGTCTTTGTTAAACCCCATTAAATTTTTGCTGTACAAGTCCCCAGACCCAGCATGGTCTGTCTCTGATATGCTTCCCCATTGCAGTGTATCTTCCTTCCTCACCGTTTGGCACCATCTGCAAGTTTGGTGGGTTTGTATGCAAGCGTGTCATCCGTATCCCTTGTGAGGACACAGCATCAACCCCAGAGGAACTCCACTCATAGACCAGTTACAACTTCGAGGCACTATCACCCTTTGGGCTCACCCCTTTAACTAGCCTTCTGTATTTCCAAGGATATCAGTCTGAAATTATGCCAGGTAAGTATCTGTGTACTCTTGGATGAAAGCAGTGAAACCTTTGCTTCTTTCACCATTGCTTCTTGCAACAGAGACTGGTCCAGTGATCTTACCCATGTAGCCTGAGGCAAAGTACAAACTGGGTATTCTAGCCTGTGAGACTTGAAAGTTACCATTTGGTTCAGATGCAGATCTAAATCCTCCATGTACTTCCACTTCCTAACAACACACTATGGGATTCTTTTTTCAAGCTCTTACCAGGCTCTTAGAGCTTTAACTGAACTTTGGCCTTCCTAGCTACATCACTGCACACCTGAGAAATACTTCTGTATTTGTGTCTTGGAGTCAGTTCCCTTTTCTGTACTCCATATCTTGCTACACCGTCCTAATCAGGCTGGTTCTTTCTTACACCTGTTTCTTTTTTGACTTAAGGAGATGGAACACACATGAGCTTCAGCATGGATCTCTGAAAGTATCCTATCACTCTTGAGCTTTCCTGCTTTCCACGAGATACCTCCTACAGTTGCCTGGGCCAGTGGAAATACACTCAAATGAAAAGACCAGCGTCATTAGTTTTCCTCTTGTCTTCCTCACATTCCTTTGGATTTGAAGTTCTACAGTCTTGGCTGCAGCAACCGTAAGAGCCCTGTAACATCTCCAGAGAAGTTTCTCTTATTTACACAGTGAGGTCAAAAGAGCACCACTCTATTCAGCACACTCAGTGACTGCATTGTGAAGTCATTCTCTAGGTACTCCCGCTCCCTAAACTGCTAATGCACCACTGAACTACGTTCCTAGCAAATACTAGGATAAGCTGCAGTCTTCTACAAGAATCAGGGCCAGCAGAAACCCACCATGAAGTCTCCCTGGATGCTAAACCCGCATCAAACAGCGTGAAACATGACCGGTCCTCTTGTATAGAGCTACATTACATGCACTGACACTGCTCTTTTACTTACAGTGCAACTCCTCGCCCTTTTCTGCCATTTACTGAACAATTCACAACTCTCCATGACAGTGCTCTAGTCATGTAAACTATCCCACACAAATTCTGCAAATTCTGCTGATACATAGCTCTATGCCTGCATAGAGAGTTCCAGCTCTTGATATTTCTCAAGCTGGGAATGTTTGCCATAAACAAGAGCTAAGAATAGCATACTTTTGGTGAAAGAATTAAGGTTTAAGTAAATAAAATGTGTCTCACAGTGACTAAACAAAACCAAATGTTTCATCCTGAGAATGTTATATTTTAAGATAAGACCCTTCAAAAGAAATCATACTGCTATACATGTAGAATTCCCTGACCATTTTAATGCCCAGGCAACACACAGCATCTTCTAAATGATTAATTTCTTTAGACTACTACGCTTCACAGAAGATCTACAAGCAGTACAACTGTCAATGAAAGAAGGTTAAGGGGGAAAATATGGGAGAAATTCAACAGAACGCATGATGTAAAGCATATAAAGACTTCTCAAATCCTTTTAAAAACACATACACATAAGTCAGCTTTTATGAAAAGTCACTTTCTTTTAACGCATTACTTACCGTGCTTTTTTCCCATATTCTTGAATAACGAAGTCTTGCCTTTGAAGAATTTGCAGCAGTTTATTGTATGCAACTCTATGTCTTGCTCTTGCTATGTACATGTCCTTAGGTCTCCGCTTTACAGCTTCAGCAAAAGGTATACCAGTGCCTAAATAGAAGTCAGTGTTTGGACTACATTATTTGCTTTTAACACGTGGATAACTTCCTAATCTACCTAGATCAAACTGCAAGAATCACAAATCAAGATGCTCATTTCTACCTGGACTGAAATAGAACATGCAGTGTACTGCCTCTTTGCCATTTTTTTCTGTTCTATACACCTTCATTCCCTCACTCTCACTCCCTTTCTATATTCTTTAGGTTACAATAATACAAGATGCCTGAAATAGACAGATCTGATCCTTCAGAATTCCTCAAGTTCCAAGAAAGAAAACAGTACAGCAGTCCAATACTTTTGGACCAAACCATTGCTTATGTGGGTAATGGTGCAGAGCATTGCCCAGGTGAACCCTGGAACTAGACCCATAACACAATAGAGCAAAACCATCTGCACTGTTCTATCAGCAGTAGCTCTAATGACCTGAGCAGCCAACTAAGAACGACTTAAAGCTCCTGTCATACATTAAAGACATGATAGATTTACAAACATTACAAATGAAGCATTGGTATTGTCCCATACAGCTTACCTACAGAAAGCTTTTTCATGTCCTCAATCAATACATATCTTGCAAAACAGTATGCCATGTGAATAAATCTAGCACCACCAGGACAAATCAGTGTGGAAGGAGTAATTCGTGGAAAACCTCTTTCCTTTCGACTCTAGAAAAGTACAATCATTTTAAACACAAAACTAATCTAAGAAGTAAAGCATCAACAACAGCTTTCAAAGACTTGGCTGCATACCAAAATGCTGCAATTACCCACTAGCGAGCCTGATGCAAAGCTAAATGACTTTGCCACCACAGTTGACACCTACTGTAGTCAGAAGAGAATAAAGCTTTTTTCAATATTCCCAACACCCCACCAAATTCTGTACACAAGACAGTTTCAATGCAAAGACTGAAGTCAGTGCTGCATAAATGTTAGAAATTGGTGCCTTCCTCTTTCCTAATTCATAATCCCTATCTTTGAAAACACTTTGAAGTTTTCTTTCATATTTTCTACTGAAGTCAAGAATCAGAGTACCTTAACCATATCTAAAGATATTGCATCATTGGCTTTCACCTCATCCACTATTACTAAAATCCAGAAGTATTGCAGTACATAAAGACAAGATTTCTAGAATAATCATTAAAACACAGGCAGCATAAGAAAGCAACATAATAAGCAATGATACCTGAAGTGATCAGTTTTGCTTCATCTTTAAAAAGCTTGCCTTACATTTTAGTCCCTTTCCCCATATACAAGAAAATACTATCAATAGTTTTTCATGCATGCGAATCAGCTTTCACAGTAAAAAATGCTTTCCCAGGCAACTTAAACAAACAGCCCTCAAGCCGAAGGAAGTTATTCTCACCCAGGGCTAAGGGACTCTCTAGACTTCCATTTAATCACACACTGTTACCCAAAAGCAAGCCACAACAGTTTTAAGACCCATAATTAGGTAGGTCTCTGTCTTCTAAATTCCCCAATGACAACATTTTTTCTTCAAAGAAGTCCAAGATAAACTATATGAAAGAATATACAAGGTAAAACTGAATTCTTTGATTAAAAAAATCCTTATTTAAAACTCTGATATAAAACAGTGCCCTCAAGAAAAGAGTAAGGTCACATAAACCAGTAGAGCATCAACTTCCACTCTTCATAATACTCACTGCAATTTCTCTAAGCCACAGACAGCATTGCTTCCTAAATCTAGGACTTGCTGTCTTTCTTAATCCAGCATGCCTTTTCATTTAAAGAGGATGAAGAAGAAGGAAAAAAAAAAAAAAAAAAGAAATTTCAAAACATGTTCAAATATTCAGATACCTAATTAACCATCATAAAAACAAGACTAAGACACAGATTTCTTATTGATGCTGAGACAGAAAATGAGGGGCATATACCCTAGACCAAGAACAGATAAAAGTTTGTTAAATGACAATGTTTTCTTTCCATAAGTTAATTACAGATTATTTCAGAGAGAGATTTGTCTGCAGCTCTTTCTAACTCAGGACAAGGGAAGGAAAAAAGAGGCCAGAACCCTGACCATTTTCATATTAGCAGTCTCCCTCCTGCCACATCTTCAAATGTGTAAGCTAAACCAGCTCTGCTATGCAAAGAAAATCATCAAAGAATACAGGGTTCTTGCCATGTTGAAGGTCCTGGCAACAATCCATAAATGGGAAATGTTATTCTCTGTTCGGTCAGCAAGATAAATGGGACAAGTAGATTATTTATCAGCTATTACAGTTTATATCAAAGTTGCCACAAAACAGATAATATCAGAAACAACTAATTAAGGCAAGGTTTCAGACTGATCAAAATTGATTGACTGAGCTATGATCAAAAGGAAACATATTCTCTGACCATATGCTCTTCTTCCACAGTATTCCCTAAGAAACCACTTCCTTCCCCTCCAGCAGCAGTATAAAATGTATTCTTAATTGAAGGCATAGCAGTAACCTCAGACACCAAATACTTACTTGAAAGTTAGTTCTGCGCGGCGCTTATCCAGCTTAGTAAACAAGAACTGGGCAATGACAGTAAAAGCTCTGTTGTTTGGTTTAGCAAACATGTCCCTAATAAAGAAATTAACAGCCACATCAGAAGTAGTTATGGTGACAAATTAACAGCATTTTTACTGGCTGCTAAAGACTACAAAACAATGTTATATCACAGAGTAATTCATTGAATGCTTTATTTCCTATGTAAAACTATGCACCTTTCATCCTGTTTAACACAGGTGAAATTCAGGGCTACAACAAAAGCAGTGTGGCCAGCAGGTCAAAGGCCACCGGTGATTCTGCCCCTCTGCTCTGCTCTTGTGAGACCCCCACCTAGAGTGCTGCATTAAGTTCTGGTGCCCCCAACATAAAAAGGACATGGAACTGTTGGAGCAAGTCCACAGAAGGGGCACGAAGTTGAAAAAGAGACTGGAGCACCTCCCCTACAAAGACTGAGAGAGTTGGGGCTGTCCAGCCTGCAGAAAAGAAGGTTGCATGGAGACCTCATAGCAACCTTATAGTATCTGAAGGGGGCCTACAGGAAATCTGGAGAGGGACTCTTCGTCAGGAATTGTAGCGACAGAACAAGGAGTAATGGGTAAAAGTTGAAAGAGGGAAAATT
Source organism: Corvus brachyrhynchos (assembly GCF_000691975.1). Taxonomy (NCBI): domain Eukaryota; kingdom Metazoa; phylum Chordata; class Aves; order Passeriformes; family Corvidae; genus Corvus; species Corvus brachyrhynchos. The sequence continues at coordinate 815,571 of NW_008237273.1, forward strand.
TAGGTTAGAAATTAGGGAAAAAACCTTTACTGTGACAGTAGTGAGGCACTGGAACGGGAGGCTGTGGATGCTCCGACCGTGGCAGTGTTCGAGGCCAGGCTGGGTAAGGCTTTTAGCAACTTGGTCTAGTGGGAGATGTCCCTGCCCATGGCAGTGGGGGCGGGGATGGGATCTGTGGGATGTTTTAAGGTCTATTCCAACCCCCTAACCATCTACGATGGTACTGAACAATTCGGGCAAGAGCGTTATCTTTCAAGGCAAGTCTTCAAA